>NC_133236.1:12550153-12877009 GCF_040436345.1 Pagrus major
CAGAGTGGTATGGCCGTAAGCGAGGGATACAGAGACAAATACAGTATTTATACATGTCCAACAGCTCCGTCATGATCATTTGTGTATATTTATGCACATAGAAACATTAGTATTGTTGAACAAGTTTTGGGGAATGCTAGTGTTTTCACAGTGGGGGTACATGTCAGTGTTGGTGTCATCTTACAGAAGACATTATTCACAAATAATTATCACATAAGCACAGAAAAAAATAATCGAATGGGTAAATAATTAAACATCAACAGGCCACCATTAAAGGTGGCAAGTGATAATTACACGGAGAGCTCCGAATAACACCAAGCAGTTACGGATAAAAAAGAGCCCACAGATTTCAGTGACGTGGTCAGTTTATTGTCTACGTCATTCCTCGTTAGTATAGTGGACAGTATCTCCGCCTGTCACGCGGAAGACCGGGGTTCGATTCCCCGACGGGGAGTTTCTTTTCCTCTTGTCTCATGTGGTACTTTCAGGAGTGTCTTCTCTTTCCTTTTGTCAATAGATTTCGAAAAATATACAAATTTCAGACAAGTTGCTCTGTTGTTCAAGGCTGTCTCCACTGAATCGCCCTCTGCTGTCTGTACAGAGAAGTGAAAAAGCTTACAGCACCTGGTATTCCCAGGCCGCGAAATCACAAAGATTTGAGGAGAGAAGTAACCACTGAGCTAAGCCAGTGTGCATGAATAATGTGGAAATATACCTTTTAAAGCTGCTCTTCTCTGCATAAAACGAAAAACGACTTTACAACGCTTTTATGCTCTTAAAGAAGACATTCATGTAAATGTTTGTGATGTACTCAGGTGAAGCAGAAGTACCTCAAAGCTGTACTAAAGTAATGGAGGCTACCCTGAGGAAATGTAGTTTCATTCAACCGCTACAGTCAAAACTCATTTCATTTTTTAAAAACACATTTGGACTTCACAATCATACAATAAATTCATAATTTTGAGACAAAGGTACTTTACCTGAGTTCTCCCATTTACAGAGTGGACTGCAGCAATCACACTCACGTTCATAAAACACATTTCTCTCCAGTATCTCTGCACTGGTCTATCTCAGTGGGTGCTTCATCACTAGTTTTATTAACAAATAACAGCTCTATATCCCACCATGGGCGCTCTCCGGGGTTTTCTGTCCCTCTGAGTTCAAACTGCATCACAAAATTAGAACAGTGACTTCTTAAAGAGGATAAAAACACTGTAAAGTAGTATCTCCACAACTGCCTCGCATCAAGATTTACAGAGAAGACAACAGCTACCTTGAAAATGTGTACTTCTGTTTTTTACAGGTTAATAATTCACTCCATATCTTGACACTGTTGTATCACTAATGTAAGTGCTGTGATACCATTATTACACTAAAAAGCCAGAAGAGCGGTCATGACAACCACATCAGACAAACCTTTAAGACAGAGACTGTGTTCCTATTTTTGTGTCTTTGGTCTTTATTGTGAAAATAGGGTTGAAATTGTCAAAAGTCCACAATTCTTTATTTCACAGTTAGTAGCACAGTACTTTGTTTTACAATCAGAACTCAACACATCCTTCTATATCATAGAATAAACTTTTTTTTTTCAAATATTTTTATTGAAAAGTTCAAGATACTTCCAATTACAGGGATACAATTAACCTTTTCTTTTTTCTTTTATACATATATGCATATGTAAACAGTCACATATACACATAAGAATAAACTTAAATCATGATGACGATTTTGCTGTTTAAAATTATTCAACACATAATAAGTTACATGTTATTTGCAAAAATAGGTGCTAATATTTTTAGTCACAAGATGAAGAAATTTCAAAAGTGAAATATTGATGCGTCACTTTTACAAATGTGAAGTAGTGTCCATATGTTATAAAAAAAAATGTGTGACACTTACTCAAGTCCTCTATTTAAGTAATATTTTGAAGTACTCAGATTTAAGTACTCCCATTTACTGCCATTTTATAGGACCTACTTTTTGTTTGTGTGTGTTTGAGAGAGAGTTTCTTCAGTCTTATGAAAAAGCGGAAAAAACAACAGTCAAAGTACCACCTTACCACTACTTCACTTTCGACTTCCCAATGAGGAAGCTGTGGGATTTTTAGACTTTTTAGACTTAGACTTAGACATACTTTATTGTTATTCAGTGTGCAACAAGTGAACACAGAATTAAATTTAGTTTCAAAATAAAATATGAAAGTATATAAAAAAAATACCACAATAAGAATAATAAATATCAAAAACAGAAACATATTGAAAGTGCAAATTATTGAAAGTGACATTGTTGAGTTAGGTAGTGCAAATATTTTGAGGAAACAAGGTATCCAGAATAAACGACAGTTGTCACTTAGAGTTCAGCAGTCTGATGACATGGGGGGGAAAGCTGTTACAGAGCCTTGTGGTCCTGCACCGACTGCTGCAGAACCTCTTTCCAGAGGCCAGCACGGAAAACAGTCCATGAGGGTGGGAGGACTCTTTGATAATATTCCCAGCTCAGGACATGCAGCACTTGGGAGCAATGTCCTGAATGGAGGGGAGAGAAGTCCCAATGATCTTCTCTGCTGTCCTCACCACTCTCCTCACATTCCTCCAGTCAGAGGCTTTGCAGCTTCCACACCACATGGAGATGCAGCTGGTCAGGATGCTCTCTATGGTGCTCCTGTAGAATGTAGTGAGGATGGGCGGGGGCAGGAGGGCTCTCCTCATCCTTCGCAGGAAGTGCAGACGCTGCTGTGCCTTCTTGACCAGTGCCGCAGTGTTCACAGACCAGGTGAGGTTGTCTGTGATGTGCACCCCCAGGAACTTGGTGCTGCTGACCACCTCCACAGCCGTGTTATTGATGAGAAGTGGAGCGTGGCTGGGCTGCTTCTTCCTGAAGTCGACAATGATCTCTTTGTCCACGTTCAGGATCAAGTTGTTTTTGCTACATCAGCCCACCAGCTGCTCCACCTCCTCCCTGTAAGCCAGGTCGTGGTCATCCCTGATGAGGCCCACCACTGTTGTGTTTGTCCTCCGCAAACTTCACAATGTGGATGGTGGTAGCCCTTGGGACGCAGCAGGGGGCTCAGGACACAGCCTTGAGGGGAGCCTGTGTTGAGGGTGATGACACTGGAGGTATTCTGACCGACCGAAGACTGTGGTCTTTCAGGGAGGAAGTCTAGCAGCCAGTTGCACAGGGGGGTGCTGAAGCCCCGGGGTCCCAGTTTGTCTACCAGATGCTGTGGTGTGATGCTGATGGTATTAAATGCTGAACTGAAGTCCAGGAACAGCATCCGAACATGAGTGTTTTTCTCCTCCAGGTGTGCAAGGCTCAAGTGAAGAGCGGTGAAGATGGCATCCTCAGTGGAGCGGTTTGGCTGGTAGGCAAACTGGAAGGGGTCAAACGTGGCAGGGAGTCTGGAGGTGATGTGCTCCTTTACCAACCTTTCAATGCATTTCATCATAGGAGTAGGAGTGCGATGGGCCGGTAGTCATTGAGTGATGTGATTTGAGGTTTCTTTGGCACTGGGATGATGGAGGCAGTTTTGAAACATGATGGGACTTTGGCTTGATCCAGTGAGGTGTTAAAAATGTCAGTTCGGACACAAGCCAGCTGATCTGCACATTCCCTGAGCACCCGCCCAGGTATGTCGTCAGGGCCCGGAGCCTTCCGTGAGTAGACACTCCTCTGAGACCTTCGCACCTCAGCTATGTCAGGGCAGAGTGCCTTTTCATCCTGGTGGGGAACAGTTTTCACAGCAGGAGTGTTGCTCAGTGCCTCAAACCTCCCAAAGAAAGCACCACTGTGCTAATAGTTTGAGGGGCTTGAAGAACACATAAGTATTTCTATTTTCTGCCATTTTAAACTTCTTTTTATTTTAGTATTTAGTCTTATGAAAAAGTGGAAGGAACAATACTGAAAGTACCACATGAGACAAAAGGAAAAGAAACTCCCCGTCGGGGAATCGAACCCCGGTCTTCCGCGTGACAGGCGGAGATACTGTCCACTATACTAACGAGGAATGACGTAGACAATCATGTGACCATGTCATCAAAATCTGTGGGCCCTTCTCTATTCGTAACTGCTTGATATTCGGAGCTCTCCGTGTAATTATCACTTGCCACCTTTAATGGTGGCCTGTTGATGTTTAATTATTTACCCATTCGATTATTTTTTTCTGTGCTTATGTGATAATTATTTGTGAATAATGTCTTCTGTAAGATGACACCAACACTGACATGTACCCCCACTGTGAAAACACTAGCATTCCCCAAAACTTGTTCAACAATACTAATGTTTCTATGTGCATAAATATACACAAATGATCATGACGGAGCTGTTGGACATGTAGAAATACTGCATTTGTCACTGACTTTCTCGCTTACGGCCATACCACTCTGAACACGCCCGATCTCGTCCGATCTCGGAAGCTAAGCAGGGTCGGGCCTGGTTAGTACTTGGATGGGAGACCGCCTGGGAATACCAGGTGCTGTAAGCTTTTTACTTCTCTGCATAAAGCAAGGTGTGCAGTCAACATGCTCACATTTACACTTTTGATGCAAATATATGAAAAATGAGCAAAATACAACCATGTTTCTCAGACAAGCTGCTCTGTTGTTCAAAGCTGTCTCCGCTGAAGAGGGAGCAGCAGCGCCCTCTGCTGTCTGTACGGAGAAGTAAAAAGCTTACAGCACCTGGTATTCCCAGGCGGTCTCCCATCCAAGTACTAACCAGGCCCGACCCTGCTTAGCTTCCGAGATCGGACGAGATCGGGCGTGTTCAGAGTGGTATGGCCGTAAGCGAGAAAATCAGTGACAAATGCAGTATTTGTACATGTTGAACGGTCATGTGCTGAAGAAAACACTGGACAGCGCCCGTGGTTTGATCCCGGGGAGGGATGGAGACCGCGAAATCACAGAGATTTGAGGAGAGAAGTAACCACTGAGCTAAGCCAGTGCGCATGAATAACAAGGAATTAATGCTTTCACAGCTGCTCTTCTCTGCGCTGAAGGTACTGATGACAATCCTGTGTTGAAAAACGACTTTACAGAGCTTTTGTGCTCTTACAGAAGACATGCATGTAAATGTTTCTTAATCTTGGAATCAAAGCCATTATTGTTCGAAGTAACCAGTGAGATATACCAGAGCAGCACAGCTGAAGAGAAGCTGCTGTTATAAACCTGAGTCTGACTAGTAATGTGGGCTACCCTGAGGAAATGTAGTTTCATTCAACCGCTACAGTCAAAACTCATTTCATTTTTTAAAAACACATTTGGACTTCACAATCATGCAAAAAATGGCGCGAGACTTGGGCCAAAAGCTCTGTAAAGTCGTTTTTCAACACAAGATTGTCATCAGTACCTTCAGCGCAGAGAAGAGCAGCTGTGAAAGCATTAATTCCCTGTTATTCATGCGCACTGGCTTAGCTCAGTGGTTACTTCTCTCCTCAAATCTCTGTGATTTCGCGGTCTCCATCCCTCCCCGGGATCAAACCACGGGCGCTGTCCAGTGTTTTCTTCAGCACATGACCGTTCAACATGTACAAATACTGCATTTGTCACTGCTTCTCTCGCTTACGGCCATACCACTCTGAACACGCCCGATCTCGTCCGATCTCGGAAGCTAAGCAGGGTCGGGCCTGGTTAGTACTTGGATGGGAGACCGCCTGGGAATACCAGGTGCTGTAAGCTTTTTACTTCTCCGTACAGACAGCAGAGGGCGCTGCTGCTCCTTCTTCAGCGGAGACAGCTTTGAACAACAGAGCAGCTTGTCTGAGAAACATGGTTGTATTTTGCTCATTTTTCATATATTTGCATCAAAAGTGTAAATGTGTGCATGTTGACTGCACACCTTGCTTTATGCAGAGAAGTAAAAAAGCTTACAGCACCTGGTATTCCCAGGCGGTCTCCCATCCAAGTACTAACCAGGGCCGAGCTTCCGAGATCGGGCGTGTTCAGAGTGGTATGGCCGTAAGCCGAAGAAAGGGTGACAAATGCAGTATTTCTACATGTTGAACGGCCATGTGCTGAAGAAAACACTGGACAGCGCCCGTGGTTTGATCCCGGGGAGGGATGGAGACCGCGAAATCACAGAGATTTGAGGAGAGAAGTAACCACTGAGCTAAGCCAGTGCGCATGAATAACAGGGAATTAATGCTTTTACAGCTGCTCTTCTGAAGCAGAAGGTACTGATGACAATCCTGTGTTGAAAAACGACTTTACAGCGCTTTTGTGCTCTTACAGAAGACATGCATGTAAATGTTTCTTAATCTGTGGTGCAGTTTGGAATCAAAGCGATTATTGTTTGAAGTAACCAGTGAGATATACCAGAGCAGCACAGCTGAAGAGAAACTGCTGTTATAAACCTGAGTCTGACTAGTAATGTGGGCTACCCTGAGGAAATGTAGTTTCATTCAACCGCTACAGTCAAAACTCATTTCATTTTTTTAAAATACATTTGGACTTCACAATCATGCAAAAAATGGCGCGAGACTTAGGCCTAAACATGTTAAATGTCAGATTAAAGTAATGTGTGGATCTGATTTCCTCAGGGTAGCTCAAGGTACAATTTTGAGACACTTGTACTTTACCTGAGTTCTCCCATTTACAGAGTGGACGGCAGCAATCACACTCACGTTTATAAAAAAAAACATTTCTCCCCAGTATCTCTGCATGGGTCTATCTAAGTGGTTGCTTCATCCCTAGTTTTATTATGAAATAACAGCTCTATATCCCACCACGGATGCTCTCCAGGGTTTTCTGTCCCTCTGATATCAAACTGCATCACATATTAGAAACATTTACAGTAATGTCTTCTATAAGATGATGTGATTGCAATATATCAACTTAAAAGATGCAATGATACTTTATTTTAAATTTAAATACATTTAATTAATGAGAAATAGTTTTATATTAAAAGTTACACTGCATTTTGTTCCCATCAAATTATATTTTAATTAAAAAGTAAATGTATTCAGTTGATCACTAGTAGTTTTCAATAATTTTTCATAATATCCACCTCTCTTAAAACACAATGTCAGCCCATAGCCATTGAACATACATTTAGGAAATAGCATGTTAGATCACTAATTCTTGCCTCTTTTTTAGTCTGATTGAACAGTAAATTCATTGTGGCCCACTGACCTCCCTCCCTCTACTTGTACAGCGGGACTACCGGATCACCAAGGGTAGTGTGGACACAGGAGGACAGCCAAGAACAGGCACTTGGCCTTGGGTCCCACTGTTCTGCCCTCCCTCTTGTCCAGTTGACTACCAGGCACACAAATATCTCTGTCACACAATATTATAAATAATATTAATGAATTATATTATAATACTAGAAATATTTTGAGAGCAGGATGATGGATAAACTGTCATCGCTGCTGGTGAAGGAGTCCCACCCCATGCAGGACACTATCACAGCACTGGGCAGCTCCTATAGTGATAGACTGATACACACCAAGTGTGTGAAGGAGAGGTATCGAAGGTCCTTCCTTCCTGCTGCTGTCAGACTCTACAATCAGCACTGCTCCAAGTAGACCTCACTTGTGCACTGTGCAATAAAAACTCTATACATAACTCATTTCTCATTTTGGTTTGCACTATCTGGGCAATTACTCATATTCATTATTTATTAATAACAATACACTGCCCACACTGTTTATAATTACACTGTTTATATTTGTACATATAATGTATATACAAGTCTATTTCTATTTCTCACCTTTTGATTATATTGTTTATTTTTTTTACTGTTATTATTGTTTATTGTTATATTGAACTGTCCTTTGGCTGCTGTGATGCACAAATTTCCCCGTTTGCGGGACAAATAAAGGAATTCTGATTCTGATTCTGATTTTCAGTCACAAAATGGAGAAAAATGTGGGATTATTTTTTGCTTTACTTATAAAAGGCTGAATCTAGTACATTTACCCAAGTACGGTGCCTGAGTAGTATATTTTGAGGAGCCTGAACCACTATTGAACACTCCCGTTTTCTGCCATTTTATACTTCTTTCTATTCCTGTCTTTAGTCTTGCTCCGTAGAAAAGTACCACATGAGACAAGAAGAAAAGAAACTCCCCGTCGGGGAATCGAACCCCGGTCTTCCGCGTGACAGGCGGAGATACTGTCCACTATACTAACGAGGAATGACGTAGACAACCATGTGACCATGTCATGGAAATCTGTGGGCCCTTCTCTATCCGTAACTGCTTGATATTCGGAGCTCTCCGTGTAATTATCACTTGCCACCTTTAATGGTGGCCTGTTGATGTTTAATTATTTACCAATTTAATTATTTCTTTCTGTGCTCATTTTATAATCATTTGTGAATAGAAAGTGTGACATTTGTTTCACCTGTAGAGGTTTAATGGAACGTATTTTCCATTTTGCATAAATATACACAAATGATCATGACGGAGCTGTTGAACATGTATAAATATTGTATTTGTCACTGGTTCTCTCGCTTTGACCCATATGTATTGAAATTAATTTTACTGTAGGTGCACCAGTGGGGGTAAAATCAAGGAAAGTGGTGGTTGTAATTACAAAGACACCTTTCTGGCTAACCTTCCCGATTCCTACACATACACATATACACTGACCAACATGTCATCTGGAAACATTTACACGAATGTCTTCTTTTAGAGCACAAAAGCGCTGTAAAGTCGTTTTTCAACACAGGATTGTCATCAGTACCTTCAGCGCAGAGAAGAGCAGCTGTGAAAGCATTAATTCCCTGTTATTCATGCGCACTGGTTTAGCTCAGTGGTTCCTTCTCTCCTCAAATCTCTGTGATTTCGCGGTCTCCATCCCTCCCCGGGATCAAACCACGGGCGCTGTCCAGTGTTTTCTTCAGCACATGGCCGTTCAACATGTACAAATACTGCATTTGTCACTGCTTCTCTCGCTTACGGCCATACCACTCTGAACACGCCCGATCTCGTCCGATCTCGGAAGCTAAGCAGGGTCGGGCCTGGTTAGTACTTGGATGGGAGACCGCCTGGGAATACCAGGTGCTGTAAGCTTTTTACTTCTCCGTACAGACAGCAGAGGGCGCTGCTGCTCCCTCTTCAGCGGAGACAGCTTTGAACAACAGAGCAGCTTGTCTGAGAAACATGGTTGTATTTTGCTCATTTTTCATATATTTGCATCAAAAGTGTAAATGTGTGCATGTTGACTGCACACCTTGCTTTATGCAGAGAAGTAAAAAGCTTACAGCACCTGGTATTCCCAGGCGGTCTCCCATCCAAGTACTAACCAGGGCCGAGCTTCCGAGATCGGGCGTGTTCAGAGTGGTATGGCCGTAAGCGAGAAAATCAGTGACAAATATAGTATTTGTACATGTTGAACGGTCATGTGCTGAAGAAAACACTGGACAGCGCCCGTGGTTGGATCCCGGGGAGGGATGGAGACCGCGAAATCACAGAGATTTGAGGAGAGAAGTAACCACTGAGCTAAGCCAGTGCACATGAATAACAGGGAATTAATGCTTTTACAGCTGCTCTTCTCTGCGCTGAAGGTACTGATGACAATCCTGTGTTGAAAAACGACTTTACAGAGCTTTTGGCCTAAGTCTAGCGCCATTTTTTGTATGATTGTGAAGTCCAAATGTGTTTTAAAAAAATGAAATGAGTTTTGACTGTAGCGGTTGAATGAAACTACATTTCCTCAGGGTAGCCCACATTACTAGTCAGACTCATGTTTATAACAGCAGTTTCTCTTCAGCTGTGCTGCTCTGGTATATCTCACTGGTTACTTCAAACAATAATCGCTTTGATTCCAAACTGCACCACAGATTAAGAAACATTTACATGCATGTCTTCTGTAAGAGCACAAAAGCGCTGTAAAGTCGTTTTTCAACACAATATTCTCATCAGTACCTTCAGCGCAGAGAAGAGCAGCTGTAAAAGCATTAATTCCCTGTTATTCATGTGCACTGGCTTAGCTCAGTGGTTACTTCTCTCCTCAAATCTCTGTGATTTCGCGGTCTCCATCCCTCCCCGGGATCAAACCACGGGCGCTGTCCAGTGTTTTCTTCAGCACATGACCGTTCAACATGTACAAATACTGCATTTGTCACTGCTTCTCTCGCTTACGGCCATACCACTCTGAACACGCCCGATCTCGAAAGCTAAGCAGGGTCGGGCCTGGTTAGTACTTGGATGGGAGACCGCCTGGGAATACCAGGTGCTGTAAGCTTTTACTTCTCTGTACGAGCAGCAGAGGGCGGTGACTTCCTGTACTTCTTCTCTGCACGCTATGGCGCAAGGACAAATCACAAAATAAATCACATTACATTTTTCAGGGCTAAATTATATGTGGACATTCCCTTCATATTCATAGAAAGTGGCACGTGAAGAATACACGTTAAATGTTAGTGTCGCACGAAACCGCAATAACAGAAATCAACAGTTGGACAAACCCAGAAGCCCACTGATTCATTTCATGTAGTCACGTGACTTCAAAGTCATTCCTCGTTCCTATAGTGAATAGTATCTCCGACTGTCACGTTATAGAAAGAGAAAATGGGAGTCCTCAATGTAACCTTAAACAATCCTGCGTTCAGACAGCCAGGTCTCCCATAGCTAAGCTGCATCATTAGCTAGAACTTTCTACATATCAGAGTTCAGACAACATTTATTTTTAAGGACCTGTTGTCAGAGTCTGATTTGTTTTGAATACAGACACCAGGTAAGTGGTGGTTAACAATGCTGCTTCTGATTATCACCGGAACCAACAGGAGTCTCTGCTAAGTTTGCATAAGCACGGTGGCCAAGCTGGCTACGTTAGCGTGCTGCTAAGCTACGTCCGCCACACTTTGCGTTTTCGCGTGGTTTTGTCGTGTGTACAGATAAAAAAATGAAAAGTTACCTCCTTCGAGCCGGATTTGAACCAGCGACCTAAGGATGTCTGCTGTGGATCACTCTACAGTCCTCCGCTCTACCAACTGAGCTATCGAAGGGGCTGGAGGGCGATGCTGAACACGCCGCTGTGATGACTGAACCGCCAACGTTACTCTGGACAGATTCACACAGCTCTGCGTTGCTAATCCAGCCTTGTTATGTTGTAATGTAATTTATATGCTTTAGACTATATTTTTTGACATATATATCTTGGTATAAAGCTTTAATCGGTGATGAAAAGTACATTTACTGTACGTATACGCTGATATACACATGTTTTTAGCAGTGATCCCTAAAATGTGGCGATCAAACACTTCTGTCAAAGGTGCTCAACGCAGGCAGGATATTTTGTGGTTTAACAATAAACTGAATCAATGCACTGAAACAGTAAACTTGACTAGGAATTGAAGGATTGTAAATCAGCAGCTTTTTCAGCATTATAATGTCTAAAAGATAGTTTTCATATCGGCACATATTTGGAAATGTATACACCTATACAGATATATCTGTGATGGGCTAATATCGGCACATAATATCAGCCAACTGACACGTAAGTCAGGCTCTGGTGTTTTTGCTTTAAAAAATACTTAAATGATTAATTATTATAACAATTGCCTCTTAGTACAAAGTACAATTTTGAGGTACTTGTACTTTACTTGAGTATGTCTGCTACTTTATACTTCCACTCCACTAGATTTTGGAGTTTTCGATCCATTTATTTTATAACTTAAGTTACTAGTTACTTCGCAGATAGCTCGCTGTAGTGCATGTTTAAATTAATTTCGTTGGCAATCAGATTTAAAAAAACATGCTATTGTCTATTGGTGGGAAATTTAACAAAATTTAAACTTAATTCTTCATTAATACAATTCTGGGGAACGTTTTAAGACATTTAAGTCAATAATCCAGTCATGAAAACAGTGAATAGGGTTGAATTCTTTATTATAAATCATTTACATTACAAAGTAAGACATTAGTCATTGCCATATCCATCCAAACATCTTGTTTACAAGGTGGGGTGAGTGAATCAGCTGGTCAGAACCTTCACTTTGCCCAGATGAGGGGTTGATGGGGTTTATTCTTAGTCACATTAGGGCCTACAGGATGATGTTGGCACTGGGTTAAACATGTCCCCATTATTGAGAATAAGCTTGTCGATCCACGCAGGCACACACACACACACAAACACACACACACAGACAGAAAGAATATCATCAGCCTTCAAGTATGAGTACACGACCACAGAGCTGCTTTTAGCTCAGGTGAAGAGCAACTGATGGCAAATGAAAAAGCACGAGAAACAGCAGTCAGATGATGAAGCAGCAAAGGCATGATGAGAAAATGTGCAGGACAGACGAGACAGCAGGTAGATTTCTTCTTCTTCTGGACCTTTTTGAACTGTTCTGAGACTCCTCGTGTCCCGTTTTGGGTTATGAACTCCACTCCAGATCCTCTGAAGGAGTCAATCCATTCAAATCTTTCATAATGAAGGCTTTACATTGTGATCTGCCCAACAGACAGCTTCTCAGGCTTGATGAAGGCTTTAATGCGCCCGACACACGTTACCATAGTCAACTGGACCAAGTGTGGGGGATGAAGTTAGCTGACAAAGTCTTGAGTAGCTTGGAGAAGTCTGGAATATGTTTTTTTGGTCTTTTCCCTGCCCTTTACCAAGTTTTCACATAACACTTTTTTATATCTTTAAATAAAAATGGTTTATAAATCATCTACAAACCTACATTTTCTATAAATTACACAATTCTTTTAACCCAAAGGTTAAAGCAACAGCTGAAAGTTGCAGTAGAAAACTCAGGGACAGAGAGATAGAGAGATACGACCTCTGCATCCAGCAGTGACAAAAGGATTGGTAGAAAAAAACATCTATACAGCAAACTGATTAAAAAATTTAGCCAAAACAAGAGATTGAAGGGTCCTTTCTGAGTGAGAGTTTTATTTGTCTGACCCCTCAGTGTCCAATCACGGCGCGAGACGGGAGCAGACACGTTGAAAGGCAGCCACAGATTGGGTCAGTGTGTGTGTAGATAACTTCATGTGTGTATATTGTGTGTGTGGGTGTATAAATTAGTCAGCATCTGTGATGTCATCATGCTCGTGTCAGCAGCTCCTGCGCCCACGTCTTGATGGCCGAGGTCGTGTGTTGGAGCAGCTGCCACGTGGAGTTGGTGAAGGACAAAGCGTGGCTCTGCAGACACGATACGGACACCTCACCACTGCAGGGAAACACAGAAAAGCAGGTTTTTAAAAAATTATCACAAAAATGCAGCTTTTTGATTTGTCGCCGTTTGTAACTCTTATGTAGTTTCAAACTAGTGATATACTGAAGTGACTGAACCATTAAAACTTTAGAAATGTGTTAAAAAAACATCTGTAAATTGGTGTCACAGTGTCATCATGAGCTGTAACAGAAGATCCGCTTTGGGGGCAAATTACATATAAAAAAACTTGAGCGCCATTACATCATAAATGAAGGTATTACTTTACTGGAAAAAATGCCACTTTAAAAACGAGTAGGGCTGCTTTTAGGGTTACTTTCATTGTTGATTAGTCCGTCAATTATTTTCTTGATTAACTGATTAGTTGTTTGGTTATAAAATGTAAGAAAATGGTGAAAAATGTTGATCAATGTTTCCCAAAGACTAAGATGATGTCTTCAAATATCTTGTTTTGTCCCCAACCCAAATATATTCAGTCTATTGTCACAGAGGAGTAAAGAAACCAGAAAATATTCACATTTAAGAAGCTGGAATCAGAGAATTTTCAAATGTGCTGAACATATGCCACATTTCCTCTTCAGGCTAAACACGTTATATTGGCAAGCTGATGTAGCTACATAACAGGTGCACCTGGAAGTTACTGGGCAGATGCATTATAGCTCTATGTAAGAGTTATTGTTTGTGGTGTCACCAGTTTTAATTTAGTGACACACATCAGTTTAAACTTAAGAACAGCTGGTGCAGCTAAATCCAGACACTCTTTTTTTCAATTCCAGATGTAAATGTAATCCAGTCAGCTCACATTCAGAGAAATAAGGATGCACAGTTACAGTAAAACAAACAAACAAACAAACAAAAAGGTTAAAAGACTCCTCAAGGTTACTGACTTGCAAGAGTCCTGTAGGTTGGTCCATGCTCGTTGTAGCAGGTCAGTTACGTACGCCAGCGCTGGCAGGATATAGTTCTGATGGAGGAAGAGGAGGAGCTCCTTTAAATAGTCCAACACCTGGAACACACTGTCAGGAGTGTTGGCGTTCACCTGGGCAAAGGTAGACAGAGATGAGACACGAGTCAACAACATAGAATATGACTGTTTCATCTTGTTAGCTCCAGCACCTTGATTCTCATCAGATGCTTTGGCAGAAGGAGGTAACAGTTCTACATCCGTTTCTTCACAGCCTTACCCATTCTATGGCCTGTGGTGTCTTTTCTTTGACCCAGAGAATAAACTGTGTGGTGTTTTCAGAGATGAAGATGGCTGCTGTTTTTGCCTTTTCCAGACCTTGTTCCATTAGTGGCCCCACAACCCGAACACACTCAGAGTAATAATGAGGAGTGTTCGTCTCCAACCAGCTACCGAGGACACACACACACAAAAAAAAAAACAAAAACAGACACAAGTCAGTGTGTTATTTAAATGTATTACATTTTTTTTTTTTTTTCTATATTATACACACACTCAGTGGCCACTTTATCAGGTACGCCTAAAATCTACTGCAATACCATATAACAGCCCTGCAATAGCATCTATCTTTAAGAAGCTCACAGTATTCAGTTTTGGGGCGACATTGTCATTAAGGCTGCAACTACTGATTATTTTCATTGTCGATTAATTTGTTGATTATTTTCTAGATTAAGCGATTAGTTATTTGGTCTATAAAATGTCAGAAAATGACACCCTCAAATGTCTTCTTTTGTCCACAACCCAGATATAAATCAGTTTACTGTCATAGTAAACTAATAACACAGAAAATATTCACAATTAAGAATCTGGAATCAGAGAATTAGAATGGATTAATTTATTATTGAAAAGGTCGTATTGAAAGTGGTGTTAAATTGGACTGCATTACATTGAGTAAGTGTTTCTAATATTTTGTCTTTTAATTTACATATCCGAGGGGGACAGAATAGTAGAAACACCTCTGAACGTAAAGCAGTCCAGTACAACACTACCACTAACTATGCGTTCAATGCTAAAATGTATAACTGAATAAGTATTTCTTTGACAGTGTCAACAAAAACGTAACATTATAGGCATCATACAAGTCACTGGATTAAATTAGATTGAGCCGTTGTACCTTATAAAGTGGCCACTGAGTTTGTTATATTTTCTATATTACTGTAAACTAACTAATGTGAAAAGTAACTTCAGACAAACTACAGTTATTCAAAACATCACTTTGGGAACATGTTTCTGCCAACACTGAGCCAGTGAGCAAACTGCTTTGTATACAGGAAATGAATCCGATGTGTGCTAGATACTGAGCTATTTTTATTCTTTGGCGTGACCGGCCTCTGGTCAGACAAAGTGTACAAAAGTCAACCAGGACAAAGCCTAAAAGAGAGATACATATATCTGGCACACAGTGGATGGTAATTTGGTTAATTTGTGAGAGGAGAGAGCAACATATATGGTGTATTGGTCAAATGATTGTTCACAAACACATATGTGACGAGATAAGTGAGGTCATACCCGAAACCCTGTTTGGTGTACACTGTTATTTTGCCCCAGGCCTGTTGAGATACGGCTGTGACCCCTGAGCTGCGGAGATGCCTGGCTGTGCTGGAATCTGAAACAAACAACGCATGTTGTAAGACCTCAGGAACAAACATAAAGACTAGTTATTGTGATGAGTAAAGAGGACTCGGACGGACCTGTGAAGGAGCCGTGGGATCTGATGTCATGAGCGATGAAGCCGGCAACAAAAACGAGCAGAACCATGAGGAGTTTGGACCAGGGGAAGCCACGACCACGCATCTTTACCTGCAGATTCTGGAGACAGAAGAGGACAACACTGAGAAAAACGCTACTGAGAGTAAAGTGAGTGGAGCTATATCCAATACCTGTTAAAATTCCCAACATTTCTCATGGTTAAAGATGACTGTCGATTCGACTCTGTCTCACCTGGCACAGGCTATTGCACTCCTGAAGGTCCTGAGATTCAACAGTGTCTCTCATCTCCTCATTGGTCACTTTGAAAGACTGGATTGTTTCTTCAAGGTTCTTCCGGAGCTAAAAGGAAAATAAAGCACAATTAGTCAAAAACAAGATGATTAAAGAAACAATAAAAGGTGGTTTTATCCTTAGTTATCAACTCTAAGCTTGCTTGCTGCATCACACGGAGTAAAAACATGCTGTTACGCTCCAATTAAACCATCTCAAGGGAGGTGAATCTGGGCTTTTAAACCATCAGACGTCACGGCAGGAGTCGTACCTTTGGTGGCAGGATATTCCAAGACTTCAATAAATGATTCAACAGCAGACTGGAGAGGAAAACAGAAATGAGGTCAGCTCTATTTATCAGTATATAAATGGCTGAAATCCAGAAAGAATCTTTAACGTCTTATCTTTAATTGTGAAGTATGCTTTTGCCATAGAGCAACGCTGTTTTCATTGTACTTCTCACAGCTTAAAAAGACACAAAAACATGTATAACTCACCTGGACTGGGCTAAGTGTTTGGTATAGAGCTGCCTCCACACTCCTAGACTCTGCACGTCCACACACAAACACTCCGTCATACTGCTGAGCAGCTGCAAAACACACGAGAGAGGAAGAAGAGAAAGACAAAAAGACTCAGTTTGATTTCTGATTCAAATTCTATTCATTTTTAAGCTATATTTCTCAATACTGCCTTCTTTCATCTCTTAGTTAAGCTAACCAGTGAATTTTATGATGATCAAACAACAATGATAGCAGATCAAGAACACATCCTTCTCAAGAATACATCTTGTAGCTACATATTATGGATAATTACTTGTATTACTGTTAAGTTAAATGCCATTAAAGCAGACCAGGAAATGATGTCATTTGTCAGCAGTAATATTTGGCCAGTTAACTCATGGAATGAGTTAGCTGGCTAGTGGTTATAAACACAGTGAGAGTGTTTGAGAGCGTAATTTCTTTTCAAGCTGGTCACTATAATGAGGTTATAACAACTTACTGTCTGATAGGTCACATACACCTAAAAGATTTATGCAGCTGCACCAAGCTAAACTACACTACATCTTTTGCATTGGTCAAGACAGTAGTATTACATAGAAAAGATCAGTTTAAAGTCTAAAACACATTCAGAGTTTGTACGTCTGTGTGTGTACCTCTCTCTTCATGTCATCTGGACAGTGTGGTGTGGCTCTGGACAGAAACGATGGCAGGTATGTGTGTAATGTGCTCTCGGGTTTGGCTCCAAACGCGAGGACCTTCAGTCGAGGGTACAGACGCCTCAGCTGCTCCTGCAGACTGAACACAATAAAAATACCTTCAATGACACCTTTACCATTTTTTACACAAGCAGAAATCTGCATTATTCATTATGTTACATTTACCTTGGTGACAGGGCATTCTTGGGCATGAAGGCAAAATCCAGCAAAGGAAAGAACTCTTTAGGACCCATGATGCCAAATCCCTTTGTCAGGTTTGCATGAAGTCTGGGAAAAGGAGAATATTATATACAATCAGTCAAGGTATATTTCAATTACAGGCAAACATATACAAAACAGTGTCCCTCAGTTAAGAGCATGAAGAATTTACAGTTACTATACAGTGTGCAGTACTACAGGTGTCATGGTTCTCCAAATCCACGATTCGATTTGATTTTAAAGTCAAGATTTGATTTCTAAAATTTTTTTCAGCACTGACAGTATTGCTTTTGTTAGACCCACATCTAGATTTTTAATAAAATCAACAGATTATTAGATTCATGCTCCTACAACTGCCATTTAAAAAAAGACGGGTATTTTACAACAACAGTTTGACCTTATCCTGGGCGGTATCAACAATACTGCCTTTGAATTTGAGGATTGTACTGAAAAAAACAAAAAACAAAAAACAAAAAAACAAACATATTTCTAAGAAGGACTCACAGCAGAAGTCTCTCCAGGTATGCAATGGCATATGAAGACAAGGATTTCACTCCAAGCACAGGAAGCATGATACCCAGCCACACTGAAACACAGATAAAGAACTTGATTTATCTTATAAGAACTTTTAGTTCTGGCATTAAATGTTCTCAACTGTTGGCCCAGAGCAACTGCAGAAAAACATAGGTTTTGTTCTCGCATGCCTAATTATATAAGTAGCATAGTGAAACAGAACATGAAGGTTGCTAGTATGGTGAAAACTAAGGTAGCCTGAAGGATAAAGAGCTCTGCAGCCATCCCTCAGAGATGCTTCACTGTTATACAAGTCTGTCATGCTAAATGCACTCAGATTTAATTGGTGGTTATTGGTGGTTATTATGGTTATTTTATTGTTTTCATACTATATTTCCACATTCCCATTGCGTGTCACACTGGTCAAGTCTTGCTCATTCTAATTATATCAAAGTCTGAGGCTCAGACAGGAAACTCTTGACTGCTTTTTTAAATTCTCGATAATAAGATTGGAGTGTTTCTAAACAGGTCTTAAGCTGATATTATATTCTAACATCAAGATAATATGCAGCACATTTTGCATTTGCAGCTTTGTTAAGAATGTGTCTTTCTTGCCTTGGGCGAGTTGAATGGTACTTGATACTCTTATTTTGCAGATGAAGGTTGTTATGTAATTTTCCAAGAATATTCATCCTCCCATGCCTGCATACTGTACTAACACCCACGCCTCTCCCACCTCACAGCCTCATCAAATACAGGCAAAGACCAGGAGCAAAAGCTGAGTGTGTGAAGCTACCATGTGTTTAAGCGCACAGATGGCTGTCAGAGGATGTGTTACTGCTCTAATGTGCACTGTTGCTTTACTAACCCCCAACCCAGAATGTCTATTAGCACATATTGTTGGGAAAGTGGGAGAAAGGGGAGACACATTCGAGCTGAGAGGATAATAAAATACTGTTTCTCGTATTTGAAAGAGCAGATACTTTGTAGTTGTGTGAAAATGTGTGTAAATTCTTTGGGTAAGTGTTTGACTTGTCCATTACCTCTTAGTCCTTGGCTGAGGTCATAAAATCCAGCTTGTCCAAGAGCCCACATGATGGTCAAACACTTCACTGGACGATTCTGAACTGACCGCAATAACTCCAAATACTAGAAGGACATACAAGAAGGAAAGGATATTAAATATAATATTGAAAAAGAAAAATCCCCAGTAAATTGGACAATAGTACTGAAGTTTGAATTGTACATTCAGAGCAGACAAGGGCAGTGAAGCAGAAACCTGCCACTTATCTGCAGGGCTCAAGGACACACACTCACTCACCTCTGACAGGTTTTGGGTGGCTATTCTGGGTTTGTCCTGTAGGATTGCCTGAATGCAAACTCTGTAGCCATGCAGAGGTTCTCCTAGAAACAGAGAGAAAAACCGTTGGGTGTTTTATTAATTAGAATTTCCTTGTCCAGCTTGACCTTTGTTGCATGTTATCCCCATTTTTGCTCTCTACCATTATTTCCTCATTATCAGCTAATTATAGAGCCGATAAAATGAAGACAACATGCTTTCATTGATTTAACAAGTGCAGCATTTACAATCTCAGATAGGTAGGTGGCTGTTAGAAGAAGAAGAAGGAAGAAGGAGGAAGAGAAGGAGAAGGAGAATTTTTTTGAGTAGAAGATAGAACGATATCAAGGGCTGTTGCATTACAATAGCTTTCATTACTGCATCACTTCTGTCTTTAATCCACAGCACAAACCACCTCCAACCCTCCATTTGAGCTCTTACTCTTACCTGACTGTCTGTCCAGCTCCCTGAGCATAGTATAAACACAGTGGTCGAATAAATCCGGCAGAATGTCACCGCAGCGTCCAATGAGGCCTTTGATCACGCCCTTCAGCTCTTTTCCTGTAAGACAGTATGGGTAGTCTGGGGACAAAAAGAGGACATGAAATAAGTACCGTCCTTTGATTATTGTGTCAGTACCAACAGTCTGTTTGGGCTATATTGAATGTGCACAATATTTTATTCTTAATCTTTCTTTAAAACAAAATAAAGTGTGAGTTTGACCGACCGTGAGCATAGCTGCTGAGTGTGGGCTCAGCCTCTGGCGCAGTCAGATGGAGGTTGAGGTATCCTGCCAGGTCTTTAAGCCACACTGATGGGTTTTCTGGAAACAGGGTCTGACTGCGGGCCAACTGCTGCTTCAGGTCACCAACATCCAACTAAAACAGAACAAGACGGAAATAAAACATTAAGAAACAAAACGTCCATTATGCAGGGATGAGACTGCATTTCAGCATGTGATACTTTGCTTTGGAAATGCAACAATGTAGCACTGTTTCTGTGAACATATTTATGGCTTTAAGAGGTTTTACCCCCTATTACATTTATTTTTTTTATCCTTTCATTCACTTACAATGATCAGACTAATTCCTAACCCACTATTGAGGATGATTAATAATCAGTTAGTTCTTAAATCTTAGCCACAAATGGTGTTTTAGGGAAAAAAGAACACAGAATCTTCAAAATAGTCCCCAAAATTATCCTCTTCTCATTAAAAAATGCAAGAAATACGACTTTAGATTGTAAACAAATCTCACTGACCCAATATTTCAACAACCCAGAAGTTTTAAAAAGATAGAAAACAGAGGGGTATGTGCATTACTCACAGATTTGAAGGCCTCCTCAAGGCTCTTGTGAGTCGGGTGGGTGACTGTATTGCTGGGGTGTGTCTTCTTGGATGGTTTACTTGATGAGGGCTTCTTATTTTCAGGCTCAGCTGCTGGTGGAACCTGCTCCTTGTTCTGTTTTTTTCCCATCTTCTCAAAGCCATCGTACAGAGTCTCTGACATCTTCAGGGGTGCTGAAGGAAACAAGGCAGCTGTGGTTAAGACACGCCTCTGTGCAGAAATGAGTCTATTTTCAAACTTCTTCCGTCTTCTATAACACTTTCTCACATTCACCCTGTGAATCAAGTTAATCCTTGAAACCAAGGCATTCCGCTCCCCTCACATTCAGTGCTTCCACCCGCCCTCTTTGGCTTACGTAATGAGCTGTTATAATACCAGACAATATTCATGCAACGCTCATTACAATTCACAAAGGAACAGGGTTAAGCACCAGCAGCATTCCAAGTATTCCCCTGTGTGTTAAGAATCCACTGTGTCTAGTGTCCGTGCTAACGGAGTTTATATTAGAGCTCGACCAGTTTGAAGTTTTGAGGGTGAATAATAATATGTTCTGTGTACTGAGGTAGCTAATACAAATATTAGTATCAAAACATCACAGTTTTTAAGTTTTCAGCATACCCCAGAACTTATAATTTGGTAATTTATTTTGTATTACCAAAATGTCTCCAAAAGCCTCTGAAATGATAAGGCTGACATCATTCTATACTTTATTTATTGTCAACAAGTCCCAAATGATGAACAAATCCCTGACTGTAGCTGTCATTCTTTCCCCAGAAAGACATAAATAAAACAGGCCACAAATATACAGTTCCTTTTTTGCCATAGTTATTTCCTAACACAGCTGGGAACAGTCGTTTCTTTTTAGTAAACTATACTCATATATATATATATATAATATACTTTTTTAGATCTGGAGCTGTATGTGGGATTGAATCAAAATGAACTACAGTTACAATGCTCATTGTAATGAAGAAACCTTTCACACAGTGCAACATTATGGCTTATTAAAGCATAAAGTATTTGGAAATGGGATTCTACGGCACAGAGGAATAAGCTACATCAGGCTTGTAGGTTAATTTTATTGGTTGGTTTTGGTCTTTTCAAAGGATGTTTTCAACATAAGAAAAAATTTAAATAATGCATATCTTATCCATTAAAACTCACACTGAAACCCAGACTATTAATGTTAAATTTATTCCAGAGTAAGCTGCTCCATTATGCTCTGACCTTAACTAACTGTAGTAAAGGTTGTATTTAAAGAATTCAACTACGAGTCCATATGACTGCAGACAAGAATCCCAGTCAACCCCACCCACAGACTTGAGTCAGTGTTGACAGAGGTCACCAGTTGTTCACTGATCATTTAGCTCTACATGCTGCTTACAAACCTAAATCTATATCGGGTCTGTGTAAGTGTCGGCATAACACAGGGCTGTAACGCAAAGAGGGGGCCTGTCTCATCATAGTGTCAGTGTTCAGGACTGACTATCACCTTAACTTCTTTATTATTTTTCATTATTGTTCACTTCCCTGAATGGAAATAAATCCATCACAGCAGGCAGACTTACTTCATGAGTAACATTACAAAGTATTTATTACCCTCACTGAAGCCAGTTGTCATCTGCATGAATGTCTCAGTTTAGTAAGCAATACCCGAATAGCAAGGAAAGTACTAAAAGGCGTAATCTGACCAGTCTCGTCACGTGACGTACATTAATACTAAACAAATATCCTTAAGTGTCAGGAAGTGGTCATTTCCAGCAGCAGCTCTTGACATGATAAGACTTCTGCTGCAGTGAAGTACAGTAACAGGGCAATAACAAATGAGGCCACTTGAGTAGTGACTAGGAATACTTCATGTGCCCCGACACTGGGGGAAACAAACCAGTGTTTTTTTGTTGTTTTTTATAGTCCTTATCTTTTCCTTGAAACTTAGACACTGTACAATGTTTTCATTTAAGAATTCACTTTAAGATTATCTAAATTACTTTAAAAGCCCTTAATAGTTCTGAAGAACTTCCTGAAGAAAGATAGCTGATGATACTATATTTATTTTATCGGCAATCGGACACAAAAAGATACACAGATAATGGGGGAAAATGCAGAATATTGTCCCTGATAATCGGCCAGGTTTATCCTAAGCTTTTTCTCAACTTATTCAATTCAATCAATTGTTTTATGTTGTTGACATTTGTTTTATTTTAATTCTCTATGTACACTCTTATAAAATATAGCTTCATGTGAAAGATTGTCAGTGTTAATATAACTGTATACTTAAAAATTACAACGATAAACATCATTTGAAACAGCAGACAAGCTGGTTGGATAGCTATGTTTTAACAAGGTTTTGAGCTCGAGATTACTTCTTTCATATACATCAATACGATTGGCAATTTCCATGAAAATAAATCTAGGAAAGCTACACAAAACGAGACAAGGTCAACAGTGAGTAATCACAAAGATGGGTCCAGGCACAGGCACTGTACCAAATTCACTGTTCCACCTCAAGCAAACTTTTAAAAAAGTAGTACCTCTATCGAACAGATATGTACTACCCCTGCAGTAATTAAACAGATCAAAGTAAGCCACTTGCAGTATCTGCCAAGACAGACTTTACAAGAATCTAGTCAGCATCACTAAATACAAGAAGAACTACATCACTCCAGCAAACACTTTGGAGATTTGCCACCAGTCTTGTAATCTGTAAATGTCAAATACATCAACACAAAGAAAGTACTGTCTTCTTAGGGGGAATGTGTTAGCAAAACAAGCACAAGACGAGTGTCAAAAATTTTAAAGTAAAATATAAAGCAATGTGTGAGGAATGACTATTTTATATAATTTAGACCCAGAAGCTCCATTAATGTTTTATAAAGTCTATGATGGGAGCACAGCTACAGATGCGGAAATAACTGCTGTGAGGCTCTACACCCGTCACTGATGACGCAAAGTAACGATCCATCTGTGTCTGAAATCTCAATTTACAGTACTGCTCACTGTATAGCAAACCAATCAGTGTGAGTGATTTTGGACACTGTCCTGGCATATTTCAGCAGAGGGTCTTTATGTTGTGTCGGGGTGTAATCTGAGTAGTTGCACCCAGCGTGGCCCTCTTACAGGGTGGATGGACTCCAATGGATTCTCACACCAGCAGAAGAATAGCTGACAGGAAGCTTCACATATAGATACAGAGCAAAACACCTTCAGACCCTTCTCAACAACATAGAGCAGACTGCAGCAAGGCAAGTCTTTCTCTGTGTATAATGTCAGAAGGATTTTCTGATGTTTGTCTGGCATTATTTAAGAAACACATGAACTGTGTCGTAAAAGGTTATGCTGGTATTTACAGATAGGAGGGCTGAAAAACTAATTAATACCAATACAGATAAACCAGTTCTACAGATATCATTTAAGTTAACAATTTCTAAAAAGTGGGTTGGGGTCAAGTCAAAAAACAAAACAGAACAATTTCACAAAGCTTTCTACTGCTGAAATTAATACAGTAATATAAAGTAAAAACCAGGTGGATTTTTTTTAACCCTCCATAAATGAAGGTGCCTACAAAATAGCGTGTAGCATGTAAATCAACATCATACACGTTGGACTTGACATAATCACTCCTGTTGAAAGATGAGCCCATATCAAATATCCTATAACACGTTCAGACATGTAATGTGGAACAAGTCCAATATATGCATCACATCAGCTGTCTTATATATGACCTCCTCAAGGTGAAGGTATGTATTTAAATATGCAATAACAGACATTATAAACAAGACTAAAGGCTGCAGGGCAGAGCCTTAAGAAAGCCTCTTATATTATTATTTTTTTGTCTAATTTAGTGATGT
The DNA here is from genome assembly GCF_040436345.1 of Pagrus major. NCBI lineage: Eukaryota > Metazoa > Chordata > Actinopteri > Spariformes > Sparidae > Pagrus > Pagrus major. The sequence goes on from NC_133236.1 coordinate 12,574,679, forward strand.
GAGAAGATCTTGGCTAAATCAGGGCTCAAGGATGCGACTCTTCCCAAAAATTTGTTTTCATGGTTGCGTCATTTCACCTGATATTCAATAGGTCTGATTATAAAAAAAGTAGCCTATAAATATATTTTTATATTTACAGATATCAACTGGGTGTGTAGACAGTTGCCTTTGAACAAATATTAGCATATAAACCCATTTGCTGAAGGTCCCATGTCCTGTTAGTCTATCATTGGATTGTATGCATCTTCCCCTTTCTCTCTGGAGAATAATGTACTTTTAAGGTTAATAAAATAATAATCTGACAAACATCCATATTTTAGAGCCAGCTTTATAGTATGTTGTTTTAAAACAAAGTTGAAATGCTGAATGCAAAATGCTGTTTGTTAAGCATTTTCAACATTTAGGTTATTGAGGTTTTTGCAATTTCTTGCTGCATGTGCTGTGACTTAAAATAAGAAAAAACGTTTATCTGCACCTTTATTCCTGTTTACAATAATTCATATAATTTTTTAAAATGCATTATTGGGTGCACTTAAATTATGTGCTGGTGCACCTAAATGAAAAATTTAGGGGCACCTGTGCAACCAGTGTCAAAAGGTCAGTCTGGACACTGGAGCCCTGTCAGTGACAAACTACAAGTGTAGTCTCACCTTCCAAAAGCTGTTTTGAGCTAAATCAAGCATTATATAACTAACACTTTTCTTTCTGGTGTCTCCATGTGAAGACACACAACCCACAAAGCTGCTCGAACAGATACAAAAGTCTCAAGCTGAACCTGTGGCTGAAGGATAATTTTGAACATGCCAAACTCACAAACTCAACAGTAACAATCTCATGATTCAAGTATGGAAGCCTTTAAGGCTTTAAACTGAGCTTTGTCTTGTTGATTATAATATTGATCATCTTTAAGAGTTCAGTATCTGATTATTTGTAGAGCCTGGTAATGCTGAAGCAGACTTTCAAAAGAAAGTATGATCCTGGATATGCTGTGTAAACCACAATTCAGATTAAATACTTCTCACTATGTTGGTTAAAGAGTTTATATACCAAAAAGAGACATGTATTTCTTCTAGACAAAACTTTTACACCACCTCATCACTGATACAGTCATTGTGACCAGTCAGACAGACTTTGGACGAGCTGATTCACTGATAAAACTGGTGCATAAACAAATAGCAGTGGCAAAGTCGGATCTAATCTGCTCTGTCACCCATTATTTAACTCACAGCCATACCTGTGGGGAGGGTGCGGTAGTTGAGGATAGTTGCTGTCAGGTTTACTGAATGTTAATTATGCTGAATATAAAACAAAACAATCCATCATGCTGTGGGTCTGTAATTTTGTTCTACTAAAGGTATCATCACACCATACAGAATAACTGCCAGATTTAATGTGGTTAGTGTGGTGTTTCCCATGGTCAGATTAATCTGCTGGGTTACCTGGGTCAAAAGTTTGCTTATTGGCCTCTGTTGACCAGTGCTCTGAGCAACGTGTGGTTTTTCTATACAAGAATACTACCTGTCCCCCGGTTTGCTGTATGGTAATTTGATTGCAACATGTTAGAACATAACTCATAATGAAGATCTTGAAGGTGGATTTTAACTCTTCAAGACAGAGCCTCAAACTATTAAAGCATGAAAAAATCTAAAATCCTGCAAATTCATGCGCATTACTACCATCTATCTAATACTGCAACAGCACAGAACTTCAATTAGGATACAGATAATTATACTGTATCTATTCTCCTTCCATAACAGAGAAAACTGGTGTTAGCTTCACAGATATATATTATTATCGTCATAAAAACCAGCAGTGTTAGTTAAGTGCACGTGCACCTCTCAATACTTCTGCACTTCCCCACACTGTCTGTGGCACTAAGCCCCAAGTCCATTGATTACAATTGTAGTCATAAAGGTTAAAAAATGGGTGGCAAATAAACTGTAATTTTATCATTACTATTATTATTTATTAAAAGGCCATTGAAGACAGTTTTTTATATTCCCAGCAGCAAATTCATATACATTAGGATTGGAACTGGATAACAAAATTAACATTTTTTTTAATTTTTATATTATTGACAAAATACCTCCATCGATGATTCGGCAGTATTGTAGGGATGACAATTGGTACTTTCACAAAATATTAACACAATGAGATTTCTGATCAATAATCATCAGTAATGTGGATATAATAACTGAATGGGTAAAGGCAAGCATTGGCAAGTTGGGAAAACTACTACTTTATTGTAATGTAGCCTTTAAAACCAGGGAAGGATAACACTCAGGCCATATCACGACACGATGATGTCCAACATATTAGATGATATATAGTCTTGTATCACAAAAACGATATATTGATATATTGCACAGGCATACTTATTAGTATAATAAAATGTTTGTGTTTTTCTTTTCTTATATATGTTGACAGTAAGAAAAATACAGCCTATTGATAAGTCTAATCCTTTAATAAATCATGCAAAGGGGGAAATCTGGGATTCAATTAGCCACACTGATGAATGATCACTCATGTGACAGCTGTCCCTGTAAGTGGAAATAAGCCTAATTAATAAGCCTAACCATATACGGTTCAGCTATGTAACAACAGCCAAGAGTTGAATTTAAAAGTTTAACAGCAGAATAAAAACAAAAAGGCCACAAAGTCAGTGAACACATTGTCCAGAGATGCAGATCCTCAGTGATGACGTTGCCTGTGTTGACACACTGCTTGAAAGGCTGCTAGCAAGCTAACGGCGGACTAGCAATTCCTTCAAGCTGTATGGGACAGGAGCACATCGCCCAGAAAGCTTTTAAAGCTATTAATTTGAAATTAGTGTGTCAGCAGATAAGGTTAAGTACAGCCACGCAGACAAACTGGTAACCCCCCCGCCCCCAAAGGAGACAACAAAAAAACAGCCGTAGGAAGTAGCGTTACTGCGCGATGCTATGCTACAGCGGCTAGCTTGTCAAATCATATGACAGTTCCGAGCCATCGTCATTTCCAGTATTATGACCGACCAAAAAGTGGATGTCGAAAGAGACAGTTTAGTTCGTGGACACAGACAAACAGGTAGCTCCATCCGTTTTCTTTCATGTGAACTTCAGCAGTAAGGTAAATGGGTCACAGAGAAGCTAGCAGCGGTCTATGAGGGCCATGTTCACTTACGTCTGGATGGCTGGTTAGATTCGCCCAGGGCTTTCCGTCCCCCGCTGCCGGTTTTCTTGTCAGTCGGGTTCTTCGCTCCACCTGAGCTGGTGTTTTTCTTTCCTTTCTTCACTACCTCCCATTTGCCGACTGAGCCATTATTTGAAGCCATGTCTGTGGTCCAGTTGTGGTGTTATCAGCTCGGGTTGCCGTGACTTCCTGCTGCTGAGTGAAACAGTGCGACGCGACGCTCTCTCAACCAACAGCGCTGATCAATCAACCGTCCGCGTGCCACGTCTCTTTTGTCGGCATGACGTCAGAGTGATGCGTCTGGACCGTTAGTTTGAGGAAGCTCGACAAGTTCAAACATGTCTAACTTTTGAATACAAGTATCTGAAATATTTACCTCAAGTAACCCTGAGTAGCTTAACATTAATGTGAGTTTCCTCTTTGTACAAGTTAAAATTGTATTTACGTTTACTGAATAAACTTTTGTTTAAAAGTACATTTAAAAATGGCGCCTGCTTTGATTTGAACCAAGTAGGCTAAACTCAAAACAATAACATATCTCAGCCAAATCTATTAGATTCAATGTGCCCATAATTAAAAGGTTTAGTCCATTAATAGCTTAGCTGATTATTTTAACAAATAGTATTTTAGTCATTTTAAATAAAAAAAACGCCAAATGATCCTCAAATAAACCCTACACTGGCAAGTATAGAAGTTATGGTATTGGTAGTGGCTGGCGTGTAGTGGAGGGTAACCTTTTTCAAATGAAACATAGGTTTTACTCACTTTTTTACCAGTTAACCATTACTTAACATTGGACAGTTGAGCCAGTGGACATTCCCAGTTTATCTACTTTTTGTTTTACCACTACAGCCATGGATACCAGTCATGTTAACAGTATGTCCATGCTGGTATCAAACAGTATTAGTGATAACTAGAATTACCGCCTCCACGCACCTGTCAAAATGTCCAGAAATGTGTTTTGTGAGGTCACAGTGACCTTGACCTCTGGTAACCAAATTCAAAACAGTTCATCCCTCAGTCAGAGTGAACATTTGTACCCAATTTGACAAAATTCCCTCAAGGCATTCTTGAGATATCGCGGTCACAACAACGGGACCGACGGACTGACAACCTGAAAATATAATGCTGTCGCTGGTGGCATAATAATGTGTGAATGTGTCTGTCACTGTAAAGGTCCATTTTTTAACCTTTTCAAATTGAGATTTAGTCAACAAAAACTAAGGAGTTTGAGTTAAAAATAAAAATTTTAAAAGGGTTTCTAACATTTGGACATAAATAATTCAAAGCCCGGAACAAGCCCCAGGTATGTGACTTTTTATGTACCGACGGCTTCTATGCTAATAATTTTCTTTTTCATATTGTAGCAATAACAAGTGAAATATGGAAACTTAGGGTTTGGACAAAAAAATTAAAAATGGTCATTCACAATTCTTCATATAAACTGGATCTGAGATGTGAACAGGATAATGCAAAACAGTACCACGAAAAAAGTTATGATGGCAGCAGGTTATAGTCTCGAGTTTCCATCGGGAGGTTTGTCCTAACACTTGAACTCCTGCACTGTATCATCTGATCCCTGTAAGCTCTCTGCTGAGGGCTCCATCGCTGAGAAGTGCCAGGTCCAGTTAAACCATGGGTCTGCTGCATTTTTCCGTCTGGCTGCCTTCTGTGGAACAGACGGAGAGTTTTGGCTGCAGTGTCTCTCAAAAGAGGCACTTAGTGTCGCTCAAATGAGTCTCTTAGTGTTTGGCACAAACCTCCTGGATCTCTCTCAAGCCCTTGTCCATTTCATCTGAGTGGAAGCTTAACCACAGACAACAGTGGAAATCCTGCAGGGTCACTGTGTTATTCTTTTGCAAGTCAATTGTACTTTTGTTTCCTTATCAATAAACTTCTCTTTTAGTTCCCAAATTGTTTTTCAAGTACAATTAATTTCTTGGCAACGACTGCCAGACTCATCCTTATGTTTTCACTATAAGCTTCACACTGATTTGCATTAGGAACAAGATAACACCACTCCTGATAAATGAGAAATACAACAGCAACATAGCAGATATCACACACAACAATAAAGTTTGTTACTTTTCTTGAACCTCAGAGCTTTATTTCATTCCAGCAGTTAACTCCAAATGATGCAGGTTTATCACATGGCTGCCATGATAGCAAACGGTGAGAGAGGGTTTGATGTTTTGTTCTCTCGGACTTGTCCAACTACTGTCAATCACCCTCAGCCTGGCTGTCAATCACAATAAACCACACCTATAGTGCCTTGGCAGCTACTGTGGCGTTTTAACACTTTGCAACAAAACTCAATTAAATAGCAACAGAAAAATAATGATAGCAGCTACAATGTTTAACTCAATTAACACAGTCAAACATTAGTATTTAGTAGTGTCTGTCTGTAATCTTACTTTCTTTTTTTTTTTTTTTTTACATTTGTTCATTCATAGAATTCAAAGCCTGACATTTGTCTGATAAATAACTTTTACACTGACGCCTCTGACTTGGCCATTGAGGAATTCAATGCAAATAAAAAACAAACCTCTTTAAAAGAAATCTACAAAATATAAAATAGCTTCTTCCTGTATCATCCTGGCTACAGCCAGTCACTGCATGTTGGCATTTTGGATCATTTCAGTCGGTTTGTTTCAGCTACATTTAGTGCAAGATTTCCCCAAATCCAAAACCTCATTTTTTTTGCAGAAACTGCATCGAGCAGATTAAAAAAAGAGAAATAAATAAAAACATAAATACATCATGCTGTCTCATAAACAAGCATTCATGAGCAAACCCTCTCTGGTGGGACAACTTGATGAATAAGAGCATATTCAACTGTAGTGCTTTTACCTTGGAATGATGACTTCTTTACATGTACATGTGAGCAGTTCAGAGTCTGCGATATGTCTGCGGGCTGAATGTACGTTCACGTGTCATCATAAGCAATATTTTCAAAATATACTATTTGTGCAGGCTGCTCTCTAAAGGGGCGAAACACCATTTATAATTTCACTTTGTGAAATTTACAGCCAAAATATCCTCAAACTGATCACATTGTGTGGAAAACATTGTGTGGTTTCATATATTAACTCTGTACCCTGATGCAAGTGCATGTCTGCGTGTGGTGACCAATCAAAGTGCATGGTGAGAGAAAGTGACAGACAGATTGACAGCACCCTTGGCTGCAGGCTGTCAGTGCTGGATCTCTGTAATCTCATTGCTTTTAACTTCAAACCTTTCACAGACTAGCAGGTTAAACTAGTCTGGAGTAGCTGTTGCCTCTGGTTAGAATAAGTCGAGTAAGCCAAGTCAGGCTGCTGGGCCCTGGTCCAGACAGATCTGGGTTAAGTGTCCTTTGCTAGTTTTGGGAAGCTAGGCTGTGCAACAAAGTCGTCATGGATATGGACAGCCACAGACACAATGGGAGAGGTAAGGGGGTCGTAAAATATCAAATAAAGGGGAAAAAAGGGTATTATGACAATCATTTTCAGGTAGGTAAAAGGGTGAGAGGTGAGGGAGCTGGTTGATGACCGTTGAACAGAAGAAGAAGAGTTCAGAACTCGTCCTGGTCTCCCTGTGCCGCTTCGTCAATCTCCTCATCATCTGGCGGTGCAAATCCCTCCTGGAAAAGAAGACTTAAGTCAGTGTACGACATCATTATGAGCAGTCATAATATTCAATCAATATTTTGATTGTATGGTTGGTATTAGTGAGAATGTTTTGAGACATTCCTTCTTGCCACATTACATTTTTCTAAAGAGCTCAGAACTGATGCAACAGAAATTCAAGCAATGATACCTGGGGCTCTTTGTACTTGTAAGATGCTTCATGTTGCCTTTGACAGCTCACTTTTAATTTGGTGATCATCAGACTGCTGTAACAGCTTAAATAGAGCAGTTACAAACACTGCAAAATGCTGTGATGGATCAAGGAGAAGATTCTAAAGAAACTGCAGTCACAAAGAGGAAAACTGATGACACAAAGACTCTAAACAAAGACTCTATAACACTTCTTGAGAAATGCTTTGTCAGTTTTTCAGTTCTCAACTGAAGCCTTTTGGATAGGAGGTGAAATGTCTAAACCTAAAGCAAGTCAAGTTGCTCTTGCCTAAACACTTAAACACTAAAATCAATACATGTCTGAAAGCACTACAAACTCCAGTCCTTAAATGTGATTATAGAGTTGAATCAAAACCTATGACAGTCTGAACTAAAATAAAACATTCACCACATTTAAATGCATTTAAAGTGTAACTCTCGCCAAAATGCAACCTAGGCTTTTTTTGTGAATGTACCCGAGTCAAACCTTCGTGTAAAAGCATAATTTAAGATTTACCGTATTTTAGTATATTGCATCTGTCATTCCTATTGGCTGTTACCGATTGTGGGCTGTAAAGAAGGCTACAAAATGACAGTAGAGTCAATACATTCAAAGGTACATGTACAGTTTGCTACACACCTCCGATATAATAGACGATATAACTGAAATGCGCAACCATCGCAAAGGGGTTTTAATGTCATTTTGGTCACTCTAAAGTACTCTAACGTGTTACTTTTCTCAGTAGATAACGCAGTAACGTAACAAGTTACTTTTTAATGGAAGTAATCTTTTAAGGTAGTGAGTTACTTTTAAAAGTAGTATTGACACTTTAAAAGTAGTACTGACACTGGTCAGCATAGATCAATATATTTAGAAAAGAGGCATCCTCATATTTGAAAATACATTAAGTCAAATTTAAGGTCTGAATAAAACTTACACTGACACAAAGTAGAACTGTACTAGAACTATAAACAAGTTGGTTTCCACAGCTGAACATTTGGCTGTATGCAAAAAATTTGGACACATTCACATTGAAGTGTGCTGTGTCACTGGAGTGTTTAAAAAAATCAGGATCAGTAAGCAGTGTCTTCTACCACTAAACTGTTGTGATATGTGTGATACAATTCTTACCTGAGATCAGAGGTAGGGAAGAAAATCTAATTACTGACCTTCTAAATGTATACAGTTACCATAATACCTGTTACCTGTGTAACCAAATTTTTCTGAGTAACCTGGTTTCTTGTGTATATGTTGTAAATGCAGTGCTTGAAATGGAAGGAAATAATTGCCTCTACTCCCCTTATTTATTCTTGGCAGAGGTGGGGTGGGGTGGTCTTTTCTAATGAGGCCTGCACATAGAGTTAATCTTAATAGTAATCTCATTCATTTATAACGTATAGCCTTTAAGTTGTTCCTGGATACATGGGATGTTGCTTCTTCTGCAACAATGAAGTTAAAACCATTGACTTGTGTGATAATCTGCAGGGAGGGGTTTATCTGCTGCCAGCAGCCTCTGTGTCTGTCTGTTTATCTTTGAGGAATAAATACGTAAAACACAATAACAAACAGCAGTGACACTATTTGTAATAGATTATCAGTCGGTGCTCTTGCCAGATTCGCTTGCGGCATGCAGAGAAAATAAAACAGAAGCCAAAATGATCGCTGCAGATTGCTCTGTACGACCAGCACAATTGGTTAACACGGGCACCCAAAGGAAGCGGGCAATACCGTTAAAGTGTTCAATATATCTGGGTGCATGTGCTCCATGTGTGTGATTTGTATATACCTCTGTAGCATACAGTGTATCCATGATTTTGGTGAGGACTGGGTGATTATCATTTTCATATTCCTGGCAGATGAGCTCGATGTCTCTCAGCTTTGCGAAGTAGAAGTCCCTCTCCTTCTCCAGCCCCTCTACAGTCAGCTTCAAATCCAGCAGCTGTGAGCAGAGACAGTAAAAAGACAATTAACACAACAACTAAAGAAGTTAGGGAGAATATAGTACGAATAAATATGCATTAAGGGACTACAACTTAGATCCATTAAATTAACCTTGAACCTATTTAATTTAGACTTTAAAATTACTGTAACAATGTGCGAATACGTTGATTCAGTCCAAAAATTCCTGCACCCTGCTTTCATAATGGGATAGACCTGGCACAGTGACCTTGTGTTGTTATTTAAGTATGAGAGAGCAGTGTGGTACTCCCAATGTGATGGTGCTTGTGCCAAGAAGGGCTCTCAAAGTTAAACGAGTGTTGTGAACATTGAAGGGTGTCACTAATCAATCAGCAGTGGTACCTGCTGGTTGAGCTCTATGAGCTCAGCGTCTCCTCCATTGCGGGTCATAGGAGTGCTCCTGCGGGCTGCTGCTATCTGCCTCTGAGGGGCAGGAACAGACTTCGGTACTGTGGGAGATGTTCTCATGGGGCCTGGAAGACAGAAAAACACACGTTTATACATCAACACCTTTGGGCTGAGTTGTTTTCAGTCGACTGACAGTGAGTTAACAGAGTTGCTTCATTTTAACAAATGCAGTTGTCTGTCTACATAGGAAATATAGTAGGTCATGCTTTTCTGGCATGATATGAGAGTACATGTGAATCCAAAGCAACTTTTTATGATGGATGTTTGTGATCAGTTGATCAGTCTTTTAAACGTTGCTACTCTCACTTGTCAACACCAGAAATACCAGTCAGTTAAACTATTATTATTTTATTAATGTACACATTTAAATGAATTTCTGCCGTAGTCTGCACTGAAATGTTGTAATAATATGGCACGTTTCTTAAAGATTTTTTGTTACATAAAATTTACTTTTCAATAAATGTTATTTCTTAACTTCGAGTTAGTAATGTGTTGTCATGTTTTGTTGGATCATCTGCAGTGTACATAATGCAAGTGCCACACATTTCAGCAGCTTTTAAATTACCATTTGGTTACTGAAGAATTCAATTCAAAAAGAGAAGGTGATTAATGGTTTTAAATGTGTCTTATGATATATGCAAAATTCTTCTAGACAATTTAACCTTATAGATTAAATTGTGTTCAGTTTTTTTTTTTTTTGGCCTTTTCATGGCTATATTGACATTATATACAGCTAAGATAGGTGACAGGAAATGGGGATGACATGCAGCGAAGGGCCACAGATCGGACTGGAACCCTGGACCGTTGCAGCAAGGGCACAGCCTCTGTACATGGGACGAGCGCTCTACAAACTGTAGTTGACTAGTTTAAGTTTGAACTTCAGTTTATAAACATCATGGAAATTAGTCAATAGGAACATCCCTACTTTCTCTCTTTTTTTTCTCGTGTGTTACTACAGTATTGAATGTTGGGCTGTGAGATCTGTCAAAAACTTCTTAATGTGCAGATGTACCGTGGCTGAGCAGATGCAGTGAAAACACTGATGAAGGACTTAGGGCTGTTTTGCTGCTGATCTGCGGCCAGTGTAGACAAAAAATAATCTTAATTCTTACCCTATGCTAAACCGACTTCAAGCCAAGTTCTAAACGTCAACAAGCCCCATCAAGATATGAGGAGTGGCCAAATGACCTCACTTTGCAAAAGTTTTCTCGGTCTCAGGTGCCTCAGAAAAACACACACACATGCACAAAGACACAGATTCTTCCTTAACAGGAAGTCTTGTGGTTTGATTTTCTAACGTTAAAGAACAATTCCAGTATATTTGTAGCCATTTTGTTCCAGCTCATTTATTGCAAAACATAGATACCTCTAGCAATGTTTGAGTAAAGTACTGTCGACATTTTTTGTGTTGCCCTTCACCACAGTTGAACAGCACAGTTTGCAACCACATACGTATTTATTGTCCCCGAGTATACAGCTTGAAAAGAGCAGTTCTGAGACAGTCGATTCCAACTTATTTCCTTGTACATTTTTCCTCTTCTTCCAAACATATTTATATGCCATTCTGAATTTTGACTGACTCTGATCAACAACATATGGGGAAAAAGCAGAACATCTTGTGTAAAACTATTAAAAAATGTCTATTATGCAACTACAGAGATACAATCAAAGTCACAAATACTGCACACAACCAGCCAGAATAGACCAATCCCAGTAACTCCAAGTCTGAAAGTAGGTATGACACTCTGAAAGCACCGACAAGCACACAAACACATACACACATGCTCGATGCAGGGGATGTTACCTGAGCGGGAGGATCGTTTAGGTTTGTGAAGAATGGGTTCACCTGGGTTAGAGGTGGGGATGTGGTTGCATGAAGAGGTGAGAGCAATGAAATGAAGCTTTCGAGTTCACACACAGCTTATGGTGTCAGACAAACACAAGTATGTGTACTTGTTTGTATGTACCTGGGGTAGGTGGAGGCGGTGTTCCATCCTGGCCCTGCCTTGTCAGTAAAGGGTCGTATTCTTTCCCATCATAGTTGGCGTCAAAAAACTTCTTGAACCACTGAAGGAACTCAAAGTTGTCCTGGAACTTCCCTTTCACCAGCCTCTCCACGGGGATGATCTGAGAGAGACAGAGAAGGAGGTGAAGAGAGAGAGGATGACAGAGATTAAGTGTCAAGGTAGTACTTCTATGATATGTATAATGTTATATAAAGGGCACTGGAAAGCCATAAAAACCACTGCAATGGTTGTGATGAAAAGGTCATTACATGAAATTTGGGGAAAAGATGAGAAAGACAAAGTATTATTTTGGGGCTGGACTTGCACAGCCAGACCTATCTCCACACTTTGCTGAAGAATAGTCCTGCTGAACACATAGTATAGGAGAGACAAACACTGTGGCTTGTTTGTATTTCTTTAAACCAATCGCAATCCTCTTGGGCAGTCAAAAACACAGGATGCAGCAATGGTGCCCCTGCAAAAAATGATGGTAGCTAACTTGTTTTGGTGGAACAACCACTGCAAACTACAACCTCCATGATCTATTGTGATAGTGTAAGTGATATGGATCTTATCTTGTGTATGTGCTTGATGTATTATGCATTTGTGTTTGACTACTGTCTGCAAAGCAAATTGCCCCACCGGGACAATAAAGGTTTACTCTACTGTATATTGCATGTGAGAGGTGATACCTGACATTAAAATGGTTAAATCCCCACAAACGAACCAAGCAGGCCTGCCTTATTGCATGATCCAAATCTTTGTTAAAATTTGCCATTTTCAGTTTGTAGGTTGCTAGCTCAGAGGTTGTTGCTGTTTCACGTAGCGACAGAGTAATACGCAGATAGTTGAAGGGGTGGAGAATGATGACTGAAATAGTCTGCCAAGGGTAGGCTTACACCAACAACCTACTTCCTGTGAGTCAGACTATTTTGGGGCATCTCAGTGGGCATATTTAAATCCAAAAATGAAAACTCAGTCATTATTTAGTCACCCTTGTATCGATGAAAAGTCAGGTGAAGTTTTTTGTAGACAAAACATTTCTGGAGCTTCACAGCAAAACAGCATTGCAGCATTTTTTCTAAACAACTGAGAGAAAACATAAAATGGCTCCATACAGCTCGTCCGGTGTAATCCAAGTCTTCTGAAGCTGAGTGCACAAGCTCGACCACAGGAGACATTTTTAGTTTTCTTTCGGTTGTTTTTTAACATTTAAAAGCAAGTCCCCGTCAACTTCAGGTGTTTTGGAGAAGCTGCAACAATGTTTTGCTGTGAATGTTTTGTGGACTAAATAAACTTGATACCTGACTTTCCATCAGCATTATAGTGAGTGGATGATGACTGAATTTAAATATTTGGGTGAAATGTTGCTTTAAGATGCTGACCATGTTCTCACAATGGCCCCTGTTAAAATCCAGCCTGTCATCACTGTGGCATGTCACCCCTCCTATTTCTGTTACCTTGTCACTGACTGCAATCAAAATAGCGGCAGAAATACTTAAACAAATCATTTAAATAGATAGCTATTCTTTCAAACTAAAGTTTACATTAAAAACAATAGAATTTCTTTTGTAACTCCTCAGCTATATTGGTTTATTTGATCTGAGAGCTTCAGTGTAAAAGCACCAATGAAAGGATCAAGCTATGAATGGTGTTAATGTGTTAGTATCACAGTAATGGGGTTAACTTGGCATAGTAATTCTGGTCTTACTGGTGCTTCTTATATAATTTTTTCTTTTTATGAATCTTATGTCAACTTACATGTTTCAACAACCATAAATCCAGGAGGAAGATGTGTTCATGAATGTGTGTGAGTTCTCACCTTGTCCACATTCATTCTCTTGAATGCAGCCTGTAAGACCTTGAAATTGTGGATGTATTCATGTTCCAACTTAGCATTGAACTTGACTTTCTTCAACAATATGCAGCCTGGAAACAGCATGTCCATGAACTGACAGTAGGCAGCACCTGAGGAAAAAAATTTAACTTTCAGATATTTTTATACATTTGAATTAAATAACAAGCTCAACATAAAAAAGATGTGTGTGTGTTTACCTGAACCAAGCTGCTCGATCTTTGTGTAGGTGAGCTGTAGAGAGTCGTTAACCCATGCCAACATGTCATGACGACTCAGGTTCTCTATGGTCATAGAGGTGGAGTAGACATTCACCGCCATCCTCCTGCTTCACATAGACACACACACACACACACACACACACACACACACACACACACAATAAAGACTGCATTAGAGGAAACACGTTTCAAACTCTGTGTTTTATCATTACCAAAGCTGTGGCAATCATATAACACAAGCAATATTTAATAAAAATAAAATCAGAAGATAGAACAGTATCAAACTTAGGAATGGATCGGTAAAATGTGACAGGAAACAAATTATTTTTAGTAAATAAACCTCTGATTCCAATGACTCTTCTTTAGCAGATGGAAGGACTGAATTAAAAAGATGTCGAACGGCAAACCTCATAATTTTTTCATTTAATAGAATCATGTAAACCACTTGATCTATTATAATGCTCATTACACTGGTACTGTGAGAGAAAAATCACATGTATATTTCATATTACTGGGGACATAGGAGTGTTATGATTCTCCAAATGCACGATTCACTTTTCTATTATAAGGCCATGAATTAATTTTTGATTATGAGCATCCTTTTTCAACCCTGATGGCTTTGCCATTGTTATTCTATCACATCTGATTATTGGTTGACAAAGGGTATTTACATTTTTAGATTCTTCTATTCTTCTATTTTTTAACAACAGCGCAACTTTATCCTGGTGGCTTTTTGCAGGTTAGGGTGAAGGGACGTTCAAACAATATTCACCAAAAATAAGTCCAGAGTTAAACAAAACAACAAAAGAGTTGCAACAAGTTTGGTTTCTCAAACCCTCTTTCCAAATAAATAAATAAAGGATCACAGAAGAAGAAAATAAACCCAATGTGACTGCCATTTGATTGTCTTTGTGCACACAGTCTTAGCCTGGAAGTGCAGCTGCAGGCTACGGGTAGGATAGCTGTGTCTTCTTTGAAGTGGTGTTTTTTTGTTTTCTTTTTAGACGCAAGCCGGACACGCTTCAATAGGTATAGATAAAAAATAAAGCGAGTATCTCCAATCCTGCTTTTGGTTTTGCTGATTGAAATTGAAAGCTCATTTATTTTTGTATTCTTTTTTAAAAAGTCTGATTTTATTTGTCTCATTTGCAGTCCTGAAATATTTTTTTTCAACAATGTAAAGCACTTTGTAATTTTGTTTTGGAGTGTGCTGTAAAATAAAATTTAATATTGTTAATATGCAAATGTAAACACTTGACACAAGACATTTATGCTAACATACTGCTATTAAATAAGGTATCTTGTCTAATGAGGCTAATATGAGAGATTTGCTTGGTTGACTCTATCATGTCCAGGCAAAAGAATACACACACACACACTTTACTCACCTGCACTGGGTGTGTGTTGGGTGTGAACTGTTCAAATCAGGTTGTGATGGACCACCTTATAAAAAGACCTGGGGACAAAAAACAGTAACATGTGGGATATAACTCCTGCTACTGTTAAGATAATCCTATATCAAAGTTACTTTACTCGTAATCTTCTCAGAATTTTCCTCAAAGGTAACTGACGTTTGTCTTTGTTTACAATTAATAATTTCCTCAATACCTGCATTTCTGAATGGTCAGAATGGTTTTGTGTCGTGCTCTAGAGCGTCTCCACAAGGTTACAAAGAGATAAACTATCAGTCACTAGTTCACCTGCTAGGCCACTAATCTGTGCCTCAGTTAATCCTTTTAGCTCAGGTCCAACATGATGTAATGGTTCACAAAGGCAGCTGAGATCTCCAGCAGGTGCAACAAACAGGCAGAAAAAACAACACAGTCATGATTTATCACACTGACAGCTGGAGATAAAAATCCAACAATAACGAAGAGTTTCCTGTAAACTGACCGCCTCCGAAGTAAACACCAGCCAGGATGCTGTGCTGCACAATCACTTCCTGACTGCAGGGCTTCACAGAGGTAACACCATCCACCAGGAAAACGCTGCTAATTTGGTTGTGGCCGGTGAAGCTACTGGTTATGCTGGTCTTTAGGTGGGTGAATACAAAGTGTCCTTTTAGCCCACTGATCTACTTTGACTAACTTACAGGTTAGCAAAATAAAAGTCACTAACTACCTTTTCACGTAAGAGTATATTTTGATCCCCGACTTTCTCGTCCACTTAGGAAGCAAACTACACACCTAGCAGAAAAAACTGATACGTGAAACACAAGCAGTTCATTAGAAACAATAACTACTGACTATTTGGTCTCTTTTTAACTAAACAGCAGGTATCACTAACAGTGAAACAATTCTCAGAATATCTCCAAGCAAAAATGACAAATATAAACTGGTTCCATCCTCTAAAATGTTATTAGCTGTTTTAAGTTGTCTTATACGAGAGTTAAATGACAAATCAACTGATAATGAAAATTATCATAAGTTGCAGCCCTAGTTCTAAGAGCAATGATTTAGAAACACCTGCTTGGCTTTGTTTGACTTGTTAAATAGTAATTTGCCTAAAACGTGAGTAATGATACATTAATTAATTCAACAGACCACAAGGATAGGGTCAGTGACCTAAAATAAGATGCATGGTCATACTTGAGTGTAACCCTAAACTTGGACTTTCCCATCTGACAGATCCAATTTCCACAACATTTTCCAGATCTTAAAGACATCAACACACTTGTTATTTGTTTCTGAATCCTTATTATAGAGTAGTAGAGTACAAGTCTGTAGTAAATATAAAACGTAAGTCCTAAAAGCATTTTCTTTACTCATGTTCCTGCTACCAGAATAAGACACATGAATACATAAATAAATGTTTTAAATTCAAATTTCTTTTAAGAGCTCAGGCTAGTATTCAACAAAATTTAAAGGGATCTGTATAAAAACACCCTTGATCTAAATTTGTTGTTTTTACTTTGTTTTAGACCGCTTTGGAAACACATATACCTGCTTTTGCATCTTATCTGGTCATTGTTTGCTCTCTTATATAGTATGTACCAGTTGTTTGAGCCTGTTTAATAAAAACATTTAATTATTGAAGAATCTGATGGATACTTATACTTGTCTTTGCACAATAACCTGCATATTACACTGATATTGCACATATAGTACATATTTTTTGTGTGTATTATGTTATATATGTACATAACAGTATAATGTCTTTGTAAATATAACTTTCATTTTCATTTCCTCCTTTAGTACTTATTTTCTATACTTTGTATATGTATGTGAATTTTATCCCTTAATGTATTGTTATTATTTTAAATACCTGAATTTAAATGATGTGTTTCTACATTTTCTGTGTGTGAGGGGTTACAACTGTATTTCATTGCTCAATCCTGTATTGTACAATGATAATAAAGGTAAACCTTGAACCTTATTTGCACTGCGCTGCTGCCATGCTACACTAACAGATTGTAAAGCTATTAAAAAGGCAGAAGAGGGGGATGACTGACACACTTGTGCACATTCACAGCAGCTCCAGAAATAGGGGCCGAAAAATATAACTATCAAATTATTTATAATCAAATTTTCTTTTCCAGGAAAGGAGAAGCAGTTTCTTGGTGAACTTGTTGAAGAATACACCGTTTCTACAAGTTTGAAATTGGGCATATCAAATCAAGTTAAATCAACTGTATTTATTCATATAGCCCATAAATCACAATCACACTGCCTCAGTAGGTTTTACAATCTGTACAGTGAACATCATCCTCTGTCATTTGAAAAACGTGCCATACCCAACTGTTTTAACAGGGGGGAAAACAAAAACAAAACAACAAATACAATAAAATAACATAACATAATTTGTCCATTTTTGATTGTTCCCTAGCAGATGGTCTATCTATCTATCTATCTATCTATCTATCTATCTATCTATCTATCTATCTATCCATCTAAACCCCACATAAAATACATTTATATTATATATTTAAGTTATGAAAAGCAGTAGAAGGTAGAAAAGATGTTTAATATTGGTTATTTCATATTTACAAAATGAACATATAGGATAAATATCTTTATAATAACGGATGAAAGTTATGTAGTATCTTTAAGAAAGCCTCCTATACTTTATTGGCTTTTAAGATTCTTCCACAACATGTTTTTATTATCAAATAAAAGAAAGTCATTTGACCTCCAGCAAACTGCCTCAGGCTGTCAGCTATTATCATATATGTGAGGAAACAAAACCCAGGGTCAGCAGATAGAAGAATACGGTCTTCTCGTCGTATTAAAAGTACATTTAAAGGCACGTAAACCCTCCTGTGCGTGTCTCTGTGACTGCAGCCTGGTGCCAGTCGGTTTCACGGGTCAGCCTGCCTGTTTTGACAGTTGACTTCACAACCGCGGTCGGTGCGACAGGCACTGCTGCCACTGTGTGTGACTGTATTGTACTGCTGCTAGCTCCGAGCTAACTACTTAAACACCGCTAACGCTGGCTGCGAGTGGCTGTTGTTGTTGTTGTTGAATTTAACGACTTTCCACATGGTTTTATTTCACCTCAGAGACATCAGAGGACTCAACATACATCCAAGTGTAACGCTGAGTGAAAACGAGACTTTGTTTAGCCTGACGTTACCCCCCTCTGAAGGCCTGTTCGGTAATACACACGCACAATGCCAGTGACAGAACGACTGTCACCAGCGGGAGGATACAAGTATTTATCAGAGACGTAAATTAAACAAGCTGTTAAATGAACTGATTTGAACCGTAAAGAAGCGAATTTTAAGTTAAGTTGAGTTAATGATACTCACTGGAGTGCGACAGCGTCTCTCTCAGCCGTCCCGTTGTGTCTGACGATGGGCTTTTCCGTTGCTATACCCCGACTGTTGCAAGTTGCGCGAGACTGCTCTCACCTAAGCCGTTGTCAGTGCGCATGCGCAGAGGAGTTGCAGGATTTTTTTTTTTTTTATCACTTTTAGTGAAACTGGTGTCCCGTGAGCGGCCATGACGGGGAAAAGGTAAAGCACCACAGCGTGACTGCGGTCCGTGTTTGGTCATTAAAGATTAAAGTGATTAAACTCACTTTGAGTTAAAGTTCACATGTATTTTTAAAAAGGTAATTAGTAATAAGTACTCAGGTGTTTTACCTAAGTAGAAATAGTAATTCAGCAGGGTGAAAATACAAGGTTACAAGGTAAATATAATGTCATTTTTTAAAACACAAGGGTATAAAAAACATACCTTTGAGTCTACAGTATACATTATGCAGAAAGAAAAATATAGTTATATATAAAATATAGTTTTAATGATGTAAAAAATAAAGGTGGGTTAATTTCCACTGCTTTACATACAATCAGGTAGCATAATACATACTAGCAGTGATGGAATGTAACAAATTTACCCAAGTACTGTACGTAAGTACAATTTTGAGGTACTTGTTCCTCCCACTTTCTGGTACGTTATACTTCCACTGCACTACATTTTGGAGGAAAATATAGAACTTTTTACTCATTACATTAATTTAATAACTTTAGTTAGTTACTTTTTCAGATTACATGCTGCATCAGAGGCAAATGAATGCACATATAAATTAACTTATTTTATGACAATCATATAAAAACCCCCATTGATTTCAATCAGAAAAATGCTAAATATAGAAAAATGCTGAATATTGGATCTGATGATTGGCCAGGCCAATAATAGATTGACCTCTCGTATACAGTATACATACATGTAAATATATGTATAATTACTTTTACTTGTACTTTTGATTCTTAAGTCAATTTTTTGTTAGAAAATTACTTTTGATACTTAAGTATATTTATTATCAGATACTTTGAGACTTTTACTCAAGTACTATTTGTATGGGTCACTTCCACTTATACTTAGGTAAAATTCACGATGTATTTACTTTTACTCAAGTATGACTTTTGGGTACTTTATACAACACTGCATGTTAATTAGATCACAATATATTAGTTGATTTATATTTTGTATTCATTTTAATCTGCAAACCAACAACTGACTAAACATTTCAAATAAAAGTTCAATACTTCCCTCTAAATCATAGTGGACTAGAAGTGAAGTAGCATAAAATGTAAAATTCAAATTTTCTATTGAAGTACAGTACTTAAGTAAATGTCGACTACTCAATTTTCACAGCAGGGTGTTACTGAGTGTATGTTTAATCTTTGCTTAATATTTAGGTCATATGATGCAGCACAGCAGGCTACCACAGAAAAATCTTTTTTTTGTGCTGATTATATTTAGAGTTAGCTATTTCAGCTGCAATCATGGATATTCTAAAACTTGTTTACAATGAATACAGTGGGGTTATTATGTGGAGAAAATGTGGAGGTATTACACCACAAAAACTACAACTTTTACCAAGTATATCTCTCATCAAGTTCCCATACACTTAATATAAGACACAGTCATCGAAAAGATACAGGACACTTGTTTTAAGACAATTTCATTAATCTATTTAATTACTTTTGAAGGGGCCTTTTGTCCAGAGAAATAATAACCGTGATTATAATAGTATAGTCTTTATTTACAGTAAATAGCACTGGGCTAAAAGAGCCTTCAAACCTTTAAGAGCAGCAGAATTTTATTTAAAGCCTGTGCTTAAATTAAAGATTTAGTGCAAATGCAAAGTTTTACGTTTTATTGCAGATCAACCAGGATTACAGCAATTACTTCAAATGAAATAGAGCTACAGCCTTGAGTCCTATATGTAGAGGTGAGTTTTACTTTCTCATATATTTTAAGAGGATTTAGAATTTCATTATTTACAAGATAAAGCCTGTAGACATCCCAATTTTCTGTGAGTGATATGTAATAAAGAAAATCATAGTTCTATTAAATTTACCTTCTGGACAATGACCTTATTGGGTTTTTTTCTACTGCAACTGTTAATCAATTGTTCTATATTGGCATTTTAGAAACATCAGATGACACAAGAAGAATCAAGATGTTATTTTTCTCACTTTATTCTTTTGCCGTTACTCTTGTGGTAAGAAACAAGCAGCCACTTACAGATTCAACAGGTTCACTGTCCAACACAACAAGAATCTACAAACACACACAGCCACTGACCAGTCACAGTGCCTTCAAAACAACAAAACCATCCAACAATAAAATAACGCCATTGTAGGTTAATTGTAAAAAACAGCACCAGTTGTTGTGAACCTGTGGCGTTGAGGAGAGGTTGTACTCCTTCGTCTCCATGTGGTGCTCTTCATGCATGAATGTGGGTGTGACACGGGTGATTCACATTGGCACATTTATCCTTTCAACTAAAAAACAAAACAAAAACATCCTAAATATATAGTTCACAGACAAGAAGACGTGGTCATGTATAAATATAATACTGCTATTCAGGAATGAGACATCGTCAGGAGGTGAGAGGATCAGTGGTTTTCTTCAGCCTGTGCAGCTCAATCTTCCTGCTCTGTGGAGACACACTTCTCTAACAACAGTCCCATCTTATTCCTACAAACAGGAAGTTTGCTTTCAAAATGCAGTCTGTGAGATGTTACTGAAACTCAACAACATCATTTCATTTCTTTCCATTACTTTCTGGTCCCTCTGGAGCCTCATTTGTTAACTGTGAAAACTCATTTCAACACTTTCTTATTGTGCTTGGTGATGTGCAAACATTTAAAACTAGTATTGTTCATGAGAAGTGTAATCACAGCAAAATCACTTGCCAATTTAGATAAACAATGCCTACTATTGGACATTTTATACATAGGATTATACAAGCTTTTCTTGTTTTTGTCAGAAAATTAAAGTCTTTTACAGACAAGCCACTTTCGAAAATTCCAAATCAAACCTTCTGGCTTTACCGAACTCTCCTTCTAACTCTGTTTTGATCTCCTGAAGGAGAAATCCTGGCTCTGTAGCTAAAAAGATTCACTGGTTAGTTGCTAGCTTAGTCAGACTGTCGTTGGGTACCAGAAGGGCAGAGTATCCACAAGTTTTCAGGGGAAATTATTTTTAGTGATCTTTCTGGTGCTCAGTGGAACTAGCCTAAGAAATTGTCACAATAACTGATGGACTGGCAGGACTTTCAGGGCTTTTGAAGCATTAGATTTGATAAATGATAGAATAAAATAACAGCAAGCATTATTCTTTCTTATGTTTTGTTTTTCGTCAGTAGCAAAGTCACAGAAAGCTTTTCCTTCTTGTTATCCTTGAAATTACGTTCTCTTCATCCATCCTTCAAGAAACAGAACTGACTTTTCTTTTCAGTCTTTTGAGTCCTTTGCAAGGTCTATAGATGCCACAATTCCATGACAGAAATGCTTACATTTAGCTGTTGTGGGACCAGATTTGTTCTCACCCACAGGTTGTATACTTCAGTAACTATAGACCCTGCTACGTAGCAGGTGAGGCAGGAATGTTTCCAGGATATGTGAGTGTTGTTTCAGTCAGAGGCAGTGAAAATATAAGGATGGATAAAGTTGAGTCTGGCTCTATTTTAGAGTGTAGGTGTAAGATCACACGGTGTTTCGAAGCAGTTGGATTTCACCACCACACAGCACAGTTCATCCATTGGAAATAAAAACACTGTTAGAGGAACCCACAGTGCAGCAGGAAGCCGAGCACAGTGGGCGTTTAATCACAAACAGAATCCACACACATCTTCGTATGAGTCTAAAGCTATGGTGTCTACAGTGTACTGTATGTTTGCGTGTGTGTGAGTGAGTGACAGGGGTATAATAGATAATTCACTGAATCCAGTTCTACTATTTTTAAATAATTCAGTCGACATCACTTCAGTTGAAACCATCAAAAACTGTACTGGTTTTGATCTTTCACAGTTTGTTTAGTTTGCGTTACTTCACAGGATACGAGCAGGGTGATAATGAGCAGACTTTGTCAATGTTAGTATGATCAGCTTGAATTTGGTAAAACATTTTAAAATCACGGCTAGCCCTTCACTCTCGTGTAATTAGTCAGGTCATTCACTCCAATTAAGACACAAATTAGATTTGTAAAAGTCACTTTGGTAGATCACTGATCATCAGTTAGGTCTTCCCAAATCACAGACGTGCTTGAATTTATTTTCCCTTCTTAACTTTAATCCTGTGGTTGAAAATCAGTGCAGTTTTCCTGGTTGCTCAGAATTATACAAAACAAGGAGGGTCGGACGGGTGAAGATCCAGCACCAGTGATTACCAGATACCACTGGAGCGGCCACCAGGAGGGGCCAGGATCCGAGCCGAGGATCTCTTCGGGATGTGGTCGTCAACCTGAGACCCTGAGACATAAAAACATAAACACATAAAAATCACCAAAAACACAGTTTTATTAAACAACCGCAGTGTTTTTAGTTTTTTTTCCAGCCTACCTGAGAGGCTAAAAGAAGACTCATGGAGGTCTCGGACTCCCTGGTGCACACGAACCCCCTGGGGCCCTTTGTTGGACATCTCTCCATCTATGGGGCCTAAACCGAGCTCCTTCTTCATGGTGTTTGCCACCTTGGCCACGTCACCAGAATACGGATCCCTCGCAACCCCTTTATAAGCCTGAGTCTGAAACAGAGAGGGAAGAGGTGAACAATCAAGAATACATACAGAACACACACAGAATACAATACAATGGGTATAGATATTAAACTGGCAATACAAAAGTTTTTTTGCTTTAATGTATTGTGATGAAGTAAATGCTGATTGCACAATGAAATGGCTGCAGAATAACGACACCATCTCCTTTTCGATGGTTCCCTACAAACCTCACTGCTGTTTTGTCTGACACCACATACAGAATCTACCAGGTAAATGAAGACTGGTGGTGATCTAGTGCAGCCTGGCACCATCTCTATTATAGACTAAATACAAGAATAAACTCAATATTGTGCTGTGTTGTAGTAACTCTGATTAAAAAAGGAAACCATCCAGTTGTCTTTGTGACAACAGCAGCAACACTAATACCAATTGGAATAGCTAGTAGGAGAGGAAGGCTGTCTGTTTCCACTTTAAGTAATTAATGAGATAAAACGTTGTAATAGTCCTGTCATTAACACTCTCATCATAAGTTGCAAATGGGGATGGCTATAAAAGTATTTGACCTGACATTTATGGTTCTTATCTTAAGGAGCATCCTCCCGAGTAGACTAAAGATCTCATCTCAATCTCATTGTATACACTATCTTTTCTATTTTAGTTTTTATTGTTTTTTACTTGTTATTTGTTCTTATGTTTCTACTTTTACACTTTATTCTTCTATTGCATTTTTGTTTTTTTATTCTTATGTTACTGTAATTTTGAGCATTCTCTGGCACAGGAACTTCCTTCTGGATTAATACAGCTCAAACATTTTATTTGATTTTTTTTATCTGACTTTTACAAACTAAAAAAATCCATATTTTTCAAAGGAGCAAACCAGTTTAAGATGACATGGTCATTTTGTCCATATGCAGTCAAAAACATGTAGATTAAATTGCCCTTTTTCAAGGCACTGGCCTGGAGCTGGAGTTGGTCCCGAGGTGCCATATACCATATGGCTGCCCACTGCTACAGAGATACGCGGAGAACCACTTTCACTCATTATACATTGTATGAGACAAATACAGACCCTCTTCTTTAACATTCTTGTAGGGAAGTTTACATTAAACAAGAAATCTACTTCTTTATAAGTAACAAGGCCATAAAAGGTATAAAAACATTGAAATGCAGAAAGCGTAGAAAAGTAATTCCCAAAAGCTAGCAGGATAAATCACCCAGTGCATCTAAAACAGAGCAGACCCAACCCTGCAGGGTTTGGGTGGAGGAGGTTTTTGCAGACAGCAGCAACAGAAAAACAGCGTCAGCGTGCAGAGGGAGCAAGAGCATTAAATCCTTTATATGGACTGTCAAATCAGTGCAGTTAGACACAGTATGATGGGTGTGTTAGTAGCAGCTTCACTGTCGGCTGACACAGCAGAGCACAGCACGAGTCCTGGTGCACTGACAGAACTGCCTAACCTTTGAAGAAACTCTTAGTCATTTGATTCTGCTTTTATATAAAACAAATGTGACTGAATTAATGAAAGTGAACGCACCTTTTCTCTCTGCACCATCTTTTTGTAGAGGAAATCAGGGAAGGTGCGCTGTGGGTAGAACTTTCCGGAGCCCTCGGCACACATGAACACACCGTTCTCACACACCAAACGTCCTCGGCTGATGGTGACCAGGGGAACGCCGTGGCAGCGCAGCCCCTCGTACAGGTTGAAGTCTCCGCCCTGCACCTGAGTGCTCACAGAGATTGTCCTGCGAAGACGGAACAGCCATTTAATACCAGTGCTTTTTGTTTTTCATTGACTCAAACAAAAATGACAAGTAATCTGTGTTTGTGAACCACTTCATCACCTTGTTGCATCAGGATCCCAGACTACGACATCAGCGTCAGCCCCAGGGATGATACGACCCTTGCGTGGGTACAGGTTGTAGATCTTTGCAGCGTTTGAGCTCGTCACTGCCACAAAACGATTCTCATCCATTTTTCCAGTAACCTGCAAGTATAAATGCATTAAAATGAACTTAATTAATGCCAGGGAAATACAACTACAAATACAACTCCATCTATTTGCAGAGAGAGTCTCTTCCTGTTACTGTCACTAAAATATGTCACTAAATAACACACACAAACTTGCTTGCAGGTTTGTATGTGTGTCTCTGTGTGTCTACTGTATGTGCGTACATACCACTCCCCTCTCCCAGATGACACTCATCCTGTCCTGGACACCAGCCACTCCATGAGGGATCTTTGTGAAGTCCTCCTTGCCCAAAGCTCTCTGCTTGGTGCCGAATGGACGGTGCTCCGACGCCACAACACTCAGAGTGTCACTGGAAACAGGATGTCCATGTTCAGTATAGTACGTTATTTTAAATGCCAATACAATTCTAAATCATCAGTAATCACTGAGCTCAATTATCATAAAAAAATGATGTCTGTAATGTCTTTTAGGGACATGTTTTACAAGTACAGTACATTTATTTTTGGATTGAGCACATACTTGCCCAGCAGGCCCATGAGGTATCCGGGCGTGTTGGGGTCGATGCGGAGAGGAGGGACAATGACGTGGGCAGCAGCGTGAGCCCAGTCCTGGTGATAATACTGCATCCCATTCAGCACTGCATGAGCTACTGTGGTCTCTGCATGGACCACCTTACCTACAGACATGAACAAAAGAGGCTTGTTTAAATCATCTTCATCTGCTTTATATCATCACAACTGTCAAAATCTTCATGCTTAAGGAACTTGAATACTTCATACTTTAGCTTCTCACCTTGCATCTTAGCAGCAGCAATCATATCTCCAGCAGACATACTGGACACGTTCACCAGGTAGATTGGGCAGCGAGCCTGCAATCACCAGAGCATTCATTCATTTATCAGTGACATACAGACACCTGCACACAGACAAGATATTAAAATTGGGCATCTGTTTACCCTGTTGGCGATGGTGACAGCTCTGTGAGTAGCCTCAGACTCCAGCTGTAGACAATAAGACAGAATCACAAAGTGAGAAGTTTAATAAATACTCAGTCAACATTTATATATTAGGTCTTTATCTCGAATTCTATCCAAAGAGACTGCAATATGTGAATGGTCATGGTCAGCTTATTTATCTTTACAGGAACATTCCACTTTAGACCAGTTAGTAACGACAGTTAAGGGCTTTTCACACTGCATCTGTTTAGCCCAGGGCTATCCTGGGATAAATAAGCCCCTTTCCACACATACATTGTTAACCAAGAGTTAACCTTGGTCCTGGGCTATACAATTACCACCGCTTTTCTACAAGCCCTGGGTTGAATGTCCTTTGGACCACATAATTAATGTTTACATTCTAGATGATGCATGACTACTCCCCAAGTCCAATGTTTCCTTTGACCCGGTTTCACACTAGCACCTCTTAGCCCTGTGTTCAGTCGATTTTCAGGGGATAAACCTGCAAACTCAGGGCTAACCAGCAAACACACTCCAAACTTGGTGTTATCCCACTTGGAAATTTGCCGGGATTTAGGATAGCGGCAGTGTTAAAGCTTTGTTGGCCAGGGTTCTACAATTGCTTTTAGCATTGGGCTAAGTGTAGTGTGAAAAGCTCTTTGGATCATATGTATTACTTTTCAAATTAATTCAATGTGGTTAAGCACCAAAACTCATCGTGCCTACAAGTTTGTCTAAATCTAATTTTCATTGTGATGAAAACAACCAACCCTTAAAATTAGGTTTTATCAACATTTTAAGGACTCAAAGAGAAAGAGAAAAAAAAATATTAAAAAAACAAAAAACTAAGAGCACAGAAAATCTAAAATGCTTCAATTCATGTCACTTTAGCAGAGATGAAAATCTCCAGGAAAAATTACTGAGTGACAAGAAATAACCTTAGAAGGAAATTTACCTCTTCTGGTCGACTGATCTCAATGCCCTCCGGTCCACTGATGCCCAAATCCAGAGCCTCTTTTGCGCTCTAAAACACTCACAAAATCGTACACAAACACTTCAACATAAGTTAAATTTTATAATTGTTTCTTTAATAGATTTGAGTGTTTTTTGGATGTGCACCTCAGCCACCAGCTCTCCGTTCTCAGCGTGGACACGTGCGATGGCCCCAATGTCCTTACAGGTCTGCAGCGCCTGGTAGAGCTCAGAGTCCCTCAGCATCATGAAATCTTTGTAGGCCATGAACATCTGGAATGAGTTCACTCCGTGCTCCCTCACCAGGGTCTCCATCTCGTTACGCACCTGATCATAGGACAAAGGTCAGGAGGTCAAGGATCTGAAATGATTCTGGCAGCCAATCACTGTTGAGGACTGGGGGAGTTTGTATTAGCAGAGGCAGACAGTAGAGAGTGTTAGCCAGGGGAAACACTGTCTTTATTGTATGTGTGTGTGCTTATGTGTGTGTGTGTGCATGTTATATGGGGCATGAAATGAGCTTGGAGAGCAGCCAGAATGAGATCACATTGCATTCACATTAGTGAGTATCACAGTCCCACAGAGACATTTACCCATAGTAAAATCCATTTAATTCAATCAAAATACAGTAAACGGAAACTATATGATGATTTGAAGAGTATATATTCTAGTTATACTGCAGTAAAGGGGTCGTCAAAATTCAAATGAAGGAGAATACATCCTCACTATATCCACATAAAAGAAGCAATATATCTGTAGTATCGTTGTTCATGCAGCACACATTAACCATACTGTCATCAGGAACGATGCACAAAATCAATGCTGCTAATTAAATAAACTTCACGTGAAAATTTCTAGTTTTTGTTTACTGTAATTTATTCGAACGGAGTCAAAGTCAGTAGGATATAAAACCGTTTTTCTGAAAATGACAGAGCAGGTTACACATACTTTCATACCTGCAGGAACAATGCTAAAGAAAAATAATATTTAGTGTTGACCGAAGAGGTAATAATCAGTATTTAAGTGTGATTTACTATAAACATTATATTTATAAAAGGTATTCATCAAATACAACTGCAACATGAGGCCGTTAAGGCTGAAGTAATTCATCAACCAATGAATCATTATAAACTGAACATCTTTAGGTTTTTGTGCTGATGGTTGGACAAAACCAAACATTTGAAAACATCATGTGAATCCGAATAACTGTCAGATTAGTTGATAATGGCAATCGTTCTCGTTTACAGCACTAGTTGCAAGTATATCATGGTTTTACAAGGAATAGTTAGGGATGATGACAATGTGGTGGATCTGCACAATTAATGGAAATCAAAATCACAATATGGCAATAAGTGCGACATCCAAATTACAAGAAGCTGCAATTTTTGAATAAAGGTAAAATGTTTATGAATTAAAATGAATTCAGAAATACCCTGGCATACGAATGTATGTATTTGTTTGGGACAGACACAAACAAATGTCACATCATCGTGATTGTAGAAATGTTTTTCAGTGAAAATGAAAATTCTGATGAAAAAATGATCACTCCAACTAACTCTGTATCATATCACAATCGCAATATCTGTCAAAATAATCGCAATATAATTTTTTAATAAAATATTGTGCAGCCCTACAATGTGGCAGCAGACGATACAGCACAGATATTAAAGCCAAAGGCTGAATGATGCATGTTGACTCATAGAATCTGCCTAACGTGCCCAGTGAGCATGTGTGTTAACCTAATTCATGTCAGGTTTAATCTAGGTCATTACACATTTTACCCATATATGAAAATGGTTTGGTTGATTTATTATTCATCCAGCGAAGATAAAAGCTTGAGGAGCAAAACAACAAAGAATGATATCTGTTCATAAAAAAAAATTATCAGTGCTGTTCATTGGTCCTGGTACATTTCACATGTTGTCCCCTCATTGGCTCTTACCTTTGGTCCCCACCAGGTCACCCCAACATGCAGAGCGTAGTCGCAGCAGGCCTTGGCGTCGGCCTGACCTCGGCAGTTCTCGTAGGCATCCAGCAGGGAGCAGTGTTGCTCAGGCAGGACCATAGCCATCACCATGGTGGTGCCACCCATCAGAGCAGCCTGGGTGAGGTGAGGGGGTGAGGAGAGGTGAGAGGAAGGAGGGAGAGAAAGAGAAAAGAGAGACTGATTAGAGACGAGAACAATGATGCCACTGTAAAGCACATAGACAGTGCTTGTCTTGGTGACAATGAGCAATAGTGCTTCCTCATGAACTGTTTGCTCATCATCATCATCATCATGGTCGACTTGTTACTAGTTGTATAAAGACTGATGCACAAAGACTGACATAGTTATTCACATACAAGTGTTAACAGCTACTAGCTAGAGAGTTTCGGAGATGAAGACGAACTTCAAGCTTGTTGCTTTGTTTTTCTTTCTGTGTACAATTTCTGTAATTTTTTGTTTTATACATGCAATACCAGAAAATGTCTTGTTATGTCGATGTTTGATGTATAGCAGTGTTTTGTAATTCGTGGAAAGACCCAAATGTTTGACATAACACAAAAAAAAACCTAACTAACTGCTTACACTTTGATAAATATTCTTTTAAAAAGTAATCTGTAGTTGAGTGTTAAAAAACCTTCTAGACACCATTTAAGATATGTGATTCTTGTTCTGCGTCCCTCCTCCGTTTCCTTATTATAACAAAATAAAACCTAATCCTATAAAAAAAAAACATTTGATGATGTTGATTTGCTCCCTCTGAGAACAACATTCCATAGAAAACTCTTTAAAAAAGTTAACTTTTCTGAAGGGGAAGGGGGAAGATGAGGATGAGAGAGAAAATGACTGATGAAGAAAGAGAGAAAGTGGAGAAAAATAGACAGTAAAAGACACAGAGAAGTATGAGAGCAAAAAGAGGATGACAGGCTGTAAAAATGACGGGGAGTGGTCTGCGTTGACTTCATCTTGGTCGACTTTTGTGTAGCCATGACAACAGATACTGCTCAGCCATGCCTGTCGTACATTCCCACCCTCCTCCTCCTCCACTCTCCATCTGAAACTCCTATTCAATATCCTCTTACAGAGTCTAACAGGGATATTGCACCGAGGCATGATGAGGAAACAAGCAATAATCATTTATGAAACAGGAAATGAGCAGAGAGAGATAAAAACAGGTAACATCCCATGTCCCAATCGACCTACTTCAGTTCATTTTCACATCATCTGAGCTAAAACAGGTGCTCACTACCAAAATAGTGCTCATCTTCAATCATTTCTACAACATGGCCTGAATAAAATGATATTTAATGTGAAAACTCTGATTTTTATGTCAGTGTTCCAGACTCCAGACGTGTCGCAGACAGGGGCGGGCTCATCTACTTATAAGTGACAGCTCCGCCAGCCAACGAGCTATCAGGTAGATCATTACCATAGTAACCAGTCCGAATCATCTGCAGTGTCAGCATAAGGTCTCTGCATACGTGTGTGCATGAGCGGTGTAGTGTCATTGATCACTGTCAGTGTGTGTGTGTGTGTGTGTGTGCGTGACTGTGTGTCAGAGGACATGGACACAGCTGGGGATTGTGGGATTTATACTGTCTGCCTGCCTGGCCTTAATTAAAATTTACTGCCAGTACACTTCTCAAAAAAGGGAGATTGTGTGAGCAGAAGAGGTGAAAGAAACTCGACGAAAGAGCTAAAGGGAGAAAGCCATGTGCATGTATATGTGATTGGTATACTGAACATTATGATTGTGCATTTTCATCAGTGTGAGTGTTGCTGAGGAAAGTATCTGACTTTCCTCTGCCAGGCAGGAATAAAGAAACTGTCTGCAGGATGAGATGTCTTTAATCCTGCCCTGTTTCCTCTTTTTAGGCTGCATCTGTAACTACAGTCTAATTTTAGACTGTTCTTAATTACAAATCTGCTACGAAAAGATTTAAGAAGTAGCAAACCAACACTGACAGGCAGTTATCACCCATAATATATATACAGTCTGGGCTGCTCTGATGAAATTGTTTGAAACTGGAGTTGCTGATGAAACCAGTGGAGGAAGCAGACGAATCAGGCAGTTTTCAAAACATCAGTTTTAGTTCTTTGTTCAGTACACTCTGTTTGTGAGCAGACATGTTTTGTTAATAGATGCAGATATTATTTTTGATAATAAAAAAATGTCAAATTACTGTAAAATGTTTTCATATGTAAAATATTTCATTAGACATCTAGGATTTTATTTGACTTACTACTTAAAGATCCCTTCCAGCCACATTTCTTACTTACTATCTTATGTCTTTTCACTAAAAAAAGTTCCAAGTATTGGATCAGTATTGGCTTCCGAACTATTTGTGATGTCACAAATCATGCTCGTAGGCCCACCTTTTAAAATCAGCTTTTCAGCTTATCAGCTCTGAGAAAATATACACCTTGAGCAGATGAATGTGAAAACAACCTTCTAGTGTCAAACTCTACACATACATCATCCTACACAGTAAAGCTCATACATTCAACTGTAGGAACACGAAGAAACACATTTTTCACTGTCGGGGGTCTATGATATGAATATGTTGTGTTAATTAAAACATGAACTGTGTGTTGTGATGAATGTCAACACCCATAACGTTGCCCTTAAATGATTTTCACATGTTGTTTTGCAGCTGCAGTAATGGTTAAGTAAGTGTATGGCATTATTTTAAACTTATTATAACAGAAACAGAATTGTTGTTGTGACAAAAACACTTTGTTGTCATTGTGTTAGAAAAAACAACAAACATACTCTACATATGGTGCAGGTGACTGTAAAAGCAGACTGTGTGTTTATCCTGTTGTTAAGCACTACACCATCAGATCATCAACATGGCTTTAATCTAACAGCTCTCTTGTCAGTAAACCCGACATACTGTCTGTATTCCCCCCTCAGATTCCTTAAACATGTTACTGATCCTTGACAGCAGGGTTAAAGTGGATGTTGACACATAAATCCCAAACTGTGTTTTAACATGAATCCCCCACTCTATTAAAGACCCAAACTCCTACTGTGAAGATAATCCCCCGACAAGAAAGTAAAACAGACAGAAGGAGAGGGGGTGAATGTGCATCTGTCAGTGTGTGCTGGCAGCAGATTGTGATGCACAAATCACTGCAACTAGAACAAAAGTCAACATGGTATTATATGAAAAGAAAACTATCCAATAATCAATTGTGAATAAAAATACATAACTCTCACTCTGTTTTATATCAACAAAAACTGAAATGACCAATTTGAAGCAGAGCTCAAATGATTATTCGAATATACAATTAGTCAACTGGAAAAAAACTTACCACTGTCATTTGCAACTGTGTTGATAATTTATTAATTGTTTAAGCAAAAGAGCAAAAAAAAATTCACTGGTTCCAACATCTTACAGTGAGTGTTTGCTGCTCTTTGTCTGTTGTAGTAAACTGAATATTTTGGGGTTTGGGACAAATTTGATGACAAAATCAACATCTGAAAACGACAACACTTAAAAACTGAGAAAGTAACTGGCAGATTAATCGACAATGCTAAAAACATTAGTTGCAGCCTTAATTTTGAAACATCACATCATCAACATTTTTGCAATTTTATAGACAAATTATGAACTGAAAAAATATTTTTAGTCGTAGCCCGAGTTTCCTGTATGCAATGACAATAAATCATTAATAGTTTAATAATTGAATGATCCCAAAAAACCAATAAGCACACAGAAAGCTACATGTACTATATGTATGACAGAGGGGGAGGGAGGGGGAGAGAGTGAGTGAGACGTGACAGATCTGAGAGGATGAGAGGGTCTCTGCATCATGGACTCTGGGAGAGGCTATCAGTGTCAGACAGATTACAACTGCTGCTCTGTGAACAGCCTCTATCAGGACCTCTCATACTTCCCATTACAGCTGAGCAGCTCACCGTCTTTCATCCCCTTCACCTCCTCCTCCTCATCATCTCCCTCTACGTCTCCTGCCTGCAGAGACATTAAAAAGATCTCTGCAGAGCCTGCTCAGAGAGATACAGAGCTGGTCTGATGATATTTTTGCTGAGTATTTGTCTTTTCTAAAAGAAATCAGATCTGATCTGGTGCAGTCAAGCTGAAATTCTTACTTGATCGATAAGATTGATCATTACTGCAGTAGACTAATTGTGGATCACAGTGAGGGGGGATCAAACTTAAGTCGAGTGTAAGTACAGTACACAGTATTCAGTTTGTAGTTAATAGTACAAATGTTGTAGTGTTATGGGAGTGTCTGGTTGTATTGTTGGGGAGTTGTTTGCCTGCTGGTCACACTGGCGACAATGCTTTTGCTGTAACCATTCAGCTACAGGCACTCCATATTTTTGAGTTTAAATGGGGCCTATTCAAATGAGGCCCATTCAAATATTTTTTTAGAAGGGACAGATTTACAAAAAAATTAAGTGCCAAGGGGCCAGACTTTTACATTCTCTACCCTGTTTTCACAATTGAAAATGAAATATTATATATTTAAGAAACAACTTTTTAATCTAAGAAGTTAGTTCAGTTTGATAGACATAACTAATGAATGGGCTAATCAGTCTATTAAAAAAAATATCTAAGGGCTGGGATGAGGTTATTAAAGGGCCACATTCGGCCCACAGGCTGTATTGCAATTACAACAAACTATAAATGAAATAACAAAGAAAACATTTGTATACATTTGCAAAAACATTATTTACTTGTTAAGTTAATCAAGTTTGTGGTCTTACTAGCTAGTCAACAAAGCTGAAAACCAGTGAACCTAATATGTCTTAAACATCTTTAGATGATTTATCAACATTTTATGATAGCATGTAGCAGATACTTTATATTTTTGAATAAAACATCTACTTTCTTCCAGAGGAAATTCTTGAATGGTTTGCATATCTGATCTGATCTGAGGTCTGTTAGCGTTAAGTCTATATACAAAACAGCTCAATATCTGGACACAAAACTATCTACACTAGTATCTACACTGCATGTGTGAGCAGTGGGTGAAACAGAAGGGGGTGAAGCAGAGGAAACAGTGAGGGGGGAAGAGAGGAGGACGGAAGGAGAGGGAGCAGACTGTTAACAAAACGATAGGAGGGAGAGAGGAGGATGCCGGGGGAAATAGTTTTGGGGTTCATCACAATTGCACATGAGCTGTTGCCGCAGCAACGCAGTCACCATAGAGAACACACAATACTACCATGGACATGCGTGCGCACACATTTGCTGCCTCTGATTTCCACACTAAGAGCGGGGGGTTAGTTGCCATGGCAGCGAGGTCAGTGGGTAGGGGTTGGTAATCGGGGGTTGCCGGGGTAAAGCTGGCATATGGACGATTCAATCCCCCCAAATTCCTCTCACCCCAATTCATCTGGCATTCCATTAGACTCAGAGCTCATTCAGATACAGCACTGCAAAGACCCTGCAGTTAATGTCATTTACCACAAAATCTTCTAAACGCACTGGCACTGTTTCTAAGAAGAAAGACACTAGAAATTATAATCCAAACATTCAGCTGATCTACTTAGAGGGCAGATATAGTACTGAACCGAGGGAAGGCCACGTGCAGGACTGTGGATGGACATAACAAATAAATATCATGATGAACAAACACTTTCTGATTCAAATTCATCTTCATTTAAATGATCCGATATCATCCAATCTGATTCATAAAATCCTGAGATTGATCTTTCAATATATGTATATGTCAGTGTCTGAAGTTAACACCTGTCAGGCTCCAAATAGGGATTGATTTTCCGTTTGGCGAGTAAATCTCTGAAGGCTATCCTCCACACTGGCGGATATAGAATCACATCAAATTGAAGTCTATTCAAGTCTCTTCAGAAAACGAATATACTTGGGACATTGTTGATTGGAATTGAATCAATGGTGATAGCTAGCTCTAATCTTACACAGTATGAGCAAAATTAATTTTCTACAGAAATCTGAATATTATTAGAGATTACTTTTGTTTGCCTGAAATATTTGAAAACAACAAAAATAACAACACGCAACTACATTATTTTATCTTATTCTCTTTATGTAAGAAAGAAGATAAGTTTGTGATTATGCTTGATACAGATTTATCTTGTGTAATACTACCACCAACACACGCTGAGAGTTTAATTTTTGGGGAATAATTGCTGAACAAATCTCAAAATGATAGACGACAGAATAAAATCAGCATTTAAAACATGTTCTCAAGGCGTTACAAAATTAAAACCAGAGCTCTCTTCAGGCAGTCATCATCTTCTACCATTAAACTCACTAATTTTCTTGAAACCCAGTGATTTTTTTGGGTAAATGTGATTCACCAAGAAAATCATAATCATAAGAAGGAACATTGGTCCTAAACGCACAATTGCTGTAAGCCTTCAAAATGGATTTCTGCAAATTTGTTTGATCTAAGCTTACATTATGTCGAACGACTGCCATACCCTTGTACACCAAGTTGACGCCTATAACTTAAACCCCCCCAGAGATAAAAATCTGTCCGGCAACAAGAACAAAAACAGCCCACAACATCCTCCTACACATTACTGCTCTGGGCAACAATTACACTCCTTTCGAATTTTTAAGTCTCCTAATTATTAAATCATCCTCTCTCCTCTGAGTCTCAGGGGTTCAGTGGAAAACATGCAGACCATCTGAAAGAATTGAACTAATAAACCGAGTATGAATGAAGGCTGAACAGCTGGGTGTGAGTGTGGGTAAAGAGAAGTCTTTGCCATCAACCAGAAACGTGTCACAGCTGTTTGGTTTTACTTCCTAAAGGACCAGTGTGAGAACATATGTGGTCATTAGTCTTGATGAACATATGAAGCTGAAAGCAGGGTGAACATTTGTATATAGAAAATAAAGAGTGAGTGAGAGAGAAAGTATGTCTGTGTATGACAGCTGCCTCTGGTTTCTAAATGTGTTAATCACAGGCATGCTGACAGGTCATTACACAGTCCTGTGTGTGTGTGTGTGTGTGTGTGTGTAGGTGTGCGTGTGTGTGTGTGTGTGTGTACCTTGGTCCCACTGTAGAAGTCATCCTGAATGGCTGCGTTCATGAAACTGTCCTGCATATGCACACTGGTGTCTATTCCGCCCGGCAACACCAGCTTTCCAGAGGCGTCAATCACCTTAGCCCCGCCCGGTATCATCAGTTCCTTTCCAACCTGCAACGAAGAACAAAAACGCACAAATTACACAACTTTATTAACAAGCAGTTTGCCCCCATAACATGCATCTGAACCACTGAATTTAAAATAACTATATAGGGCTATAAAGGACATTTGTGTTTGGGTCAATGTACTTTTAATATAGTCCATTAAATTGTGAAGAGAGACAGGGTGGATTAAGACAAGTGTTTATACCACAGTGAGTGCCTGACTGAGATTATTAATTTTGGCACAGACTGAAATATCTCACCAACTATTGGATGAATTGCCATGAAACCTGGTAACCACGTTAATCACCTCCTCAGCCTGATTCCTAATAACTTTTATAATTAACTTTCATCTAGCACCATCAGGTCAGAAACTTAATATGTCCCATGTGCCTACCAAACAACTGCAAAATGAATGACATTCCCATCAGCCTCAGCCGTAAATGCTAAACTAAGGTGGTGAATATGGTAAAAGTTTAACTTGCTTTACTTCAGCGTGTTAGCATTGTCACTGTGTGTATGGTAGCAGAAGGACTTAAACCAGGTGACAACACCACCATAATTACTCGACTTTCTACGTGTGTTTTTAATCAGGAATGCACTGATACTTAAGCCAAATGTTGGTATCAACCGATATTTGTCTTGTTGACCACTATCAGCCTATTAGCTGACAAGATGACATTCACCGATACTGGCTGCTATTTATCTGATGTGCCATATCAAATTTTTTGCTGGCACATTCATGAGCTACTGGCTCTTGGCATCCTTGCCATCAGTCTATAAGGCTATGTCTAGGGCTGATAGACAATGCCATCATACCATCATGATTTAAAGGCCCCCACCAGAGAGCACAAAAAACTAGTGTGTCCCCTCAGAGTTGCCGTAAGACAGGAGTTGTTGGCATTTGTGACATGACAGAAAATGACAAGAAGTGACGTATTAAACCCTCTCAATTAGGCAAAACTCAAGATGCTCCGTTACACTGGTGGCAGCAGTGACTTTTATATGCAGGGCTGCTGTTAGTATGTTTTTCTCAATCTCTCAGTGTTGTTGTTAATTGCATTAGCTTAGCTTCCTCAATACAGGTAGCCAGCTAACTTTGTTTCAATCCTATGAGGCTAACACGATGTCATTGTCCATCACAATGATTCACTGTGGTTATCGTCATATACAACTCGCGCAACCATAGCTATGAAAGTACTGACAAATTCTTCGCATTGAGTAGGTAGGTGTTCCACGGGATAACAAGTTTAACAATTTTAAAGCAGTTTACTATTTTTTAAGCAACTTTTTTCCCTTTTCTTTAAAGAAGGTTATATTAAAGGTTGTTTACTGGTTGACTTATAAGACCGTATTTGTGCTCTTTTAAAGATGTTGTAATGAAGGGCTGAATTACTTTTATAATCAAGATTTCTTTGTTTCCCTTGCACAAAAGAGAAAAGAATAATAACAGCAAAAAACAACGGTATTGTCCCAAAATTTCTCAATTGGTGCATCCCTTTTTTTAACTGTAAAGTTAGAAATTTCAGCTGTTAATAGGCTCTGGCTTCCCATACATGCTTGAATAGTAAATGCTCACTGCAAAGTAACCATAGTCAGTGCCAACACATACAGCACTTTGCAAGTGAGTGGGAGTATCAAGGAGCTGGAAGAGAAATACCACTCTGCTTTACATTGTAGTGTTATCAGCCTACACCTTAGTCATCGTTCTTTTAAATATGTTGTATATTATCACCTACTTAATGCTTTAAAAATGATCACTTAACTAGCAAATCAAAATAAACAACCTTATTCACACGTGTCTATGTTTAAGTTCTCCAAACACCGATCCTCTCAACAATACTGTTATTGGAAGGGAAATAAGCTTTCACAAAGTGTGTGAGCTCGACTATCTATGGCAGTGGTGTTTCAGTGGGATTACAGCTGAGCTCTCCAGGTTTCTGAGTCGAATGCATCCTCCTCACATAAACCGATGCTTATTTCCATGACAACGCTCTGTGAGCTAATTATAGCTTTCACTATCATCATGCAGAGGCCACAGAGTTCACAGAACAGTCCATTCTCCTCATGATGTATTACTGAGGAATGAGTCACACTAACAGCTGTGGACGCTCTGGACAATGAATGTGCCATTCAAAGTGTGTGCTTGTCTGTCATGACAGACAAAGAAATATGCTGAGAGAAATAAGGGTATGACTTGTGTTTAATGTGCATGTTATTTTGTGAAAATGTGTGTATTTGTACAGCATGTGTGTGTAAATATGGTCTACCTGCTGAATGATGCCGTTCTCAATGTAGACATCTGCTTCTTGGGTGAAGTCATCATTGACCACCTTCCCTCCCTTGATGAGGATACGCATCGACCCCATGTTGGCAGCCATAGTCCTACCAGAGGAACAAAAAAGACATTTCACTTTAATATTACAGTATAAACATGGAGACCATAATGTCAACACTGTTACCACAGAGCTTGAGTTCTGTGCTGGCAGCTTCCTGTCGGAAAAGAAATGGGAAATAACCAAGAAAATGCTGCTGTATGACTCATTTGGCGTGTCTGAGTGGCAGCCCAACTGGAAACCACTTATTTGTACACTCATCCCACAAGGCTGTCCAATGTTTCTGTGCAAAAATGATAATTACATTTTGCCTAACCGTTCCATGTTTTTGTGCAGATTGAGCCTTAAAAAATTGTACTGTTTGAAAGGAGACGGATCAAAATGACAAAAAAAAAACATCCCTCTGACAAGTAGGTAGATATTTCAGGTAAAAAAACAAACAAGAATGAATGCAAAATGGTTCACAGGATCCTGAGTGGTATTCAGGTGCCTTAGTAGAAGTCTAATATGTGACTTGTGGCATTGAGTATGTTTCACAGCCTTTGTTGCAGAAATTATGTTGTAATATTCTCTAATAAGAAGTTTTCACTCATTAAAAAACAGATTGGTACGTTGCTGCCTCTGATTGCTGAAACATAAGGAGCTAATCATCCATAATTATACCAGTCTGTTCATCTTGTTTTCTGCTGAGTAACAGTTTCTGACACATATTCTGTCTTTTTGTCTCAGGAGATGGAAAACTTCCTCCAAGCTTTTAGTGTGTCAGCTCGGCCTATGAAATATTAAGTGGCGAGCAGAGGATCCATAATTTACAAATCTATTACAGTATCTGTGGGATTGGTACAGATTCTCAGAATATAGCATGGCCTGATGGAAAGTAGAGGTTTTTTATATCTACTTACTTGATTGTCTTACCAGCTCTAAGACAGCTGGGTTTAAAAGACCAATATTTACTGTTTTTCACTCCTGTGATTAGGGAATTAAACTGACAAAATAACAATGTTTTCATAATCCGTTTAATCAGTGATACCCACAGTATGTAGTTTCTGTTGCTAGGTTTCTTTCAATCAAAACAATGAAAACAAAGATGTAGTTTGATGACGTTGTGAAGTAGCGTGTG
Source organism: Pagrus major (assembly GCF_040436345.1). Classification (NCBI taxonomy): domain Eukaryota; kingdom Metazoa; phylum Chordata; class Actinopteri; order Spariformes; family Sparidae; genus Pagrus; species Pagrus major. Next base: position 12,614,058 of record NC_133236.1, read on the forward strand.
ATCACGAGAGTTGTATTTCTTTTTTGGTAAACAACCACCACTATCTGGCGTGACTCAGGCACAAATTTTCAAGGATGAGGTAATGTATTGAAGTTTTACACCTGCTAATTTAAGTCATGTCAACAAAGGATGCATCATCTGACATTTTTCCCAAAAGTTGTAGCAACCTAATGAAACGATCATTACCATGAATATAATGATTTCTCTGTGTTTGAATACTGTTATAGATAAATAACAAAGGTCTAGTCGATTTTAGACTTTTTAATGGAGTTACATATTATATTATTTATTAGTATTCAAATCATTAATACTAAAAATCATTGCTGGTTGCAGCCCTACTTCCTATAAATATTTAAAGCAAGATGAATTTCCTAAAGGGCTTCTGATTAAGAAACATGGATCTAATTAACCTAATTTCAGAAATTTTTACTGAATGTTGCACAATGAGCACTTTTCAAAATGAATGCCTGGTGGTGTTTGTGGGCATCTATTTTCCCCACCCCCTCCTTTACAAAAGATAATGATAACTTCTGGCAATGGTAATTTCAGGTTGTGTTAGTTACAGTACATGTCACACACAGCTTATGTACAGACTCCTATTCAGCTAAATCTTGTGGTTTGAGAGTTTCTGACAAGTATTGGCTTCTTGTACTTTCCAATGTTTTGTCTGATGAAATTTTACTTGCAGGTGTGTGTAGGATTTTTGTTAGACTTTCGAGTTTCGATAAATATCTAAATATTTCAAAGTAAACTGTACATGAAAAGTGTATTTTTGCAACAAGGATTTTTACCAGGTATTGGTCGAACATGAGATACTTTCAGATGTTTCTTGGGAAAGAAAGCAGCTTGAGCAAATCTAATGGGATCAACAAAAGTGAGAGGTTCCTCTACAAACATCCCTCTGTGTGTATGTGTGTATTCTGCATGGATGGCTGTATGCAATGTGTTTGATGGCAGGATACAATAGCCTCCCAGTCACACAGAATCAACTCAAAGAGATGGAGGAGAATAGAGAGAGGAAGAAGAGGAGAGAGGAGGGGAATGACAGAAGAAAAGAGAACACTGAACAGAATAATGAGGAGCTTGAAATTCATACCCCGACCACACAAGGCTGTAATGGGTCCAAAGAGGAGGATAAAAGTTAAGCAGAAATTCTCACTTTAAGAAATACATGAGGCTTTGGATTTCCTGTTGGTCAAGTTATTTTTTAAGTAATGCAAACATACAGTAAATACCAAAATATTGCCTGGTAGAACATATGGTTAGTGCTCCAATTTAAGAGTACCAGGCTTCAAGGTGTAACTATTTTACTTACATAATGTGTTAAAAAAAATTGAAAATGCATTATTGTGTAGTCGTAAATTTTGCGCTGGTGCACCTAAATGAAAAAGGTTAGGTACACCAGTTCAACCAGTGTAAACAGTTATACTGGAACCCTGAGCACAGTAGAGCTTCGACGTTTGGTCGATTAATTGATTATTTGATTAGTTGATAGAAGAAAATCATTTGCCAATTATGTCAATTTCAAGAAACAAACGTCAAACATTTGTTGGTTCCAGCTTCCTGAATGTATCTGCTTGTTTTTTTTTTGTTATCACTTATGGGTTCTGGACCTTTTGGTTGAACAAAAGAAGCAATTTGAAGTCATCACTGTGTGTTCTGGGAAATTGTCATGAACATTTTATGGACAAAACGATTAATCGATTAATAATGAAAATAATCGTGAGTTGCGGTCCTTTAGTAGAAATGTATTGACATTTAATTGACACAATTATTGCTCTGAACATAGAAATGTGATGACTAAAATATCTGATTATTAAAGAAGAGAATAATAAAATGTTTGTACTATCTGGCTTTGCTATAAGGCATTCTATAAGCAGTGAGAGAAATATTTTGGCACGAGATCAGACTCCAGTCAAACTCAGAGAAAATTGAGGGGAAAAGACAGGGTGACAAAGAGAAAGAAACAGAAGGGAGGGTAAGGATGAGATGGGTCCACTGATGGAAGAAGAGTAGAAGGGGATGATTGTGTAGAGATGCGGGATAAAGTGATCGTGATAAACTTGGTGGTGGGGCAGGGTTGGGGGGGAGGTGCAGTATGGAAGCAGTGCCCTAAAGGCCTGGCAGCCAGAATAAAAGATTAGTTTCCCAGGAGATGGAAACTGGAGTGCTTTCAGTGGAAAAGCCTACAAAGACACACACAAACAAAAACAACTGCATGTCATGGTATGGTGAAGCATACTAAAACACCAAGACTAATTTACCAGCTTGAGTTCTTGATTGAGGTGGATATTAAAAAACTATTTTCCTTCCCTTGATTGGATGATTTTAAATAAACACTCAACCTTCTTAACCTTCTGGCCTTTAATTGTAGTGCCCCCAGCAGGCCAATCAGTGTAACAATTTTCTTTATTCTAGACAGCAAAATGTAAAATTGTTTTTGTTGACTTGTATCACATGCTGATGTTCATTTCACATCTTACACAGCTTTTGACCCACTGGAAATGTGTCTATTCCTATTACTCATCTACTAATCACATAGTCCATCCATTTAATCTGTGGGTTATATAAAAGACTACATTTGAATTTTTGTTACTGTTTCCGAATTAAAAATATGTGTACTCTTATGGTACTTGATTATTACTTTGAATGGTTTCTTTAGACTAAAGGAAAGGAAACACACAGGAAATATTTCACACTGTGAAATTGTGGTTTGAAAAGTCCTTTTAGCAGAATGCAGAATATAAAATGGGAGTCGTTTTTTATTCCTACAAGCAGATTTTTGACAGTTGACCCACTTTGATTCTTTTGGATGCAGGTGATACTGATGCAGCAAGACCTCTACCCCTTGCACAGAAAGTGAACTGCCACTGTCCAGCCTCACAGATCCACCAGAAACTGACACCATACTGGGAACAGCAGAGGATCACAGTTCCAGTGGGCCAGGTGCCAAATCAAAGGATTGATTGAGTTTGCCTCTCTTGTACAGTAAATACAGACAGACTCACACAATTTCTGGCAAAAACAAAAATGCTTTGGACAAAAGAGATCAACCACTCTTCTTATTGGACAAATGGCATGTAGTGTTTGTTCTGTCTGTCTCGTTTAGTCCCCAGAGTAGTCATGTCAAAAACTTCACCACAGTACAATAGTAAGTAGTAGGCACTGCTGTTGTCACTATTTTCCAGTCAGCTCTGTCCAAACCCACACAGCTGACTGACTGACTGACTGTGTGTGGGAATGGGAACGCTGACTAAACAAGACCTCTGCACAGGACAGTAGGAGCTTTGTGTGTCTGTGAGGACTGTAAAGTCTGAGGAAATTAATGTCAACTTATATAATGACATTCTGGACAGTGACACCTTTAATACTGACTAACACACACAGGAAGCCCTTCGGCTGCACAAAGGAAGGAAGCATGAAAACCATAGTGCCCATTGTATGCAGCCAGCCATTGACTGTTGCTGGCTCTAATTATTAATTATTTTAAGATGATAAATCAGCATCAGTCACAGTCTGATCAGACTGACTGGCTGTCGTGAATAATTGATTTAATCTATTTAGTGTAGTTTCACTAAATCCAATATTTTCTTCTCCAAAAAGAAGTTTTGTTTGTCCTTACATGGTCTATTCTGAATTAGGAGCACAGACTTTTTACCAAAGAAGTGGGCCAACTTGAAGTAATGTGAGTCGACTTCAGGCTTGACGTGACATGAGGTGACGGAGGAGACGCTACAGGACATAAGGCAACGTGAGGTGTTATGAGGTCCTGTGACGTGATATGACATGAGACGTGAGGTGTCACGAGGAGTGGTTTGCCGGTCTTTGTCACAGCTACTTATTTGGTTCAGCTTGGTATGTCAGTGCACTTTAAAACAATTTATTGATAAGGAGAAACTTATTTTGATAATCAATTAATCTTTTCAGTCGTTCTTCAAGCAAAAATCTCAAATATTTGCAGGTTCCAGCTTCTCAAATGTTAAGATTTGCTGCTTTTCTTTTTTCGTTTTGTGAGAAAAGAAGCAATTTGAAGATGCGGGTGGGGTCTGGGAAACTGCAATAGCATTTTTCACAATTTTACATTTTATAGACTAAACTATTAATCAATTAAGCATGAAAATAATGGGCAGATCAATCAATATTTAAAATAATTACGCGTTGCAGCCGTAGTGCACTAGGCAATCCAAAGATGACTTTACAACCTAGATGATTTAATGGTGACACTGTTTCAGTCAATTGTGTGGCCTCAAAAACTGCATCTAAATACTCAAACTTAAAAGCACAGATCTATTTTAGACTTCTTCACTGCAGGTCTACAGTGTGTGTGTGTGTGTGTGCGCGTGCGTGCGTGCGTGCGTGTTCGCTTTCTGCTGTGTCATAGTAGGTATGACAGACAGACAGCCAGAGAGAGAGACACACAGACAAACAGTGCCACACCAGGCAGCATTTCTCACTCACTCTGTGACCAGCTGCCACACACACACACACACACACACACACATAGTGTAGTTGCACATGCACAAACACTCATTATGCTCACAATCACACACACCCAGACACACCCTCTCCATGCAGGCAGTTTTTTTAATGGGGGTGTTAATTAATAATGAATGAGGAGCAGCAGGCAGAGTTAGTCCAGACTCCCAAAGTCACATCGTGACAATGTCACGCACACACATAACAACATGGTCATATCTACTCCCAGCCATTTCACAATTTACTATCTAAAACTATCTATCTATCTTAAGTTAATTTTCATGGTCGATTAATCTGTCAGTTATTTTCTTATTAATCGATTAGTTGTTTGATCTATAAAATGTCAGAAAATGGTAAAAAATGGTGATCAGTGTTTCTCAAAGCCCACAATGACATCCTCAAACGCCCTGTTTTCTCCACAACCCAAACATATGAAGTTTACTGTCATAGAGGAGTAAAGAAACCAGAAGATATTCACAGTTAAGAAGCTGGAATCAGAGAATGCTTTTTTTGTTCTCATAAAAAATTTGCCAAACACATTAATCGATTAGCAAAATAGTTGGTGATTAATTTAACAGTTGACAACTAATCGATTTCCATAATATAGTTATAACTAAAAGAGGTATAAGCACTTTGAAAATGTAACCAAAATAAACAGAAACTCTAGACTTATACAAACAAAGAAATTAATTGTAAGTATGTCAAAATATTATTGACAGAGGCAGAGGTGCATCAGAGCCAAAAAAAGGCAAGAGGACTATCAAAACTTCCAGCTTGTGAAAGTGCATGTTTAGAAACAGCATAAATGTGAAATAGTAGCTGCTGACATCCTCAGATGTCTGTTTCTGAACAAGTGCAGGCTACATGTGTGGTATGAAAACGTATGAGTGTGTGTGTGTTGGTGCATGCTGTAAGTGAGAAGAAAGGAGTGGACAGCTGCTGACTCCTGCTTGATGTAGACAGTAATCACCACAGGGAGAGACGGTGTACAGTGTGTATCTGTGTGTGTGTTTATTTACTTGAATATGTGTTAGCCAGTGTGTGTGAACTGTAGAGTTATTTAAAAAGCCAGAACAAACGTGCATCGACAACTTTACAACCAATTGGTGACAAAAATAGACACTGAACACACACACACCCCCCCACACACACACACGATGGTTTAAAGACTTGTGGGTGCTACTGGAGCTTCATGGATGAATAAGCCATTAGTGAATCACACACAGATAAACAACAACAGTGGTCTCATAAATAACTAGGCCATCACTCAGAGGATTAGGGACATCTCTGGCTCTCTGCGTGCTCTCTGGTCATGTAAAAATATTTTTGTGAAAAATGTTTTTATTAATTCATCATTTTCTCTCCTTCACCTTCACTCTCCTCTGAAGAAGTTCTCAAAGAAGAACTTCTTACATTTTAGCAGTATGTTTTAATCTGACCTTTGACCTTTCCTTCTGTGCCACCAACAGGCAATATACAATATTGCAAACAGATATCTGATTGGATATTTCTAATTTTAAATGGCCCCGGAATGTTTTCATTAGCATCAAAAGCTCTTCAACACACTGGATGTAAGATGGTCTTAAACCCCTCCCAGTCACACCTTTCCTGCATCAGAATTTGGGTGTCCACAGCTGACAATTTTTGTAACTTTCAAAACTGACAAAATGCAATCACGCACACCTCACGTAGTGATTGATAAGAGAGGAGACAAACCAGTTAAAAAAAAGTTTGTAACCAGCAAACTAATCAGCCAATTATGTTGTTGCACTGGCACGAGCACACAGCTAAAATTCATAACAGTTGAACCAATTTTGAAGCCAGGAAGGAGCAGGTGCTGGCGGACTTCAAATTAGCATCAAGGAGGTGGATATCACACTAATGCACAGGATTACCAAGAAAGGTGAGGTTATCTAAGCATTAGACAAGGAATATATGATATATAAAATGCAAAATATAAAATGTAATATTTAGTAATATCAGCCTAATATTGATAAATCTGTATAATCAGCTATTAATTAATATCTGTGAAATTATAGCCGATGAATAGACCAGAGGCCAAATCACTTTCATTGACTTTGCAAGCGCAGCATCTGCACACATTGGGTGGCAGTATGCACCTGTAAAGCTGGCCATGGAGCCATGAAATCAGTCGGTGTCATGAAACTATGTGCATGTGCAGTAGAAGTATATCTGTGGAAAAGGGGTTTTAAACCTAAATTTAAATCAGATATGACTGGTTTTATATCCCAGTGACCATTGAAAGTGAAGTTATGTCTCAAGCCCCATTTATTTAGATAAGAGTCTGGTCTTGTTATGAGGAAATAACTGCTCAGGGGCGTTGCCAAGATGGCTGCTGAGTGGTGAGACATGCCTAAAAGGACTTTGGTGCAACACCACGAGTGCCTTTGAGGAAAGACTGTTTCAAAGTGCACACCCTGATCCCCATTTGCATGATTCATGGGGTCTCACCCCTGTCTGTGGCAGAAGGCTTTTTTGAGTGTTGGCAATTCAGAACAGCCAGTACAGAGTACTTTTTCCTTCAGATGTGGCCAAACAGCATGTAGTACAATCTAGGTTGTTTCGAGCAAAACCAGGGCTTAGGAAGGACGCCAGCATGCCACTCCAAAAATAAGTAAGTAAGTAAGATCTACTCTAAGATCTACTGTACTCTTGTGGTATTTAATGCAACTGTTAATTAAATAGTGTCAATTGTATCCCAGTGTGAATATTGATTTCTTGGTCCTCTGTGGTTTACCCTGCACCAGCTGGCATCCATACATTTTTTATTTAACTATATGGTTTTGGTGGTCAGAGCAGCAGATATAGGATTGGGAATAGTCGATAGACAGAAGGTGGACATTAATTGATTGATTAAGTATAAATTGCCATCCATTTATTATCTAAACCTCTTACTCCCTTATAATTCTCTCCATTCACTCCTACAGAAAGAGAAGAGTCCCAATTACAGCAGCCTAACCTGCATGTCTCTGTACTGTGGGAGGAAACTGACACTGGCAAAGTCTTTCTGGCTCACTGGATGAACGTGCTGCACATTTATCAAATAATCAAATCAAATATTTTCCAGTTACAACCTCCTAAATGTGAGGATTTGCTTTCTCATCTGCTTCATACTGTTGCAAACTTGTGATGTGCATCCCTATTTATGCAACGCCAATGGAATATACCATGTGCAGGGAAACAGGTTACATCATCTAATTAGGATGCAATCTAATATATTCAATTCACCGTGCTGCACTGAGAACCCCCAGAGCCCCTTAAAGCACCCTTGAGGATCCTTAAAACCAAATGATGAAGGCCTCCACACCCCCAGAGGAGGTCTGCATGCAACAGCCTCCACACAGAATCCAACAGAAAACAGAGGATTAAATCACCTGTTCTGTTCACATCATGTTCCCAACCACACAAACACGATCATGGCGTGCACACACACACACACACACACACACACACCAGCAGGCTCGTTTGTATGCATGACGACTCCAGACCCTCCTCTTCATCACCACTATGACTCAATATATTTGGTAGAACCTATAAACGAATAACAGACTTACATAACGACCAACACACACACATTACACAGAGACGTATTGCACTGATGGCACGCCAAACACACACACACACACACACACACACACACACACACACACACACACACACACACACACACACACACACCTCACCCATAATTCGTCGCCTAAAGGCACGCGATGCTAGCTTACAACATACGACCAAATCTTGCGTCTGTCTCTATATTTATGTCAAATTTCATTAAAATGTCATTCAGCAAAGAAAAGACCCGAATTGATTGATGTCTATTCACGTGTAAACGCAGATTTACATCATTGTTTGAATGAAAATGTACAATAAAAATACAAAAAAAACTCTCTTATGTCAAGCTAACGTTGTTTTACCAAGTGTAAAAAGCGGAAATTAACGTTTGAACACTGCGGTTATTAACGTCAGACGACATATAATACAGATTTCTAACGGTCTAAATCAGAATATTGATTGTTAATTCCTCCGCTTCTTGTCAAACAGAAAAAATAACCCCTATCATCTTGATTTTTCCCACATGTTTTGGCTTCTTACCCTTTTTTTCCAGATTCCCAGATCCTCCTCAGCAGGAGCTTCTCTCCGTTGCCCAGCACTAGCCGAGTGCTCGAGGACAGCTGGCACAGCGCGAGCCGCAGATGCTTCGATGCCGACAGTCCGGCAGCAGCCAATCAGGAGCCGTTCGAACCTGAGCAACGGAAAAATCCACCAATAGGAGACGAGTTGTGTAGAGCGAAGGGGTCTCCTCTCCTCAGTAGACAGGGGCGTGTCTCCTCCTGCCTCCAGAGACATATGTTGCCTTCAAAGGCTGTCGGAAATAATGCGGTTAGTACCAGTTGAGCTGATTTGACAAATTGTGGATGTTTTTAATATTTTTTATTTTTCAATTGAATCAGCAAGTTATAGGTTAATGTGAATGTAAACTATAAACCCAAGTCATCATAGATAATTTCTGTATCTACGGAGAAACTATGTATTATTGTAATAAAAATGTTGATATTGAAAGTTTAATCATAATTTTGGACAATGGTGGACTGATCTCAACATAAAGTCTATTTGTAGCTGTCTTATAGCTATCTATCATATTATACAACCATCTTCAGCAGATCAAGTTGTCCATTACACAATTATTAAGATATTCTTATTCATATATAATAATTCAGAATAGCTAGTCATGGACCCTGTGGTGACATTGACAACTATGAATACATTATTCTTTACATCATTAAGACCTCATTTAAAATCTCACTTCTTGACTCATTAGTTCTGTACATGTATACTATATTTGCATTAATATATATAGTGTAAGATCTAGTCATGTATACAGTGTATATAGCTTTTTCTTTATCCATTTTAAATATTTTATTAGAATTATTTTATTAAAATAGCTCCTTTTCTGTCTTTCTAATCTCCTTTATCAGCCCTTGTGCTGCGCTAACATCTACACGATGTATATAGCTTTTTATTCTTTTATACTTTTTATTTAATCCGTTTTTTTTTTAACCTTTTTGTTTGCCTCTTGTGCTGCTACATGTAAATTTCCTAAAGGGTGCCAATATTATCTCATAATTAGACAACAGAATTTCATAAAAAATATATCAATACATATTGTCCAGCTATACCACTGCCCAAGTTTTCTTAGAAAACAACAATGCTTTCTTTAAACTTAATCAAATAAATATGAAACTCTGTCACTTAATGGGTTAAAAAAAAAAAAAAAAAAAACGAATTTCAAGCCAGGTGGCTAAAATTAGTTGAATACACCCTCCACTAACCCTGCACAAAACAGCAGAAAACAATGAATTTCTCACTGATATTTAATCTTCCAAGATGCAAACTGATGAAAACATCAATCAGCCTACGCCCCCACATCTACTCAATTTTGCTCTGCCGCAGCATCACAGCATAAAAACTGCACTCACTGATCTCTGAGATGAAAGACAAATCCTCAAACCTCCAGTTTGGTATTATTCCTAACCCCCGAGCACTTGAATGCTGCACTGCCACTCAGAGGGGCTTACAAGCAGCACTTGAAGGCGACAATATGGGGTTTGAAGGACCACAGTATGGAGACAGTGTGCTACTCCTTGGCAGCATCGGTGGCTGGTGCTGGTGGGATTAAGGAGGTGAGAGCAGCGTGAACAACAGCTTATTACAGGTGTCAATAAGTGAATAATTTACTCTCTGCAGATGAAAATTCACAGCATTTCTGGACCAGCATTAGATCGAGGTCTGATGACTTACTGAATATTATTCATGAGTATGATACATGATAAATAATTTGTGTCTTTGTACGCAAACTATTACCTTGTAGGGAACTTGCAATAGACAATAAGCCCTTCACGATGAGACATTATAACTATTGCAGACATTTAAATCACATTTTTTTTAGACCTTGAAATAATTAATGATGGACATTTATACCCAGACTTAATCCATCATAAGGATGTTAGGGCTCACTGACACCTAGGAACACATGATTATAGCCTTTAACACCCTGGTAGCTGAGTAAAACATTATATGTATAGTACCTGTACTGTACTTATGGATCGTCTGTTTTGTGAGAAATGCAGCAACTCCAGACATTCCAGCTCCTAAAGTAAAGGATGAATTTGTGGTATAAAGTTTTTAACATATTTCAATCCATTCTATTCTTCAAGACACTGAAAACACTAGGCATTTACCTTCTTTAAACACACGTCATAACTTTAAAGACAACAGACATATACTGACATTAAGGGAGTAACAATTTTGACTTCTAAATCAATGTTTTAGTTGTGTAAAAATAGCCAGTTTTTGGTGTTGTCGGCAGGCTCCTGCTGTCCTTGACAAACTCTCACAAGTCGACAAACTGTCACTTGCAAGAGTTTGATCTGTTCTGCAGACACACTAACAACAGCCGAGGAAAATTGCTGAGTGTTATTGCGTTGCGATGTCAGCTAATTTTTGCTGACATCAACAGACAGGGGAGAAACAGTTAAAAGTGCAATATGTAAGACAGTTGATTGTTGAGTCTCATTCCTAGGTCATCAAATACTGACCTAGCCCAACCCACCAACCCAAAGTGTCAGTATTCGACAATGAGGGAAACCCAAAGCAAAAACCAGACTGTTATGGAGAATGTAATGGTTGTACATCTCATACGGTCTGAGGAGAACTTTAGATAAATTTCAGTCTCTTCCCTTGCAAATATTGGACATTAAATCGCAGGGTACATTAATATCACTAGAAGCAAAAAAAGGACACGAAAATGTCAGTATTTGACGACCTGGGAATGATCCTCAACAATCAACTGTCGCTTTTCCCACCTTTAAATAAGCTGTTAAAAAATAAATTAGAATGTTGTCTTATATCTGAGCAGTCACACCCTTAAACATAAAGGAAGATAACACAGAAGATCACAAGAAACAGTCTTTTTTATTCACGTTTCATTTCTTACATTGTTCAAGTACAAAGTTAAAATGCCTTTTTAATTAGTTCATATTCATACAAGAGTAAAATAATAATAGTGCCTTTTCATTACTACGACAAACTTAAATACAGTCATTGTAAAGACAAACTCGATTTATACTCCTAACAATATATTTTTCTTATTTTCAGATAAAATTTTAGCACCTTTTGAAACACCACTAGGTCCTCCTTTTCCTAAAAGCTCATCTTTCATTTAGTCCATGAGATGAGTGTCTGAATGCGCCACAGCATTGTATTTGTAGGTGTTTGTGTGTGTGTTTGTGTCTCTGCGTCTGAGCGTCGTCCGCTCTGTGTTAATAATAGCAGTGTTTTGTGTGTATATGTTAATAAGTGTGTCAGTGTTGAACACAACGCGTCACTCAGACTGAAAGCTGTCGATAGGCGAACAGAAACATCATCACCGTGTCACCCGTCATTTCAAAACGTCAAACCCATTCCTCTCGCTTATGTCCCACTGCACTCTCAAACAGAGACGTGTTGAAATAACACTGCTCGACAACAACCACATGACCTCCTGACCAGTGGTTTCCAATGTTTTTGGCTTTTGAGCCTTTAAAATTAAGTCAGTTGTCAAACTTATTATTTCAAGAGATTCAACTTCTTACAGATGTTTGATATTATTGTTTTCAGTCATCTGATCTTCATCTTACCAAACATCTCACAAAGATCTTTTAAGTCCAACAGAACATATTTTAAATATACTTAAAGGTCCAGTGTGTAGGATTTAGTGGCGTGGTTTCAGACTGCCCCCTTTGTCATTAAAATGTCATTAAAAACACTGAATTATATTTGCTGTGACAATTAAACATCAGTTGTAAATAGATCAAAGAATTTACAATAGACTAATAACGCTGTTAATTTTTAAGAAATTAACAATTATCTAAACTAAGATCTAATATATCACATATATGAAATCTAAAATCCATGTCATCTAGGAGCTTTATGAGTATTTCTGTCCTCCCAATCCTCCCAAATCCTACACACTGGACCTTTAAATCTCACATTTTTTGTATCTATTACATAACAACAGTGGCCTTTTTGGCTTATGATTTCTTAAAGTAAAGAAATGCTTTACTGCTGATGCCATTTGTGCAACCAAAGAGTGATTTTTGCTGGTTGTTATTTTCTCCTTTAGAGGATTTCAAGGCCACAACGAGGTCAGATTATCTAATATTCACCAAAACAAAAAAGCCGCTGAACAATTTTCCGTGACAGATTTGTTTCTTCGGCCCTTTAATCTCCTTGTGAACACTCACAGTTATGTAACAATCATTGTCACAACTTTATATATAGTATATTGTTTTATTTTAACATGCAAATGAAGGAAAGAAACCAAACATTTTAACTGAAACTTTTCCTTCTCAGATTGTTTAATTTACATGATTTTTTGAAGAGGGGAGGGGTGAAGCTGAAACATAAACAATGTGTCAATCAATTGGTTTGTCGATGACAGAAAATGCAAAAACAAATTTGATGACGGATTGCTGTAAAATTTCTGGTTCCAGCTTCTCAAACGTGAGAATCTTTTGGGTTTCAGTCTTCTGTGACAGTAAACTAAAAATATTTGAGTTTTGGACTGACTTTTGACTTAAACAGGTATTTTTCACTGTTTGCCAGTTTTTTAGACTAAACAATTAACCAAGAAAACAATCAGTTGAAGAAAATAATCGTTACTTACAACCTTAAAGTTTCTGTTGGTAAGAAAGTTAATTTTCGAGTCTCATTCCCAACTCGTCAAATACTGACGCTTTTGGATGGTGGCCAACCCGACCTACAATCCCAAAGTATTACTATCTTACCACCAGGAGCTTTACATAAAACAGTCTTAATATTTCAAGTTTAATTTTGTGTTGCAGACTTTTCTATTTTCTTGGTCTTGATGATCTTGTGGTCAGGAGGTCCTGATCAAAACTTTGGGAGCCACTGGAAAGTTTGGATTTTGCTGGTCATGACTTCACCCTGTCTCTTCCTCCTCTTTTACAACTCTGCACTTGGTGTTATGTCAACCCGCTCTTGTTTGAAAGTGTCCTTTAGCTCGTCGTCTTAACAATTTCTTCTGGCATCCTTGGGTACAATAGAACAAGTCACTATACTAACTGTAATATATGCTTTCTCTAGCCTCTCTCTCTCCTCTCTAGGCTGAGACTGAACTGAACTGAGCACCAACCTGGAACAGTACACACACACAATAACAGATTATTATTGTAATTATTATTACCATTATTATTATGATCATTACTCCCTAATCTAACATGGAATCGGAGATTACACTGACTGACTGACATGCAGCACCTGGGGGTCGGGGGAGTGGGGTGGGGGGGTTTGGGAGCACCAAACGACGCAGGGTGATGATGTCACACCCAGCAGCGCCGTGGGAGGCCTGATGGCAACAGGCGGCCGGCAAAAACACAGTGTGTATGCACATGTGTGTGTGTTGATGTTTGTAGCGAAAGGAGTTCAAAGAAGCACTGTGTTGTGTGTCTGTGTGTGTGTTTGTAACCTGCAAGAGCACTGTAAAAAAGAGCAGAGTTTAAAAAGCACCTGAAGGTTGGTTGTATAAACGGAGAGTAAACATGATGGAAAAAACTTTGAACCTGCTGGTTTATTGTTGGTTTTTTTGTTGCTGTTTGTGCACTATGTGTGTCTGTATAGACTGCATGTGTCCAGTTGTTCGCTGGTATCTGAGGAAGGTCAGAGGATCGGAAGGCTTCCTGGAAAAAGTTGGTCGTCTGAGGACCAAAAGCACCAGACTGAACGAGGTGTTTTCTCAAAAGACAGCCCTGTCTAAATAAAACATCAGTCTGTTGGGACGTTCACACAAACTGTCTGTGTGTATGATCGTTTTGGTAACATTTTTATTTGAATTTACTTGCTTAAAGTTATTATTCAAGGTCACAGCGCAGCTGAGTTGATCCCAGCATGCATTGGGCGAAAGGCAGAAGAAGCACCCAAGACAGGAGGTACAATCGGTAGTATCGTTATTTATACAGGGCGATCTGTTTCAGTCGTAGGAAGTATAAACCAGCATAGTGTCTATAGATTAAAGGTCTGGTTTCAGTGGATGTCACTGCAGTAACTTGTGGACATTTTGGATCCCTATGGAGCAAAGTAGGAGCGTTAACTGCAAGTTGTAACGGCTGGTGGACTTTTTCACCAGATGAGAAATGGCAACATTGGAGCTGACACACAAGAGAAGCTGTGTATTATCTGGAAGGGATCAGGTTTAATATCCCCCGACTGACTTTCTTTCACTTTACATGCTGCTGTGAACAAGACACTGAACTCCTCATGAGTCCACTGGTGTTTTAGTTTCATGTTTCTCAGAGGCAGTGCTGCTCTGGAGGTACAAATAATCTCACTGGAGGAATTAAAATTTGATGTTAGTGTGCAACAATATTATATCGTTATTATCATGATATGAGACTGAATATCGTCCTTGATTTTGGAAATCGTTAAATGGCGATGTGACATAAGTGTTATCTTTTCCTGGTTTTAAAGGCTGCATTACAGTAGACTGATTTTTTTTTCCCAAAACAAAACCAATAAAATAAAGGGTATGTATTTGATAATATAACATTAAGTTGCAATCTTCAACCCTTTACAGGGGGCATATTATGAAAAACTCACTTTTCAGTGCTTGTGCACAAACATTTGGATATCTACCAACTCCCCAATTGTGAAATAAAACATTCCAGTCAGGTTTTTTGTGGGACTCGTTCAGATTATGGCCTCATTTGAATAATACTGCCCCCAGTCTGAGTATTTCCAGCAATGGCTTTGAAACTACCTGTACAATGGACCACTAGTGCTAGCATTATGTCAGCTGCTCTGTTGTTAGCTGCACAGTTTTAACGAAGGACCACAGCGTTTCAGCATTTGAAAGCGTGGAACCACAGCATATGTTAACAAGACGAGGGCCGGTACAAAGCTAAGAGCTAAACATGGGAGCTGCTCTGTTGTTGGCTGCAAGAATTGACACAAAGGTCTTCATCTAATCCCATCTGAGGATGTCACGACCCAGTGGATTAACTTTATTTTTGCTGTAAATATAAAGAAAAACTCAAACTATAACAAAAATTGGAAGGTCTTAGAGGGTCACTCACTGCCTTAGCTTTAGAGACAGAGCATGATACATCCCACACAATGAAAGCTGCTCTCATGATGGGTACAAACAAACTAAGCCACACCAAAGTTACCAAGCTACATAGAAAGATGACATCATATCATCATGTCACAGTACACCTGTTGTAAAGTACACCAACATAGTGACCACTGGAGGCTTAAAATAGTGTTGCTGTTCACTGCCAGCTTAATGAAATGATTCCACTAAGGAGGCCAATTTTTGGTACAGTATATGACATCTATCTATAATTATTCAAGTGACAGACAATACAATTCCACTTTTGCATCATTACGATGAACATCACAGTCATTTGAGCAACAGTTTACAGTAATCCATGCAATACAAGAGCACTTTTACGAATGTTATTAAGTGAGTATTGCATGAGGAAATAAATCCATTCTTAAAATGCTACTAGTGTACAGTATATCACAGCATATTCACCAAAGCATTAGCTAAACTTATTGTACAATCATTGTCTAAAATATTGCAAAAGCCACCAGGAAATAATCCAAACAGTATACGTTTTTTAAAAAGCACACAAAAGGATTGTTGTCTGGAAACCTAAAAGTGGATGTAGTCCCTGACAATGTGGAGACATGCAGTGACTTTCTATATTTTCATATATATTTAGGAATTTATCATTTTTTTCAAATCCAGTGACAGCTAAAACTAGCTTAGTGGAACACAAAGGATTGTTCTACCCTAACATGAGTGTTTCCTTGTAATACAGTGTCTGTATTCTGGTTTGTTTGCCCACTAGAGGGAGCTTTAAACACTGAAGATGTAAACTGCTGCGAGGCTTTTCATTATGATCTTGTCCGCTGACTTTACTAAAAACATGCAAAAAGAGGCCTTGTCTCTTATTTCTTCTGACAAATTAGTCTTGTTTTAAAAGATTTTAAAATCAATTATATTATTAGATTATAGTTACATCGTCAAGGATTGCTTGGTTACTTTTTGATAATGTCTTTAAAATATGGCTATTTTTTTAACGGCATCCCTCATGTTGTAGAATAATGCTAATTTGATTTGACCAAATTTAAATACTAACTACGTAAAATGCATTTTATGTGCCTTGAAAATGGTTTGAGATGTTTTATTATTCGTGGAACTAAGATTTCTGTAGTTCTGTCCATTTTTTTAGTGTAATCGTTTGATTTTAAAGTAATCCAGAAGTGACAGTAACTGACAACACTTCAAAATAATCAACCCGGATACAAATAGGCACTACGCAGATGCAGAATGACGTATATAAATGAAGGAGAAATATAACCACGGACTTCTTCATTCCTAAAAATTCACTCTTTTATTTCTGTTTTTCATATTGCAGCCATCGCTGACAACTACAGTTGGGTATCGCCACTGATTTCCTGAATCGATTTGATTCCAATTTTTGGTTACACTACCAAACTAGCTTGGAGAGAGACTTAGAGGGAAAAATGTTAAAATTGGGACCCTCCTCTACCTGGTGCATCATTAAAAATGTAAATGTTTACATTAAGATTGAACTAAATGTTTTTTGAAGACTTGTGATTACAGTCTGCCTATGGAGAAATAAATGGGATATCATTCTGGTTTTAGCATGTAAATTATTAAAAATGCTGTTGTGAAAGAAGAAGAAAGAAAGAAGTAGCAAAGAAAACAAAAAAAAAAATAAGAAAAAAAATCAGAAACCTATGTTGAGTTTGAGTTTAAGAGGTTTCATTCATCAGTTCTTTACACGCCACATTTCAGCCAAAAGTCATCTTCATCAGTGGCAGATAAATAACAACCTTTTGTTGGTGTTATTTTTTCAGCCCACTGAGTTTCAACTCAACAACTAAAACCACTTGTACCTCCAAAGCAGCTTTAACAATGTGATTTAATTGTAGTCACATTAAAAATCTCTTCATGTGACTCTGTCTGAATCTTGTTGCCTTGTGTTTCCTTTTGGACGCTCCCTTTGCACACTATCGCTATATCTGACAAAGAAAATAGGTCTTAAGAATTCACCTATCTTACCTGGTGTTGCCTCCATCCGTCTGTAAGCATTTGGTTTGACTCTTTTAGGGACACAAAACTGTAGCGACTGAAACAACCAGAGACCATTCAGTCTCAGAGAGCACCAAAAACTTTAAAAGTGTTGTATTAAAGTGGCACCATTTGGACTGCCTGACCAGCACCGTGAGCGTTAACTGGTGTGTGTGTGTGTGTGTATGTGTGTGTGTGTTTGTATATTTGTGTTCATTGCACTGTAATACACCACTGTCACTATGCATGAATACAGTTAGGTGTTAGAGGGATTCGTTGGTGTGTTGATGTATTCAGAGTTGTTAAAAACAGAAAGCCCGGGTATCTTTGTCAGTTTTGCACCCCCTGGAGGTTTGGAACTCCAGCTGCTATGACACAGTAAAGCCAGAAGACACCAGTTTCAAGGTCGGACAGGAAGTTTGTGTGTGAACAAATACAGTACAGAGACCCTGCACCAGTGTGTGTGGTTGTGTGTGTGTGTGTGTATGTGTGTGTGTATGTGTGTGTGTGTGTGTGTGTGTGTGTAAATCAGCAAGGTAGCACCAGGGGACTAAGGTCAGCCAGTGGTCTACACGGGATCTAGGGAAGCAGTCCTTTACAGCGTGTGTGTGTTTATGTGTGTATGTCCGGTCATCTGTGTCATCCAACCTTCATGTACCCGCTGTATACTGTTGTAATGTGCGAATATGTGTGTGTGAGACAGAGAGAGAGAGTTGGCGGTGTGTGTGACTAGTTGCAGGCGAAGTACTCCTTGAGCGGGGCGAAGAGGTGCCTGATGACGGGGACGCTCCAGGAACGTCCAAGCAGCCTTTGCCTGGCCAGACGACTCATGTTGGACACGTCGGTGTAGTGGACAGGGAAACCAAACACCCTGGAGACACACAGGACAATTATCAGTATTTAGAATCACAATCAGAACCGGCTTTATTGACCAAATATGTGTACACAGACAGGGAATCTGACTCTGCTTCTTCATTGCACTCACACAGGAGTAGATGTAATAGCTGAACAAATAAAGGGAAAGAGTAGACAGGACTGTGATGTACAAAACAACTAGTCAATTAATCAACAGCAGACTGTGTTATACGGTTATAATTAGGGGTTGACCAGTGTGGCTTTTTCAGGGCCGATACTGATTATTAGACATCAGGGAGACTAAAAAACAATATTTTGCACCAATACTCATTGCAGTAAAAATTAAAATCTCTGCGCCAAAAATTTCGAACAAGTAATGTAATACACCTAAGTACAATTTACTCAAGTACTGTTTTCTTAAGTACAATTTTGAGGTACTTTACTTGAGTATTTCCATTTTCTGCTGCTTTATTCTTCCTCTCCACTATATTTATTTGATAAATTTAGTTACTAGTTACTCTGCAGATTCAGGTTATTCAGTGTTTATAGTCTATTTATTGTGACATGTTACCAGTCAGGTCTTGTTAAGGGCAGAACATTAGTTTAACGATAAATAGAAAATGCTGAATATCAACCCAATAATTGTCCAGCACTGATAATTGGTCTACCTGTAGTTATAATAATCGATCAATCATTTATTTTTCAAGCAAAAATGTCAAATACTTTCAAATATGAGGATTCACTGCGTTTACTCTGTCGTATCGTTGTAAATGTTTTGTAAATATTTTTGGTATTTTTAGGATGTCTTCAAAAAGCAATCTGAAGACATCATTTTGGATGCAGAATTGTGACAGGAATTCCTCACTATTTTCTGATGTCTTAAAGAGGTGTTTTATCAGTTGCTTCATAAATGAAGGGTCTGTAAAGGGACTGAGGTGGCACACACAGAGGAAGAACACACTGGAAAAAACATATACACATATATATACATATAACAAATTGTCACCTAATTAACAGACATAATTAAGTACTACAATGTCATGCAAACAAAGTAGCTGTGGTAGATTAGAAACACAAATAAACTTCACAAAACAAGCCAGAAATACTCTCATATTCATCAGTTTCATTTGTGAACATGCACACAAAGTCAAATTAGAGGGATACACACAAGAGAAGAAATACACACACACACACACACACAAACACACACCACTGTACCTTTCCATCTCGGTACACCAGAGGATGTCCTCCTTGTTGTCCATGAAGACGGGGAAATGCTCGTCTTTCCCCTGCTTCACAGAGTTGGAGCGTGTCGTTATCGTACGCAACTTCTCAAACTGGAATTAACATCCAGAACCAATCACACACACAAAAAACACACAAACACAGACAGACACACACACACAAATCCTTATTTAATCCTACAGCTAGCCTCCTTTTGTACAGCAGCTTTCTATGATACAATTGCAGTAAGACTAGAGTCATCGTTTAAAGGGTTGACTGACTTTTTCTCTTGTTTGTAGAGCAAAAGTTTAACAGTAGATGCAGGAAAATGCAGTGAAAATGGATGTTAAAGACAGTATATTTCTGCAGAATTAGAAGGAAATGCCTCTGTTATAGTGTAAATCTATACTCAAAGGAGAATTACATAGTTTAGACTTCCTATTTTTCAATTGACATACATTAACCAGACATTAACGTTTAGGTGCTGCATGCTCATCCATTCATTATTTGACACCACTGACAGTGATCATTGGCCATTTTCCAAACTTCAAAAAGTCAGTTTTTTTATCCATCACATACTGTAGAAAGTAACATTAAATTCTTTCCACATTTGTCTTTACTTTCCAAACTTGTGTCCAACCCTCACCACTAATCATGAAGTTAGATACCACATGATAATAAGCACAGACATACACAAACATACACGCACTCACAGGGGGGGATACCTTGGCTGTACGTCCGTGCTCAAGGCACTCTTGTAGGTCAAGTTTGTCATTCGTCATGGGAGTTAAAGGTCTGTAATAAATAAAAGGTGGTAAAAAAGTTAGAATAATGACGTAAACGAGAGTGAGCTGATTGTTACTATGGTGTTTGTGTGTTTGTTTCACCTGGACATGCCTGGCAGGTTTCCCCAGAAATAACGAGCGCGGTGGGCAGCAGAGACCTCCTTGGCATCGATCATCACTGGGTTACACTGAAGAGGAACAGCAGGGTCACTTCCTGTTTCACTTAATATGAACATCTATCTGAAAAAGAGACTCATACTGTACCGTAGGTCTGTGTAAATCATACTTTATCTTACTGATGTAAAACCCTGCAAGTTTGTCAAGATGTTTTTAGTCAGTCAGCACAAGCGAACAACATCTAACCTGATAATTAACTGAATCAAAGTGTAAAATACATCGGGGCTGTACTGATTGTCATTTCATTTAACATTCGAAGCTTCCATTGTAGGTCATCAAATGTTATGACATCAACCAAAAATACTCAAACACAATCCTGAATTTGAATTAGGTTACTCATTTCTTTTGGTTTGTAACAACTGAAGTAATTTATTAAAATAGCGTTGAAGCAGAAATAGATTAGTTATTGTGGTAAAATGTTATTTATGGTGCTGTTGAATTTCTGCTTGGCCAACCTGTTAATACAGGTGTGTGTCTCCCTTTGTGTGTGGCAAGCAGAGCATCAGCAAAGCTATTTGACTGCGGTGAAAAAGTTTACTTTGAAAGGCTAAACACCAATAAATATGGATCAAAGTTGATTACATTAGCTTAATGTTGTACATTTTGGATCTTTATTCAATCAATTTTTAATTCTGGGTTTTACTACTCAGTGTAGTTGGAAATGTTTGAATCACATGAGTCAGGAACAATCCTACGCAGCCAGCCACCAATCTAATCCTACAAACAGTATTGTTAATTCTGCAACTAACAAAAGACCTGCACAGCATTCAAATGTTGATTTAGCATTTGAATGTCAACGTTTAAATGCAGCTTAAATGCGGCCGAACAGCCCTAAAATACATTATACTCAAGTGCTCTTGTTATCTGTTTCGTTTGCTGTCTGTACTAATTAGGTTGCTGTAGAGAGCATCTCAAGTATGTAAAGCAATCAATCTACTGTATAGTCAAAATGTATTATAAAGTGGGAGGTTAATCTTTCCTGACACAACATTAAATCTTCTCCTGCTTCAGTCCTCCCTCACTGGGTAAATGTATGTAAATTAATGGAATCTGTATTCATGTCTATGTGTTTTGGAACTAAATTTAGCCGGTGTGTTCATGATACCTCTAGAAAGCGGGAGATGTCCCGTTTGTCGCTGACTCCCATAGCGACCACATTCTCAAACAGCCAGAAGAACGGCCGATCGTCGCCCGGCTTCGGTCGAGCCTCGTGCAGCAGGCGGTAAAACTCGAAAAACAACCGGCCGGTTCCCTCTGCGGGAGGAGAGATGAGACAATCGTCAGTGACTCTCAGCATTTTTGATCTTTAACATTAAAAGGAATGTATTTCAAATTGTACTTGTTCCCTTCTGGTTATTTATTTTGTTTTAATTCATTCAGTCATTTTATAGCTTTTTACCGTAAAGGCCTTTTCTTGCAGGGTTGACTATGGAGAGGTCGTTGCAGGGACTTCCTCCTATCACCAGGTCAAATGGCCCCCACTCTTCGATCTAACAGTCACAACACAGTGAGAGTTAACTTAAGCACCAGGAGGACGAGTTAAAGAGCAGTTTAGTGAAGAAATAAGAAACAAATACAATTATTTTGCAAAGAGGAATGGTACTTACATGTTTGTGTGTTACGTTGCGAACATCGCCCACGTACATGATGCGGCCGTGGTGTCGAACCATACCGACAGTGATGGAGTCTTCACACACCTCTGAGGCCACGTACTTGTCGACCTGGATGCCCAAATCCTTCAGCACCAACAGACCTGAGTGCATGAACACATTATTATTTGTCATTAGAGCTGTGTTGTAGTGGTGGCCTAAATGTCTGTGTAAACCTTCACGCCAATCCATCAAATAAGTGTTGAGAACAAAATACTGGATCAACTGTGTACCTGTG
Organism: Pagrus major; assembly: GCF_040436345.1. Classification (NCBI taxonomy): domain Eukaryota; kingdom Metazoa; phylum Chordata; class Actinopteri; order Spariformes; family Sparidae; genus Pagrus; species Pagrus major. The sequence goes on from NC_133236.1 coordinate 12,636,642, forward strand.
GCAATGCCGTCAAACAGGGAGAGAACTCTGATAGGTTTCCTCTTCTCTGCTGCCACTGGAGTATACAACTTGGCTGGCTCCTAAAAGATAGTTAAAAGAAGAAGAGACATTGATGAGAACATGAGAGAGCGCAGATGGAACAGCAGCACATAAGCCACCAGCTTCATTTACAACGATGAGCTGGTGTTTCTGGTGATTCTGGCTTAAAAGCATCAATAATTGAATGTGAACGTGGTCTGTTTTGATGTGTTTTAGCTTCATGGATCATTTAAATGTGACAAGCCCCGGAGCAGAAGTCCCACTGAACACCAGGCACTGATGTTTAACTGTGATGAATTTTTCTAGCAGGGTTAGAATTTGATATTAGACGGTCAACATATCAAATTTACTGCACCTAATTGACTTACAGTGTGTCGTCTGGACTGAGGTGGAATGATTGAGTTCGGATAGCTGTTACAACGATCAGTGTTGATGTCATGGATAGTTGTAGAAGGAGCAGGAGTAGGAGTTTATTCTCAAGTGTTTAATCAATATTTCACTTGAATATGTAAATGTTATGCTACTTTATAAGTCTACTTTGCTACATTTAGATGCAAATATTGGACACTTTACTTCACTTGATTTATTTGACAGCTTAAGTTAATAGATTCTTAAATCAACTAATAAATTAGCCGATATTACAAAAAGGTCTACCCAGCAGTATATAAATTAACTGAAATATGCTCCACTTTTACCCTCTGCAACATTTAAATGATGAACACATTAATGCTGAACTAATTATAATCCAGTAATATTATATATATGATTCTGAAATGGGCCATTCTGCATAATGCGTACTTTTGTGGCGGTACTGGTGGGAAAATGCCAGAGAACCTGTTCCAAACCACATGGAAATATATATCATCTTTCTATCTTTTTACTCCATTTACTGCTCTGTCTATTTATCTGTTTTTTTCTTCTGTCCTACTACTTTTATTTGTTTATTTTTTTTTTTATTTATTGTCCTTTTTTCTTTTTACTGCCCATAATCTTTTTATCTGTTCTTACTTCCCCTGAAGTGATGCTTTATATCGCCCTTTATCGATTTTATTATTTGTCTCTCTTTTTGCATTGCTCATTCTGTTTCTGTGATTTTGCCTGTTTTTGACTCATATTGTCATTTTGTGTTTTTACATTTTCTGTTCTGCCTTATTGTTTTAACTTGGCTAAGACTTGGCTTCCTTGTGTTTGGCTTCACTGTTGACTGTTTATTCTGTAATATTGCCTTCCTGAGTTTCCTGCTATTGCTTGTTTGGCAAAGCACTTTGTAGACTCTGTTTTAAAAGGTGCTATATAAAAAATAATAATGAAAAAATGCCTCTTCAGGGAAAAATGCAAAAGTTTTCACAATGAAATGAAATGGAAAAAAAACGTAAGGTGTATAAAGGGGCCTGGGTGTGGAGGGGTTCAGTGAGATTGAAAGAAACCTCAATGTCCCAGGCTGTTGTGACACCAGCCATTCTCTGGCACAAATAGCACTATGCATGTCCCTGATGCAGGAAGCCTAGCTGAACATTGACCTTTAAAAATGACTCTACGAGGCTGCAGAATTCTCAAAACTTCCCTCAACCGGAAAGAAAAAGACATGAAAGAAATCCAAACAAGCATACATGAACTACAGTTTCTGGTTGACAGTCTGTTTGGATGAGGTCAGCAGTGTTTCAGAATGAGCTTGATGTGTGATTGCCCACCTCTCTTAAGCATTCACATAAGGGCGTCATTAAACTCTGATTGGCTAAAATGGGAATGCCCCAAACTGCTCTCACTCATTAATTAGGAGCCAGCCTCCACTCCCTGTACAACAGGTGATCTGATTTTTCTGCAATCAATCCAAATCAAGAGGAATTTTGACAGTCAAAAGTCAGACAATTTTACTGTTGGTACATTTATAGACAGTATTTTGATGCTTCTGTACTTTTACTTGAGAAAGAGTAAGTTTACAATGCAGTATTGCTACTTTTACATAATTTATACAAAAGATCTGAATACTTCTTCCACCACTGGAATTCCCTCTCTCTACCTGTGTGTCTTTTTAAACACTAAAAAATGTTATAACAGTGCATGTGGTGCCGGAAAAATCCGAAAATGAGTTATAACTGATGAAATTTACACAGATGTCCCCTAAAGTCGGCGAAAATGTAGCTACACGACCAACTGACTTTGACGTCATATACTGTGCGAAGAAACATGGCGGAGGAAATAAATGTTTAGTTGATGTTAAAAAACTTAAATTAATTCACATACTCCATATACATTTTTTGCTGAAATGTAGTTTGTAATGTGGTATTAAGTTGTCATGGTTAGTTACTGTCCACATGTGTTAAAAAAGTTTTTTGTCGGCATCAATTCTGATAACAAGTCAGGTAAGGCAGTATTTTAGTGGTTTAAATGTGCACTATGTCGTTTTGAGGAAGAAATCTTAATCAGAAGAACACTGACTCATTTTTTTTTTTTATGCCTAAACAAACTAAATTAACAAACTCTCTTTGTTTTCGTGACTGAATAAACTGAATAAACAAACATAAATTGTGATGTGTGAAATTGTGTTGTTCTTAAAGGTGAACACTGTTCATACTGTTTTACTTTGTTTCTATCTAGCTTCAAACAGTGTTCTGGGGACCTTATTTTCCTCTGAGAACAGCTTGTTTATTCAGTTATGGAAAAAAAAAAGATTATTCTGAGCATTACAATAATGCTACCTATATTATACCTAAATATTAAAATTCTGAGTTTGAATTTCTTCTCCAAAACTACATAGTGCCCCTTTAAGGGAATGAACTGGTGGAGGAACAAGTCTGGGATGAAATCGCTCTGTAATACAACACAACTATTACTTTTATAATCATGACCATTATTAATTCTGTTTTATGTATGAAGAACAGAAAAGAAACAAATGGAAACACTTACAAATTCTTGTTCATGGTTGTTGGCGAAGAAGTGCTGTAGTCTGCAGGGCCAGTCGTCCCGTCGCCGCAGCAACCCGTAGGTGTTCCGGGGGCCGCACATGTAGCAGTTCCAGGGGTCTTCTTTGATGGCCGCCGCCGCCGAGCCAGCTCCTACCAACAGATCCACGCACTCCACGCAGAAACACCTGCATACACACATACACAAGTCTCATTTTAAGGTAACTAAAACACAATTCTTAGTTTCAGGTGATTATAAACTAATGAAAAGAATAACGTTTAAATTATTAGAATAATTCTGAATATTATATTGCATTTATGCTGACAGATTGCCCTAAATTCTACAAACTGGACCTTTAAGACAGCTTTTGGACACATGGTATTTTTACACTGTGGTACTGTGGTCAAACCTGAATTCTTCTTCCACCACTGCATGACTCCCAGTATCTGCTGTGCTGAGCTGGTGCATGTTTGCATTGATTAGGTCAGAGTCTTTGTGCCAAAATAAACTCTATATTCACATAAATAAATCTGCTCCACATGAGTTGGCTGACTCAGTCACCAATAAAATGAGCCATAAATCACATTTGACATTTATGGGTAAATTGTTACTGTTGATATGAAATCCAAAACCTTGTCCTGGCCACAAAAAGAAGGAAACTCCTGCTTGCCAGTCCCCAAAACTTGCCAGTGTCTGTATACAGTATTGTACTGACCTACAGCAGTTGTTGTTGCCGCACATGAGCACTTCCCTGCCTCCACAGCAGATGGTGCAGTAGGACTGGTAGCCGTCATCGTCATACTGGTAGGCGCACTCCAGGAACGAATTCTGCCAGAGCACAGGACAGAATCAGGAGGAGGCACAGAGGGAGGCTGTCAAAATTAAATCTGTTTTTCAGGTTACATCTCAGACATTATTGATATTCAACCAATGTTCAAGATATTTTCACTGCTTTCAAAACAGAGTGAAAAAGAGAGTGCGTTTTGTGTATTTGGCCCATTGGAGAAATGCAACTTCCACAGATATTTGTTGGACTAATTTGATGTTTAATAATTCATCAAGCTAAAATGTCAAACATTCTCTATTTCCAGCTTCTCAAATGTGAGGATTCAAGTCTGTTCTCTGTTTGTGTCTGTGTGTGAACTGAATATATTTGAGTTTTGGACTGTTTGTTGAACAAATCAAGCGATCTGAAGACATCTCGTCAGGCTCCGGGGAAGTTGTGTTGGAGGATTTTCACCATTTTTTCATATTTTATAGACAAAATGAACAATCCATGAATTCAAAAAACAAAAACAATAATGAGATCTTCATAGTTGACACCTTGGAGGCAGATCTCCATTAGATACGCCGCTAGAAATGCGTCACCAGCAAAACCATTCTTTCCCTCCGTTTTTCTAGTGGTTTTTAGGGGAAATATGAAATGAAATATGTTCAACTTTCAGCACATGGTGCAAAGTCGCACTGCCTTTACCATTAATTACATATTAGGGCTGTCATGATATCAGATTTTCACTACACAATTATCGTGGCCAGACATATTCATGATAACGATAGTCACGCAACATCTAAAAAACACAATTACTATCAACTACTCAAGTACTCAAGTACTCAAGTTTGAAAAGGCAACCACATGAACTCATCACAAAAGATTCACAAGGCCGAACATCTTCACTGGATTGTTCAAACGATATTATCGTATGTGTATTATTAACACATTATCAGTATTTCATCTCCACAGGTGAGGCGCTTTAACGCAACCAAACCATTGGTGACCGAGTCTCTGTGTGATCAGGGCCTAAGTCTGTATGCAAAAGTGTTTGGTACATGTATTTACATTCATCTACATATTGTGTGTTTGATTAATAAATTCACTGTTAAGAAGAAAATGTTTCCTGATTATAAAATAACCAAACTGATAATGAACTGTGTGAATGAACACAATTTTGTAAAATGACCTCATGAAATTCTCATCATCCACAATACCAACATTAGATTATCGTTAAACCCACAGCGGGTTTCTCTGAGAGGTTTCTTACTTTGCAACCCTGGCACATTGCTCCTATGAAGAGAGGATGCTCCAGAGAGACATTGAGGCTTCCACAGGAGATGCAGATATCTGAACAAACACATTATTATATTCAACACTTAGATTAATGCTGGAATTTAAAGGTACAACAAGTGAGACTTAATGACAAAGACTGACTAATTACTTGGCCGGTTGGTGTGATTTATAACTTTACATTAACATTCCAGCTCATAATCTGTTTTGGATGCCTTCACTCCAGTCCACCAGTGAAATATAACTGTAGGTCTTGCTGCATAAATGAATGAACTAAATGCCAAGAATGTAAATAAGAAGACGAATTGGATGCCAGAAACACTTTTTATAGTTTTTTTTAGTCAAAGCTAGACTTAATTTAGGATATAAGCAATTTAATTTAGGTGTCGTTGATTTTATATTTACCCTAATTAACTGAATTGACCTTGTTTCTGGTTTAAACAAGAAAAAATACACTAATAATGTAATAACAGCCTCATAAACAGTATACTAACATTTCAATACGCAGCCAAAGTCACTTCCTTTATCAAAAACATCTGTTTGTATTGTAACAGCAGATAAGTTAAGAAAATCCAAAAAGTAATCTTCAGAGGGATAATACTTTCCTAAATAATGATGTGGGTTTTAAATTTAACAGTTTGTCACCTTTCGAACCCATTTAGAAGGATGTTTTATTAGGTCATGATTGTTAACACTGTTCAGCAGCAGTTAAAGTGCGACTTGCTGAAAGGGGCAGGTGATAAAAATGAGCTAAAGTCAACTCTTTATCAAGGGTTAAGCAAAGTGTATAAAACACTTCTGTGAGCCAGAGGAATTATACGAACCAGCTCTTAAAGAGGATTGAACGAAAGCATCACTTCATTTCAAATCTACATATAAGAATGTTGCTGGTAAAAAATGTGAAACTTTTACCTTCTATGTTCCTGGTCTTCTTTTTGATCTCATGTATGAGTCTCTCTGGAACAAACAATAGAAACAAAACATATCAACACACTATTTTGTACTTGTAATGTGTATAAATTATATAGTCAGTATCTTGGAGGATACCTACAAAAGGAAATTAATAAATTGGAGTTTTCCAAATAAAAATTGTCTATTTCTGATACAACATTCTGGGTGTTTGTTTGTAATAACACAGTTAAGTCAACATTGACAGAAACATGTATTATCGAGAAGATCAGGCCTCTGTACAGCTGTATAAGTCAGTCTGCTGCTGGGCAAAAAGTGACTCAGCTCTTCACCAACTTAAAAGCTCGTATTTATTTCAACATTTTCCTCTGAGTGGAGGAGAACACTCACTCACTCACTCACTCACTCCTCCACTTGCAGTAATTTTTTTTAAATAAACACACAGAAGTTGTAGGTTCAATTATGAAAATAGGCAGCTTCAGCTGAAATTGTATGTTTGCTCGTTTACCTCTTGTCCCTTCGTCGATCACCTCTCTGATCTTTGCTTTTTCAGCTGCGTTCTTGCGTGGCTTCTTGGCAGGTGGAGGCGTGTACGCCGCCTCAGGTTCGGCCCACATCTCTGGGTACACTTCCTTATATGGATTCTGCTCGCCTGTGGGGATGATTAACTTTGTTTTTAGTGGTTATGGGTGTATCATCCAGAATGAGTCAGGTTACTTTGGAGATACAGTACACTGGGACTGGTTTAAAGCTGTGGAGTCACTACTTAAAGCTTTTGTAGACTTTCAGACTAAGAAGAAGAACGTTTTCTTCTTTTCACAACTTCTTTGGTCAATTTTTGTGCGACCAGTGCAACACCTTTAAAGGTGCACTATGTAGTTTCGTGGAAGAAATTTTAATCAGAAGAGAAAGATTTTCATTAATAAACTAAATTAACAAACTCTCTTTGTTTTCATGACTGAATAAACTGAATAAACAAACTGACCTAAAAGGACAACAGTTTCGTACTGTTTTACTTTGTTTATATGTGGCGGACCCTGCCACCTTTCTAGCTTCAAACAGTGTTCTGGTGACCTTATTTTTCTCTGAGAACAGCTTGTTTATTCACTTGTAATGCTACCTTATTAATATTTTATATTTTAAAATTCTGAGTTCTTCTCCAAAACTACATATACCCCTTTAAAGATTGTCTGAAAGCCTGTGCAGTTATCCCCTCTCTCTATAATAATAATAAACAACATTATTTGTATAGTACTTATTCAAAAACAATGTCTACAAAGTTCGATACATGGCAAAAAGCAGCAACAAATCTAAAACAGACCAACAAACAAGAGATTCAATTCAAAAAGACCAGATCAAAGCTTTAAATATAAAAATAGGATTTAAAACAGGAATAAAAGGGAATACAGGGAATCATGACGAAACAGCAATGCGTGGGTAACTATTCAAATAAAAGCCTTAGAGTTTTTAGAAGTAATTTCAAAGTTGAAACTGATTTTGCTGGCCTGATTTCCTCAGGCAGGCTATTCCAATGCATAGGCACCCTAACTGAGAAGGCGTAATCACCTTTGGTCTCGAGCCTCAGCTGAGGGTCGAGCAAGAGGACCTTAAGGAGTTTTAAGAGGTCAGTGTTGTAGGTGGTGGCTATCCCTTTCTATGCTTTAGAAGCAAGTAATAAAATCTTAAAATCAATTTGAAAACTTATTGGCAGCCAGTGCAGATGTGCTAACACTGGGGTAATATGGTCTCTACATTTAGTGCCATTTAAAATTCTAGCTGCAGCGTTTTGAACAAACTGGAGTCCAGAAATTGATTTTTGACTGAGACAGGTAGAGTCTAGCCTGTCAGGCATGAATTAACTTCTCTAAGTCAGCACGAGATAAAAAAGACTTTATCTGAAGGAAACAGTATTGCGCAACTCTCTCTACTTGCTTCTCAAGGGTCAGGTCACCATCAAAAATCATGCCTAAATTTCTGGCCACAGGCTTTGTGTTTGATGGTAAGTCATCCAAATCCTGTAAGATAAGATTTCTTCCTTTGGTCTTCCCAAATAAGATTATTTCAGGGAAATACATAACACCAGCAACTATGTTTGGTTAATTAGAACATGTATAAACACTTTTGCCATCACATACTTTGGGCAAACTTGTACGTTTCAAGGATATACCAGCGACCACTGACCAACCAACCAACAGAGTGAGTTATACAGCTAAAAATTCTGTCCATTGTGTATTTTTAACGATCACTCCCATGAATAACATATTAATAAATGTGTGTTTACCCTCTGGAGGGTCAAGTGATGAAGGACCATTGGGCAGGAAGCCGGTCATGGCCCACTCGATCATCTGTCTTGTTTGAATCTCTACCCCGTCTGCATCATCGCTCGCATCACAGGAAGGAACTGGCCTCCCCGCCCGTACACTGGCCACCTACACACAGAATAAACACACACACACAAACACAGCGTGGCTCATACACAGGACACAAAAAATATGTTGAAAACAAAAGCTATGTGCAGGTTTAGGTGTACGAATCCTTCACTGATTGTTTATAATTTTACCGAAGTTCGACTGAATGATAAGGGTGTAGAAGAAGCAAATGACCATGTGTTCTGTAGTATAACCCATAAAAATGTGAGATTGACACTAACGTACCCACATGTTGCCACTTATAAAAATGTGGGCAAAGAGAGAAGCGAACAACACCTCCACAAATGCAAAATATCCTCCAGTTTCAATGCAAATCTGCCGATCTTGTTACATAAGAAAGGAATGAGTAACATATGACCTTTAGTCTCGCACAGTTATATTTCGGTCTTTTAGATGTTGGATTTCATCCAGAGAGAAATACAATGAGAGCAGCAACAGAAATAAATAAATCAGCCATCAGAAATGACACACTCTCCCTGACGTTAACAGCAGAGATCAAACGTCCGCTCTGTTACCTGCAGAGCCTCAAAGATGGCTTTCCGGTACATGGACTGTTTGTTGTAGGTGGGCTGGTGGAAGGCAGAGGAGAAAGAGCTCAGAGGCATCAGCTTCTCCACACAAACCTGCAAAACAAAGACATTATGACAAATGTTATCAAGATTAAAAGGAAACACAGGTGAAAATTAACAAAGAAACTTTTCAGATTTTCAACCAGCTTTTTATCACTACAATGTTGGTATTATATGCCTATGAACAATGTTAAACTTCTCTCCATCTTGCCTTCTCCTAGAGCCCACCCACTCTTTTGCCCACAAAAAATCCTCCAATGACACAAAACACATCATCTGGAAGATTTTAGGGCTTTATGCTCATTTGCATTTTTGTAAGCCTGCATCCAAGGACATAAAGAGTATAGTTGGATCGAGAGAGAGAACTGCCCTGCTCTCTCTGTTGTATCGAGTGAGGGGGCATCTCACCAAACTCTGATCAAACTGTCAAAACTAGGCACTGCTGATAAACTACAAGCCACGATTCTGATACTAAACTGCAGGGATGGGACCATAAAATAATTTTTATCGGGATAATCATGAATATCCTCACAAGAATTATCGGAAAAAGCTGTCTAGCTTGCTGACCTGATTTATCTTGAATTGACTAAGCCTGTCACCACGGCTGAAGGCTCAACTTGCACACTGATGTGTGTAAATACTACGGATTCCAAACTACAAAACTTCAGGGAGATAGGGTTACTCTGATCAAACAAATATGAACCATAATCCTGTTCATTGTCTTTTTCTCACCTAAAATGCTTTCAGAAACATATTTTAGTGGACTGTTCAGATGTAATACGACTAGCTGGCTTCTTTACCGTTTCCTGTTTCAATTGTATGTCATCAGCAGTGTTTATTGGTCTGGTGTGGCACAATGCATTCTGGTTGTTGTAGGTCTTCAAAGGAAAGCACCAATTTAAAAAGTATTTTCAGAGGTGCAATACTTCTTTAAGGTGATTTTGTGTGCCATTTGTGTTCATCTATTTGAAGGAAAGGTGGCTCAAAGGGTGAGGGGCAAGATATCTGTCTAATGGGGTTATTAAATTCTGAATTTAACTAAATCAAAAGAAAAAAGGTTAAAATTGAGGTAATGTTTTATCTAATCAAAGATTATATTGATTTACTAAAGTGTCTGCTAAGCGCAAATTAAGTGTTGAATTAACACTGACAAATCTGTGGAGCTGTGAAGAGTAAATTTTATTCGAAAAAGGTTATGAATGTCTTAACTGGGACAGTATTTTGGCGTCTATAAAAGCATGAAATTAGAAGACTGGGGTGTAAATACTCTGGGTGTTAAAGACATTAAGCTACTGCCTGAAGGCCAAATTGATTTCCTAAAAAATTAACAACGGACTTTCTTTCTTTCCCTCTTTGGAATGGCTTTATGTCCCCTTACTGAGCACCTATGTGTCTCTGCTAGGGATTAAAACCCACTTTACTCATGTACTTGATCCTCAATAAAACTACTCACCACAGAGAACTTGCCGTCTCCGAACCACATCACCCAGCGAGTTCCGTCTGCAGCTCGACTTCGGCCGCTCATCCACCAGGAAACGATCCGGCCGGGCCACCAGGAGAAACCTCGCAGCTTCCCAAACACCAGCGTGCCAATGCCAAAACCCCGGCCATCCTGTCAATATCACAGAGAAAACAAGACGGCCGTCAGGACAGTAAAGAGTTCAGACAAATCATCTGTGCTACAAGATGAAAAGTGTGGTATAAACATGTGTGTTTGTTTGATGTAATAGAGTAAAATATTGTTGAAAATTCACTAATCGAAAAAAAGACTCACTTGTGAATTTACCTGGTACTCTATCTCGTTGGGTGTGGCCTGTTCTCCCCTAGCAACCGGCTCTGGAGTCACGGCGACTGTCGGAGAGGCGGGGTCTGTGTGTTGTTGTGATGGGGGAGGGGCCGGGCTCGGCGGCTCCTCTTCTTTGTGAGAGTCAGCCTCTGATAGGTCGTCCATCATGCTGATCTCTGCCTCTCTGTACGCCCGTCGCTCTGCCTGTGGAGGAAGAACAGAGTCAGGCGATGAGCAACAAGAAGAACATAGAGTTGAGAAAACAGTAATAGTATGAAAAAAAGATTTCAGACATTCACACATTGCAGTGTAAAAATGTGGTTAAAGAACTTAAACAAGTAGGGTCACATCTAAAGCAACACATATAATGAGAAAAAAATACATGTTAAAGTTGTATTTTCTGAGCTCTTAATGGCTAATGACTCTTATTTATTAAGTACAGTTTAAGTGACCTAACTTTAACTTTATAAATCCCACCAGGGGCAACAGAACAGCTTGCCTTGCACACATACTAAAACATACAGTAACATGTAGACACAAAAATAGATGAGAAATAAATTAAATAAAAATAAATTAAATGAATCTATAATAAATAGAAAAAGTTAATAAATAGTTTGATCATCAATTAATAAAATAAAGTAAACTCAACAAAAACACCTACAGAGAACTTAAAAGACATATCGCAGATTTCAAGAAGCGATTGGTTTTACATAACGACGCCCTGATAACAGAGAAAATTCCCTTCAGTCCCTTCTGTGACCTAAGAACAGATTTTAATAATACTGTTCATTAAAAATTCATTAACTTTATATCATATGACATTTTGACTGCTGTTGTCAAAAGGGTTTCAATTAAAATGGCTAAAACACAGTTTGTAACAGCCAGAGATTCAATTGTTTTTTTGCTTGTTTTCTTAGGTTCACAAGTTAATTATCACGTTTTAATAACAAAGCTTGTTTTCTCGTGATAACAAGCTTTGTTATTCCGAGATAACGAGATAAATTAACCTGCTATCAAGAGAAAACTAAATGTTGTTCCCTCTTTTTACGTATAGCTTAAAGTTTATTTAATCAGCAGTGCCATACGCATGCATACACTGCATCATGACAAGCGTAAGAGACTGGAATGGAATGTCAGATCAAGGAGTACCTATGATTGAGTGCATCAGACTGTACTTCAATCTTTTCAATTTTTTTACATTCTTTTCCCAGGGCCAACAAGAGGTTGTAGCCTACCATATAGTAACACAGTTGATCACTGTATGTAAGACTGTTGTTACATAGTGTCTCACTCTGAAATGTCCGTGTGGAAACAAGCACAACATAATAATACTATAATAATACCATTGTTCTACCTACCTATCCCTTCCCATCCTATCAGATGAATAGAGGAAATATTTAAATAGCAAAAGTTCATATGGTTTGCTTTGAAACTCACAAACCCACATCACAGAGCAGTTTACATGCAGTCGTCCACTCATAAGAATCTCATGAAGTCATTTTCTCGTGATGATGATAATCTCATTATCTCGGGAATGATGACATAAACAGAGTTGCTTTCTTGAGATCTCAATGAAATTATTCTGTTGTCTCGGGAAAAAAACATTTGTTTTTCAGTGACAATGACATAAATAACTTGGGGAAATAATATGTTTGTCTAGGGCTTCCATAAAGAAATACTTAACCCTAACTTTAAAACTTTATAAGTCTCTGAACCGTACCTATTGTTTTATTGTCATCTATTGTTTGCTTTATGACTGGACTTGTTCTGTGTAAATTTCAATCCTAGTTAGGTACAGCACAAAAAGGCTGCATGAGCAGGGCTTCTGTGGGACGAGCACTCAAGTCTAATAGGCAATAATTCCTCATAACTCCACTACGAGCTAATTGAAAATTCACACAAGAAGAAAACAACAAACAAATAGAATATGCAGCAGAGTGACACACTGACTTTAAATTATGTTTCACTTTCATTTGAAGTAGTGATTATTTTTTTGGGTACTTGGGAAATGCTTTCCTAAATAAATGATTTCTGTGAGAACAGTCCTCTGGCATTTTCGCATAATTACAAGGCAAACAAATTTCCTCGTTATTCTTCCAACAGCACCAGCACCAAGTCAACAGGATTCACCATTTATGGCTGAATATTTGTCAAATTTCCCTTCAGGGAAAATGCCTCCACATACTCTCTATAGCCTCCTCCACGCTGATACGATTAGATAACGGATTACTCACTAAGGTCTTTTATCAAGTAAAAATATAACTTTTTTCTACAGCACTCAACCTTTTAAGTCCATTTATCAACTATCATCCATCATATAAGCCATTCCTCATACTTCGACACCACAAGTCGTTGTCAGTGATCATGTCTCACTGTTCGGCACCTTCTAAGAGGATCATCCCCTCACCTGGGTTTCCTCCAAAGGTTCTAATCTATCATAACCTTTATGTTTTATTCTTGTTGGTCTACAGGAAAACACTGCCCTTCAAGGAGGTCCTATAATTGATGTTTCATGTGGGTCTTTCCAGCTGATGTGACGGCTGCTCCAGATCAAGGCCTTAGTGCCCCGGGCCGTAGGAACAATCCTTTAATTGTTCCTCTAAACAGGAAGTGAGTGGGGAGAAAGGGTGCGGTGGGGAGCAGTTCAGCGGGTTCAGAGAAACCGAGAGAGGAGAGCGAGAGAGAGTAAATAGGATTATATTATAAAACTGAGGAATATTATAGGGATTGAAAGAAAGTGGAGCATTCTGAGCAGAAGACTGAGGGAAGATACAGTACAGTAGGTGAGGTTTTAAAGTCAGTTTCCCAGATGATTACTCATCGTCATATTACAATAATGAGTTAACCAGAAGTGTATCGAGTTTACGAAAGTAGCTATATCACTACAAAAACACACCATAACAAGTAAAAGTCCTGTATTTATAACTTTATTTAAGCAGCAGTGTAAAATGTAGCATTAGCACCAACATGAACTTGTAGTAAAAGTTTGGGAAATACCCTTATTCATTTTCTGGCATGAAGTTACGTGAAAAGATCGCTACCACTCTGATATCTGTCCATTATATCTAAGGTTACATCTAGCAGCTAGTTAGCTTATCTTAGCATAAAGAGGAAAAGGGGGAAACCCTGCATCTGTGAAATGATACCTGCATATCTAAAGCTCACTCATTTTAATGTATCTAGTTTGTTAAACCAAAGTGTAAAAGCAAAAAGTTATATTATCATTAAATCATTTATATGTGGGACTTTTTCTTGGCGGGGAGCAGAGATTTCCCACATCACCTCCCGATGAAACTGCAACCTGACATTTTATGCTTCCTTTTCTTTACAAATAAGACCAACAAGACATAACATGAACTTAAGAGGTGCTAATAGGCAGATTTTGACAGCTTTGGACTGAGCCAGGCTAGCTGTTTCCCTTTGTTTTCAGTCTTTATGCTAAGCTAAGCTAAATGGATTCTGGTTGTAGCTTCATATAAAATGGACAGACATGAGAGTGGTATCGATCTTCACATCTAACATTCAGTGTTAAAGTGAATAAGTGTGAATCCCAAACTGTATCAAAAGTAAAAGTATTTTAATGTTTTCGCTCATTAAGGTGGAGCTATTTTTAAGTAGTTTATATTAACTAGTTTTATTTGCATCATGCATCAGTTTTAGAAGTTGCTCATGTGTCTTTTGTGTCAAATCTTGACCTTTAAATAACAAAGTGGCATAAAAATGTACAAAAGTACAAGTGCCTCTATATTCTATTAAGTTTAGTACTACTTTAACCTCATTTAAGAAATAATGGCCACCTTTATTAAACAGACAAACCAACTAAAACAAACAGAAGCTAAAAAAGCTAAAAGTCACAGTAATGCTTATACTAGCTACGTTTACACAGATCCTAATATTCCACTTATAATCGGAACATTAACCCAATCAAAATAAAAATGTCTCATGTAACCACCTCGCTTGGAGGAGACTGGCCCAATCTGGATCAATGGGTTTCTGATGGGTGGTGTAAACCTAATGACCATGTAAGCAATTGTTTTGAATAAATATATTCTTTATCTGCATGTTTGCCACATGAGGATAACATTAGGTGATGTGAACAAGTTTCCAGCAGGGACAGAAACATGCCGACTATACTGTGTAACATAACAAGATCACTGTAAGACCATAAAAATTAAAAATTACCTGGAGCTATACATAACTACAACTTTATGAATATCAACTTTTGCAATCAGTCCACCTGTTGTTGCCAGGGCCTCTTTTTACTAAACAGTTGCACTTGGTATGAAGCAGTAGATCGTAAAGCCCATAAGAAAGTTTGTCCAGATAAAACTATAGCTTTGTCAAAAGAGTTTATGTCAACATTTACTGATAAGCAAACATTTATAAAATACTTTTGGCATTTTGCACTCTTCTGTCACCATGTTGGTGTGGAGGTTGGAGATGCCTCGACCTGTTCAGTCGTCCTTCTCGATCCACATTCTTCACATATATTTTATATAATCTACTTGTATCAGATATTCTGTCAATAAAAGTGTTATACTCTGTGATTTTGTTGCTCTGTTCTGTACATGCAACAGCTATTGCATGTCTGTCCATCCTGGGAGATGGATCCCTCCTGTCTCCCTCAGGTTTCTTTTATCACTGTTAACGGGTTGTTTTTTTCATTTGGGAAGTTTTTCCTTACTCGAATTGAGGGTCTGAGGACAGAGGATGTCATTCACTGTACAGATTGCAAAGCCTAATGAGGCAATGTGATTGTGATTTTGGGCTGTATAAATAAAATTTATTTGATTCGATTTGATCTAGCTGGCTCCACAAAGAACAAAACGAGGCAAATTCCATTCAGAAATGTGTCACTTTACGGCTATTTGGGGTCATCGAATCAGTTAGAGTGGAGGACGGGTATGAAGCTCGGGCCATCTCTCTATCCACACTGCTAGCCAGAAAACTGCTGCTATAGTTCTGGAAATCTTTGACTAGTGGCTGAAGGAATGAGGAAAATTTTGATTTATTATGTCAAATACTGCTGGCGCTATTTCAATGGTGTAGCAGTTTAACTGTGTTTTAGTGTCCTTAGTATTTGTTTTTTCTTTTTCTTGCATTTGTTATTTGTAAGTTTGTCCTGTTGTATATCTGTAGCACTTTCAAAATCAATAAATAGATGATAAAAAAAAAATCCATCACTTTATAAGTGCCTGTGCCTTATGGGCCAATGTATATTGGCTGATAAGAAGTGGAAACACTTTTGGCACGTCAAAAAAGCTATATTCTGATTAGATGCTTCGTCGGATGTAGACACCCATCTTGTTACGCTGATATCTCTTATCAGAATGATTTCAATCAGGTTGAAGAAACATTGTCAGTGTAACCACAGCTATTTTTAGGGATGTAACCGGGGAGTCCAGTGAAAAACACTACATTGGCAAGCGCTTTGCATCAAAAGAGACATATCTAAAAATAATCATGACCTCACTGCTTGCTAAACTGCTCAAATCTCACTGGCCCAGATGTAAAGTCCCACGACTCCCACGAGAGCCTTTCCATGACCTAAAAAACATTCTTCCTTTTTGGTTTTTAACACTGGAGAGAACAATTTGGTTTCCACTTTAGCTGGTCTGAAAAACCACCATCTAATATAATGAACGTGTGATACAATTTGGTGGGAACACATTCTGCTGAATTCCTTGAGAAAAAAAAACAGAGGGGAAGAAGGGGAGGGATGACGGCATAAATCCACGTGGAAGAGACAGTAAAAGTGAGAGTGTCGGGTCGTGACAGTTCTCTCCTCTGTTTGACCCCGAGGCCACAGGGTCACTCTTCCCCCGCTCCTGTTGACCTTTGACCTCATATAATCTTAATCAGCCTGTTACATGGATCGTAGACAGACCACACACACAAACACACTGACACAACACTCACACATATATGTGCGCTGTAAGGGAAACTCCATATGTCGTCACCAGTTTCTAAAACATCTGAGACGCTTGAGAAAAAATGTGTGGACTTACTTCCTACGACTAAATTTAAGTATCAGTGAGGCCCAAATCAATACTACAAACAATCTGTGAGACGACGAAGAAGAAGATTTTGATGAAACGCTGCAAAAGTGACAAAATGAAGTATACTCAAACTAGATGACTTGTAAACTAAGTATGTTTAAGCGTGCTGTCGATGGATACTATTCTGACACAAAGCAATGCACAGAGCAAATGGAGGAGCTGCTCACAGCTGGAACAAATTTAAATTAATTGTGGGTGGTGAGAACCTCAACACATCTTAGGAAAAAAATCTTAAAGACATATGCTGTTTATTTATCTAGTTTAATTGACAGTGACATACCAAAGTTTGTTTGATTTCGTATCATTGCCTTTAAGTATAAAATAGTATTTAAAAGTAAGATAAGATGATAAGATAAACAAGATGTATCTTTATTGATCCCCTGTATGGGAAATTCAGTACTGTTAAGAAAGTTTACTGTGATGCTTAGTACGTCCTATATGCTTAATAGAATGAGTAACATAGTATAGATTTGGTACATGCTGAAAAAGGTTTTGTTTAACTGTATTCTGCTGCTTTAAACTGATGTAACTTTTCAATTTTCATGCTTCCTATTATGTTTCACATTTTGGGAACTCTTTGATGTAGGTCGGGTTAATATGGCCTTAAAATAACACATGACACGTCATATATACATTTCAAAAATCTTCCCAAAGGCACTTCATACAATAAATGCCAGGACCGGGCAGCAAAATCAAATATTACAGTATTTTTGACCAAAAATATCAAAGTTGTGACAATATTGTAGGACTGACTGTTGGTACTGTTACAAAATATAAACACAATGACATTTCTGATAACCAATAATCATCAGTAATGTGATTATAACAATTAAGTGAGTAAAAGCAAGTATCAGAACAGGTAGAACATTGGAAAATATCAAAATATTAATATTTAGTTATTCATATACATTTTAGAATGTATTTTAATGTTATGTAAGGGATTAAAGTGATATTATTGTGTCTGTACCTTTTATGCATTATTTATTAATCTGTATTTTTCTGTCATTTATATATTAGTAGTTGTTGTATGTTTTCAAGATATTTATATTATTTATTAAAGCCCGATTGATCTACCAATTTGCTGATATTATCGGCCTATATTGGGTCAATCATAGATATATCAGTATCGGTATCAGTAAACTTGGTGTCTGATATGCCCCGGTATGCAAACTTTCCCTTTTTGGTGGTTGTAATGCAGAAAAATTTGCTTTGGGGTGATTTATAATCATCACACACTGGTTTCATTTTAGACAGAAAACTTTACAGTTAAATAGTAAAATATCCTGCCTCTGTTAAATATCTTTGTGTTTGATGATCACATTTGAGGGATCGTTGCAAAAAATGTGCATGACAGCTGAGATATCAAAATCGGAATCTTTTACCTCAAAAAGCTCTATTATTTATTTATTCAGTACCATTTCACATACATATGTTTTGTTTTGGCATTTTTTTCATTTATTTCTTGTGTTTTTGTCGACAATGCCTTTGCAGGGATAAATAAAGTTGTATTGAACTCAGTTGAAGTGAACACATCTTACTATATTCTCATTTATACTTTCAATTATTAGTAATTTAGTATCACTATTTCTTCATTAAGGAGAAAAGCTTCCTGCAGCAGTCATTTCATTTCTACACTTTGCTGTTGTTGCTGTTGTTGTGAAGGAAACTTGATCATTTCTGTCAGCATCTGGACCGGATCAGCTCGTTAGAGGACTTGGACCTGACTCGTGTTGCTGTGAGACATCAGCCAAAATCCTGCTCACTTGGAGGAAACTGCGTTTGTTGCCTGGCAACATTCGTTGATTGAACACCCCATCAGGAAGCTCTGCTGCTTCCAGGGATGTAGATGACTCATTGATGTATTCGTCTGCTCAGGTTTAAAAGCAACACTCTGGTTTGAAACGGGTCAGCGTCATACAACTGCAGAGTGGGCCCCAAAAAGACAAGAGCCTGCAGCTCTGCTTGATTTTTGTATCACTGCCGCCTGATGATTGACTGCACCATAAAAGTTTAATTCTTCAGTGCTTAAAGCACATTTTAAATGCAGACAACTACAGAAAATGGTGTGTATAATAAAGTGTAACTTGTTTTTTGAAAGGTTTCATATTTTGTTAAATACTGAGAGTCTGTTTCCCCAATGATTCTGTATACTGAGCTGAAGAATAGAGCAAATTCCCAGCAACACGTGCAATTTTAAATTACCTACTAACCCATAAAAAGTACAGTAATTAGGTCAGTTGACAGCATTTAAACTGGGAGGCTTCCACTCTGCAGGGAACAGCAGGGAACAGTGAACAAAATGTCTATTCAGAAAGCCTGAGAAACTTTCTAAACTTTGTGAAACACTGTCTGTGAAAAAATTCAGAATTTTTTGGGCCTTCTTGTAAATTTGGCATATGTTATACATTAAGTTATTTTTTTCTTTGTATAAAAAACATTGTGTCCATCTGTCTTAGTGATGTACATGTTTATTTGCATATAAAGCAAGGAGGCGAGATCCAATCCCAAGTGGTCACCTGAGATGCATGTCGAGACGCCTAATTCCAGGTGTGGACTGCAGAGCTGTCCCCTTATGAAGCATGTTAACACCAGGGAAAACAGCCTCACAGTTTATAATAATAATAATGCAGCTGTTCCTCCCTCATAGTTGATAATAATAAGGGGGTGCTGCAGCTCGCCTGCTGCAGTTCCTGCATCCATGCTCAAACTTGTACCACACCACCACTAAAATGCAGATTGTATGAAACATGTATATTAGAGTTTGTGTTATGTAATGATTGTTGTTGTCATGTTAAAATAAAAAAAGATCTATGGAACTTCTCGGTATTGTAACAGGAAATGAAACTGTGCAGGCATGTGTGTTTTCACGTGAGGGACGAATAAAGGCAGAGAGAGGTTGTAACACTGTGAGTTACAACTTTGAACTTTGGCGAACCCCGTGGCCTGGTCAGAGTTTTCACTCTTAGTGCCGCCCCCTTGACTTCCGACCCCTCACCCCACGACCTCGCCAATGAGCCATTTCTCAAACCACGCCCCCTTTATGAGCGTGACTGACCCTGACCTCGAGATGAACCCAACGTTGCTCTACAAACACACAGAGTACAATCAAGAGAGCGGTAAAGACCCCCTCTCACATCAATAGGCAACACACCAAGTGACTGCGCTTTCATTAGCATCGATCGCAGCCGTGGGACATGTTAAAGGAAACAATCAGTGGTTTTCCATGAAGCTCTCCTGAGGTCTCTTATAATGAAATGCACCAAAGAACATCTATGTGAATGGTTAACGACAACACTGAAATGCCTGACCTGATAGTAGGGCAATAATTTGGTGGCTTTGTGTTGTTTTCCAATTGTTACCATATTAGAAATCACTTTGCGTGTCGTTCAAGGCCGTGGAAAACTGGGAACTGCTTCACAATTCAAGATTCAATTTAAAAGTCATTATACAACACACGATTGTTGAATAAAATCGTAGTTGTAGTCCTTTTATCCCTCTCATGAAAATCAAAAGTTGTATAAATGAATGAATAAATATATAAGTCATGAAGATAAAAGTTTTCTCAAACTGGTAATCCAACCAAAGTGAACAAATAAAGGTATTTTGTGATTAAATTGATTGAACAACGTCTGTCTAAAACCTGATGTTAACACTGCAGCCTAATAGGCTGGTGATTTGGTCTCATTTTCCAATTATTAACATATTTGGAAACCATTTGCACAGCTTTTATGGTGAGAGGAAAATTGGAGAAAGCTTAATTCGAACCTTGCTCTTAACCCAAAACCAAAACCAACAAACAAGTAAAACCGACTCAACAACGAGTGTCTGTTAAAGGACAATTCTAACTCTGATCTTAACCCTGCAACATGATAATTTGGTGGCTTGATGATGCTTTAAATTCTTAACATATTTGGTGGCATTTTTCATTGCCTAAAAACTCCTTAATCCAACACCTCTCCTTCACAAGCAAATAACTACAAGGACCAAAATGGTCTCTTGTCATAAAATGAATCAAAAAATGCTTGTTTGCTGTTTGATTTTGGACAACGCAAGTTTACCAAACCTGATGCGAATAGAGTGTATTCTCTACAGTCTTGTATATGGTCTTATTATTATTATTACTTCTACGTTGTTAGAAATAATATTATTCTATTTTTTTCCTGCTTTGTCTTGATTCATTCTTTCTATGATTTGTTCAGTTTTCCCTCAGTGTTTGATTCTTGAGATGCTGTAACATGTGAGTCTCATCTTATCTTGTGTTAACCATGCAGCTAAATACTTAAGTTGTTTGGTATTATTTTTAACTTTTACAGACTGCCTAAAGTACTGAGAAAAGTTACAAAAATGCTTTTGTACAGAGCCATTCTGTGGTTTTCTTCTGTATGCTACACCCAATGGTTCCTATCTTAGGGTTAGGACCCCCACAAGGGGTCAAAAGATAAATCTGACAAAGGGCAATGGAGAAAAAATTATTTATAGACTTCCCTTCCGATCTTTCCTTTTCCTAGCAAATAACTGAACATCTTGGGTTCTTTGTGACTCTAAAATAAGCGGAAAAAAATAAGTCTTTGGTTGTGGCAGTCACAATTGTGACATACTGTATGCAATTGATGATGATGAGTCACAAGTAGAGGTTGTTTTGTTGTGTCACAATAGCCAGAAAGGTTGGGAACCACTGTGTGACAGTGTGATTTGCCCAGCTGGACCGCACTACATCCAGAGAAAACTGAAATGTACCAACTATGAATATGGCCCTCACAGATTCTGTTATTAGCTGAGTTATTATATACTATTATATAGTTATATAGTGATTTTGTCAGAAGTGGACAAACATGTTAAGGATTGATTGGCATGTCTTTGCTGCCAGGGAAAAAGTGGAAAACACTTTTATATGAGCTACCATCTTCCTTCAAACAAAAAATCAAGCTCCACTGCAAAAACTCAAAATCTTACCAAGTAGATTTGCTTAATCACAATCACCTGAAAGGTAACATTTCAGTGAGATATAATATAGTTTTTTTAAGACCATTTTCATTTGTTCCGTTGGCAATATTTTTACTTTACTTTTACTAAAGTAGGAAATACCTTGTGCACGTTGTCCTTTTTACTTATTTTTAAAGTGGCAATCACAGTCTCCTCTAAATGTGTTTCTGCTGGGCTGGTATAAATGCACCAGAAAACATAAAAAACTAAATTACACGCTATTTTAGTTCAGCAAACAAATGGACACCCTGCCTGCAAACATAAACACAAACTTGCAATGAATGAACTTGTTGGTAGCAGCTTGTAACACGTCTAATTTTAAAACACAACCTTAACAGATTTCACACGTTTGCAACACATGGAGAAGAAGAAAAAGAATGAAATCACTTACAGACCGGACATGGCAGCTCTGTAACTGCAACCCTTCCTCCCTGGCTCTCTTTCTCTCTGTCATTTTCTTCTCTCACCTCCTCCTCCTCCTCTTTCTCCTACACTTTCCTCTCTGTGTGTCTCATCGGACACACTCGAGTCATCTTTACCCTCTCGCTCAATGCTGATTGGCCAGCGGTGAAGTGTGTGATTTACTGGCTCCTTCACCTAACAGATGTTTAGGTGGACTTCAACAAAACACACACACATGCACAGTGAGCGGTGGTGTAGAGTTATGTCTGGTAGCCCCGGGGGTTTAAAGGTGATGACGACACACATATACACACACAAATCCGAGCTAGTGTTTACATGTGTGTGTGTCTGATGTGTGTATGTGCACTGAGGTCAAAGGTTAGGTAAGCTTCAGAGTTGACAAGGTGACGGGATGTGTTAGGGTCAGGACCTAACATACACACACAGGCCTACACACAAAAAAGTACACATTACAAGTCACGTGAGACAGTTTAGAGTTAGAGAAAGGAAAATAAAGAAAAGCTGACATAATATCTATACACTGAATGTTTGAAATAAGAGAAAAACAACCTCTTTCAGACTCGGATGTAATGAGTGCAGTAAAAATGCATTAACATAACGCTAATGCTAACTTTTGTTGGTCACTAGAGGTCAGTGTAACTGCAAACCAAACTGAGACATGTAAAACAATAACATATAAAAGTCATTATGGTGAAGGTGTTAGGAAATAGTTGCCTTTTTACTAGGGATCAACCGATGTGGCTTCTTCAGGGCCATTTGCAGTAAAAATGAAACTCTTTGTGTCAAAATTTCAAACAACCAGTGATGGAATAAACCATGTACAATTTATAAAGTACTGTTCTTCAGTAGGATCTAGATTTATTTGTGATTTTTGGAGGGTTAGTCCTACATCTATTTGGGGTGTTGAGGATGAGTTTAAGAGTTTCACGCCTGAGGAATGAAGCTGCTCTGTAGTCTGGTGGTATGGCAGAAAGTAGCAGGGTGAAAAGACTGCGGCTGGAATGAGTGTTGTCTTTTTTTATCAGTATTGTTAGTAGTTTAGTGTTAGTATTAGTAATAGTAGTCGTATTCAGGTACTTTACTTGAGTATTTCCTTTTTCTGCCACTTTATTCTTCCTCTCTACCCCATGTATTTGATACATTTAGCTACTAGTTACTTATTTAGTGTTTATAGGCTATTAATTGTGATGTGTTACCAATCAGATATTGTTGTGGGCAGGACATTGTGTGAGAGTTTGGTGCATCAGAGCCAAAGCAGCACATTTTAAATTAGTTTATTTTATCAGCAATCTGACAACAAAATCACAGATAATCGGAAAAATGCTGAATATCAGCCCCGATAATCTGCCAGGGATGATAAAGAAGCTGGAATCAGCAAATGTTTGATATCTTTGCTTGAAAAAAAATCTTAACATACCTGACTTACATACTTAAAAAAATATGTGTGTGCTCAATGTGATGCACTAAAAAAATGCTGGCGCTCTTGAAGAGAGAATGTTGAAATCCTCGAATGTGCCACAGAATAAAATCAAAGCTTTTAAGCATAGAGGAAATTAGCTTGTTAGCTTGTTGAGTGAAAGAAAGTTAATCTATAAATGTTTTGACGTTAGATGAATAATTTCACTTTTCAAGCAAAAATGTTAAACATTCGGTGGTGTATTTAAGTTTTTTGAGATATTGCTATTTGAAGATATCAACTAAGCTCTGGGAAATAATAAAAGGCATGTTTCTCTATTTCTGTAAAATTTTATTGACATAATTGATAAATAAATCAGCACATTAATCAGCTGGTTGCAGCACTACAAGTACGCCATAAAACACTCAACAGATGGTGGTGGTAACAAGCGCCCGCAGAAGATTGAAAAGAAAACTTCTAGCTTGTGTAAACAAGGATGTAAACAATGAAGGTTTTAATATAATCAGAACAATCAGCTTTACAAATGTTTTAAGAGGAGGCAAATAAACTTCACACATTTGTAAGCCCTAAAGAAAAACACAATGCATTTAGCTAGTTGGCTTTTGCTCGTTTGATAGTCTTCATTCGTGTCTATTATGTCGTCTATCAGTCATCATTGACCAGATTGTTATAGAAAGTTTCAGATTATGTCTCTGTGGTCCTGCACATCACTTTGAGTGGTTAGAGGTCAAAACAAAGTCACAGCTGAGTGTGTGTTTGGTGTGTGACTCACTAAATCAAATCAGCACAAAATGAGGGTAAGGCAGCGTTTCTATTCTAAAGGGAGAAAAAACTACACTCATACATACAGTGCATTATACCCCGACTCAGTGTTTATTTTCTTGGCTGAAACTTTAGACTTGAAGTGGAAAAGATGCCAGATTTTTTTCCATCTCAAAATGGAAAAGACTTTGCAGAGTTACCAGGTTTCCTTCAGACAGCAGCGATGTGGGATATTGATGGGAGTGTTAACAGCTGGCTGCAGTTCAGCTGACTGACAGAGCAAACACACACACACACTCACACACAAACACACACACACATAGGCAGAAACCTGGAACTGGTTAACCTCTGTCTCTGTCACTGATTTCACCTCTCTCTGTCAAACACACACACATACACTCTCAGTTTTTCTCTCTCTTTCTTTTTCTCCCACAATTTGTCAATATCTGTCTCTTTCCTCGCTTTACATCGCAGTTAAGTCTCTATTTTTCTTGTCTGCCTTCATTCTTTTCTTTCTCTCTACACTCTTTTATCTTTCTCCCTTCTATTCATTCGTTCTTCCATCTATTCTGTAGCACTTCTGCTTTCCTTTTCAATCCTTCTTGATTTATTCATCTTCTATAATTTCCTTGCTCGGTTTCCCTCCTCTGTCAGTGGAAAGTAGATAAGATCAATTCACAAGAATTGCACTTTTGCACAATTCTGAGGTACTTAACTTTGAGTATCTCCATTTTATGGTGCTTCACGCTTCTACTTCACAACATTTAAGAGGGAAATATGCACTTTTGACCCCTTGACATCTACTGGACAGCTGCTGATTGCGGTTAAGATTTAGAGTTTTTAAAACAAATGAAAAGCATGTAAGATACAATGCATTGTTACAGGTTAAACCAGTTGATCCCAATCTTTTTGACTTTTGACATCACACAAAAACAGTGCGTCGTTAGAGCTCCTTGTCACGTTTCTGATGTCTATGAGTTGTCAGCAGCTCTACCAAAACATGGTAAATCTCCAAATTTCTCAGCTGATTTAATTTAAATAATTGTTAGACGCCCAAAGAGTTAAAACTACCTAAGAAACATACGGGATCTTAAACATGAATAGACATTTGTGTATCAGAGCTTCGTTTTTTCCTCCTCCTTTTCCCATGAATCATCTCACAACCCATCAGTTTTATCTTATGGCCACCGTGGCCATCTGTATCATTACAAAAAAATTGCTCTAACTCTTACAATAACTTACAGGCAGCTGGAGGCCAGGATAAATTAGTTACACTAATTTTAACTGATTATGAAACCAGAAATAGACAGGACCATGAAAGTCTTTCTGTAATACTGATATATATATATATTAGACCGTCAGTGAAAAGATGTCAATAATGGCTGTCACCAGGTCAGATTCCAACTTATCCAGGTTTGATAAGGCATAAAAATAAAACAGTTTTTTGTGGCGGAGTGCTGAAGATGAATTAAGAGAAGCTTCTCTGTAGTCTGGTGGTACAGGACTACAACAAAGTTCACTTTCACGATATCGACAACATAAACGCCAATATGGATATACAGTATCTGTGATAGGCTATTTGGTCGGGCTCTATTTGTGAATGATCCATTACTTGTATTGGAACTTGTACATGAGTACATGTATGGTCCTTTTACTTCATAGGAAAGGGATCGAAATACTTCTTCCACCTCTGCTTTCCTTTTTCTGCATTTCCTTCCTTTATTCCCATCATAGAATTGTTAATTTGTTCCTCTTTTACTTTTGTTGACTTTTATTCACTATATTGTTAAACTCTACCATCCTTCTTTCCATTCAAATACATACAAAGTTATGATGAGAACCAACCCTTTAGTCTCAGTTTATTTCACTCCACTCATGCCATGCCAAAAAAAAACATCACTTATGCTCATGGGGAGTAGATGATGAGTCAGTAAGAAAGTGAGAAGAAAGTGTTGACAGGAAGTCACACATTCATTACCTCCCTCTATAGTACCTCTCTCTCTCCAGCTGTCGCATTCACATGCAACAGTATGCAGGCATCAGTTTGACCAACTAGAGTCTGGGTGTGTTTTTATATATTGTTCAGTTATGCATGAAAGATGTTCATTTTCTAAACCATCCTCTTCATAACTTTTGCAGACGTGTTCCCCTCCGGCTCTCACACACTCTGGCTGTACGTCACACACTCTCACATCCTTGTGTGCTACAGCCAGCCTGTCTGTCAATCAACCTGAATGACTGTCTCTGTGCCAGTCATGACCACATCCTGTCTCTCTCAGCCATTCTCTCTTTTATGTCTTCTTCAGACACACTTTCTCACACACACCCCCCCCCCCAGGTTACAGCATAGCAGCACAATATTCTCCCAAGTGTATTGTAGTGTGTTCTCTGTACACCGGTGCCAGATATCAATACTTTATGAGTGTGATAAAAATCTTTTTCTTTTTTTGGCACTTCAGGGCAGCGGAATAAGTTGTAAAAACAAAACTGACATATTCTCAACCTTTTAAATTATAGTCAACAGTTGCTTATTTATACATGTGGGAGACAAGCAGGAGCATTAGCATTCATTGGGAGATGTATCTCTGGCAATATGGTGAATATACATCCAATGTTTACTCTTCTTTTAGCTCTGTTTTTGGTCTCCTCCACCTTCTGATAGAATTTTTTGGCTCTTTAGCTGCTAAATGCTCCACCATGTTGATCAACTAGTCGCTGGCTTTGCCACTGTCTGCTGTTTGGTGCTCGGAAGGTGAAGTGCTGTGTTTTTTTTTTTTAGAGCTTTTTCACTGAAAACACTTGCCTGTTTCAGCCAAATGACTATGTTGACATAGTGATGAGAGAGAACAAAAACAGTTAAGTTGTGGGCAAAAAACAAAATAAGCAAAACTCCCCCCCTTTTTTATACAAGTTGTTGATGTTAAT
Organism: Pagrus major; assembly: GCF_040436345.1. NCBI lineage: Eukaryota > Metazoa > Chordata > Actinopteri > Spariformes > Sparidae > Pagrus > Pagrus major. The sequence goes on from NC_133236.1 coordinate 12,663,909, forward strand.
ATAAAATATTGATTTTAGCTTCTTTAAATTAAGTGTTGTGTTTTGTCAGACCTTTGTTTTCATAATATGATTGACAAAACTCCCTTAATTTAACATTTTTTAAATTACGACTTGTTAAATTATTTGTTTTAGGCCAAGAATTTGTGATTAGGAGGGAAAAACAAACACAATGACCACAATGTCACAATGACCAGTAACATTCAAGCTACCACAGGCCGGCTGCACAACATGGCTCAGTTTCCCACTGACCTGAGTCAGCTGTAACATCCTAACAGCACATGTTGCAATTGAGAGTGTATAAAATTAGTTATCAACAGAGCCAGCAGCCAGGATCTTTAGAAATACTGTAGTCATGAGTCCAAATTCCTCCAGCAGAGCACCACCCACTTAAGAAACTTTTCTCAAGCCACCGGCCAAACTATAAAATTATCTGAGTATAAAAAAAAAAATGTTGTTTCAAAGTTTTCTATACAGTTATGCAATTCTGGTGGAGGGTACTTAATCCCTAAATAACTAAAAATTATACATTACATATACATTTTAAAGATATTTAGTCATAAATATCCAAATGAGTATGAAAGTACATACGAGAATGCAGAATCCACTTGATGTCATTTAACCCCCCAGATTTCAAGAAATAGATCATGTTGGATTTAATGATATGACTTCTGTTAGCAAGCAGGCAGAAAAGTCAAAATAGCTAAAAGTAATGGACAAATGGTTCAAACACCAAGCGTCTGCTACTCCATGTGGTAGTACTACAAAAGAAAAGTTGAGTTTAAACATCAACAATTTGAGGGTCACTATCTTTTATGCGAATTCAAATGCCATGATCTACCACAGCCACTGTGTTTCTCTGCAGTGAAAATAAACAGTTCAGTAGAAGCCTATGAACCCATCTGACAGGGCTGTGTGAAAGGTTGGAAACCATTGTTTTATGGCTATGCTGAAATGGTGTCTACCACCGCTGCACTTTTGACGATTCATGTCAAAATCAACCACAGCTGGATTCTTCTAAAATGACAAATGGTGCATGACAGGGATTTGCAGCCCCTGAAAGGCGAAGCACCATTTTCACTTTCAATGGCACATTATCACTTTGTCAACGGTTGAGAAATGAAATTGAGGGAACGCAGTTGCTCTTTCACCAGCCAACTGTGTGTTTGTATAGAAGGGAAGTCCACTCCCTTCCAGTGTAAACAAATACACACAACAGGGCAGAGACGGGCAGGAAGACTGCAAAACAACAGAGTGTGATGGAGGCTGGAGAAAATGTCAAAGCAATGTGCAAATTCACTAAGGATATGAACTAAGGATGATGATAATGCTGACAAAAAAATATTTGAATGTCAGTGGTTTGGCTTTGGCAAAGTATTTACGGTTTGGATTAGAACAGACAATTGTCCTGCATTATATGAGCTGAGGATGTGTTCCAACAAAAATATGGACTTCTCATTAGTCATGAATATTTTTAAGCACTATAAAGTGCTCTGAAACAATACTCTTGTCATGTTCAGTTACATGTAATGATCTCATTATGGTCTAAAAAGGAACAATGCATTTCAGTGTGCAGGGTTTCTGGAGACTTTTTAAAGACCTTTCGATAGCTGTTTTGCAATCACAAAATATGACAACATTTTCCCTCTACTTCCCAGCTGTATATAACAATAATTACTAATGATATAATTAGTTTAATTAACATGACCTGGACCCAGGCAAGCAGTTTAAAATCGATATATGGATTAAGTAATTAAAATTATTTAATTTCGGTCATTTAAAGGTCTAGAGTGGATTTGGGGCAGCAATGGAATATTATATTTCTAATTATGTTTTCATCAGTGTATAATCACCTGAAATTAAGAACTGAATGAGCCTTTCAGATCGAGAGAAAGAGTGGGTCTTCTCTCACAGAGTCATGTTGCATCTCCATGTTTCTACAGTAGCCCAGAGTGAAATAACCAAACACTGACTCTAAAGAGAGACATTGATGTTTTTTGGGGACCACCGTAGGGAAGTTGAAGTGAGGGGTATTCAGTGGCCTTCCTGAACCTTCCTGGGTTCTGCCCATTTTCACTCTGTGGTCCAATAACAGTTGAACAAGCTAGCGACCTTGATGAAACTCGGACAACTTTCCTGTTTCCTGTTAAACTTATATGTGCTAGGTTTGTCTATACTGAAAAGAAAAACAAGATGGCCAAAAGATGTTTCTGGGGGACCTCTAGAAGCAACACTGGACCATAGATTTATATAGGAGAACTAGATACCAGATGTAAAGATGGCGGCCAGTCAAACCAATGAGAATTGCTCACCTAGCACATACAGCAAAACCCCGCCCGCGAGTTCCCGCTCAGCTCATCGACTTTACATTGTGATGACGTCGCATATTTTTAATATCGCTTTTCTCTGCTTATTGGTTGTTGTACAAATTTGAAACCTCCATAGATCAAAAATTCATAATAGAGTCATAATCGACCTTGTTTGCAGTTCTTGATGATCTCTTTTATAATGGCGGTCTATGGGAAAATGCTTTTTGGGCCACAGGGGAATTTTTTGCTGCAATACTGCTAGTGGCCACCAGGCGAGACTGGAAGCAAGGCTGACCAGCACCCTCTGGTGCCTGCACTCGAGACCCTGACCATGTGGAATGGGTTTTATTTGTTGCCTTCACAGAACCAAAGGCAACTTTTGTCAGATGTAAAGAGTGGATGTGGATTGCGGTCAAGCCAGCCGCGTCTCGTTTTAACGTGGTCAAACTAGCAGCCACTACAACATCACCAATGACAACTACGTGTGTTCAAAGGTAACATAACAACATTTAAAGTCTCATTACATTGATGCCACAACCTTCACGGACACGTCTACATTGCCTGACTCCCAGAAAGAATCTAAAAGACACTGCTGCAGCCGGCTAAAGGGGACCGGCGTTGTCATGTTTCTTATTTTCAAGCTTGTCCGACCTTGCAACAGTGACTAAGGGGGACGGGACTGAGGATGGGTCAATTATTAGTTGATGAGCTCCCTGCTACTTTGAAATGCTTTATGAAGAGTAGCAGTGGTTGCAGCAGAAGCAGCAAATGACAGCATAGATTTAAGGTGAGCAGTGTGGCAGCCGGCATGCAGCATGAGTGAACAAACAGTAACGACTATGATTAGATGGGTGCATTAGATAAATGCTGCAGTGAGAGGGGTATGTCATGTAAGGAAAATGAACTAGCTTCATTCATTTTTTAAATAGTAAAAAATAATCTTCAATAGTTAATTGTTGTGAGTCCTCTCTCATTTTATTTGAGTTAAATCAACATTTAACAAAAAAACAGCAGCGTTAATATCCCTGACACATAAAATTTAACTGCTAATCATTAACATTTTTTGTGATATCACACTGCACTTCTGTTGTGGAGGTGGATTTGACTTCTTACAGGGATTTCCCCTTTACTTGACGACTCATTTCTGCACAAAGAAAAACCACAGATGACTTCTGCTGTAGTCTGGCTGCTTTACAATACAAAGCAACCGTCTACAGATCCAATTCAAAAGAATACAAATCCTCTCAAGCAGAAATGTCAGCCAATTAAATTAAAAATGTAATTCAGTGGAGTGTTTACATGAAAAATGATAGTCTGTCAAAAAGCGTTTGATTGAGGCATCAACATGAGGCGTTTTATTCTAGAGGAAATAAAAGCCTCCATGTTACTGTAGCTCTAAATTCACACAGACAGAGACCTGTTTCTCTCCCACCTCCATCTTCCAGCGGCTGAGCCATTCTTCTCTCTGTCTCCTGCTGATGTAGTACGGATCTCCAGCCTGGAAAGTCACTCTGGGGACCGGCCTCCTCCGCAGCCTCCCAGTCTCACCCTGTACATACACACACACACACACACACATGCACACACAAAGCTAGTTACATCCCCACTCTTAAATCTGCTTGTACTATGAGAGTGTTTTTTCTTCTATTTTTTAATGTAAAAACCTTCAGAAGCAGGGCAGAGGCTGGCTTTCTCACCTCTCTGGGGGAGTCACAGTTTCTGTCATCTGGCTCGTCTGCAGGAGGAGAAAAAGTTACAGGAAATGGGCCATTTGTACGGATTTAACAAGAGCTTTAATGAGGAGGTAAAGTCATGGTTTTCATCACTGTGCCATGGCATCCATATTTAAAATGTAAATGCCTTCAAACAGTGCAATCTGGAAGTTATTTGACTGTTAAAATTTCAGGTAAACTGACAGGTACTAAAGACTTGACCGTAACTTTTCACATCCTTAAAGCATCAAATTATTGCATATATGTGTAAGAATTACATGACTTTGTATTAAATCTATACCCTTATTCTTCACGCTTTGCTCTAGTTTCCGACGCCCACGCTTCTTGCGAGGGGAGGGGGAGGGCTCCGGCTCCTCTGGCGGGGTTGGAGGGGCGTTTGCACAGGGGTCAGAGGTCGCCATCTCCTGGGAAACAGACGGAGAACAGTCTAGGTCTGAGAAAACTGCTGCTGGTCCTTGTCTAGACTCATCAAAGGACTCCACAGACATTATAACTATACACACACATGTACAGACCTTATACAGACACACACACACATAAAAAGTGTGCATACACACATACACGCAAAGAGCGACATACCTATTAGTCTGCCCCAGCAGAATGTGTCTGCATAGGATCAGTATAATAAACACCTCCAGCTCCCATTAACACACACACAAACACACACACATGTGAAATGAGAATGGGAGCAGCATCGATGTCGTTAACAGTGCTAATGATTAATGAGCACATGTGGGAGGAACTCCTTGTGTTAAATGATGCTAACCCCTCATAAAATTAGCTTTAAATTACATATACGGTAGAATAATCTCAAAAATAACATTGGAAATTTCAAAAATTCTTGAAATTTCACACTTTTCAACACAGGTATTGTAATTTCACTGCAAAACATTGAGTGGACAGTACTTGCTTTGTCTAATTATGCACTCAAACAATCTACTGTGTATATAATCCTGTCTTTAATTCAATGGCTTATCCATTAGCTCCATTGCATTAATGATGCTAAACTCTGTGTCCCCTCTAAAAGGCCAGCAGGATTTGTATGCGTGTGTGTCGCTAACAGGCGGACAGATTTTATAGATTTGTAGTTAGAAAGTAGAGGGCAGGGGTGAATGTCAAGCTCAAAGGCTACGCTAACGCTAGCTAGGGCTAACAAGCCCACAAAGGCTGTAATGAGCAGGTGAGAAGGCCTGTAAAAAGCTGAGAACACAAAAGGTGACTAAAAGGGCCTCAGGGCAAATTTAACTACACCAGCACGCTCAAACAGGAACAAGGCTTTAAAACATAGGTGGATTTTTGGAGGCTCAAAGGCTTTAAGTGCCCAAATGATCAAACCTATACGCAAAAAATTATATTTTGCGTTAATGTGTGCCTTCCTGTTTTTAAACTAATTGCAAAAAGCTATGTGCATGAGCTGTATGCGGCCATTTATTTCCCACTCATCAACCTGTTTTTTGTTATGATCAAGCTCTAAAAGGCAGCAGGATTTTGATGTCTCCAGTCTGAAAATAGACGACAGTACAGCCATTCAGCTCTATATTTTAATTTTGTGTTTTTTTTGCTGACAATAATGCACTTTATTAGGGGGTTGTCAACAGATAGTAAGACGACTAATAAATCTCCATCAACTCATTAAAAGTGTGTTTTCACTGTGTAAAAATGATTTAGTTATTTTTATTCTAAAATTATTAGCGACGTGTTTAACTGAAATTGGGACAAAACACTGAGAAATGTATTGTTCAAACAAAAGTGAAGTGACAGAAATATTTCTGTTTATGACATTTCATAGACTCTGTATAACAATAAATTGCAGGAAGCATAAAAGACAAGAACACATTCAAGCTAAATAACTCAAAGCAGTCAACTACACTTGAGTCAAGTGGTTGACATCAGCGTAAAACTTGCTACATAAAAATAAACAGGGTGCTTTGTTAAAAATTAGCTCACATGTATATTAAAACTGTGCGCACAAAACAATCAAAAATCATGACAAGACGAAAAGTAATAAGCTTCTTTAAAATTAAATCAAAATGAGTGCACAAGCATCTATCGTGTGCACACGTGCCCTTGATGTGAACACATGGCCTTAGCATTTATTGTAATAAAACCCCAAACTGAAGTTAAAGCTGCATTAAGCAATTTTTAACATTAGGAGGCAAAAAGAATCTTTAATTCAGCTCCTACAGCTAACTTTTAAGCAAACAACTGACTACTTACACATTCAGCAGAAACAGAGGAATCTGGACTTGCAGTCATCTTTTTGGTCACATGTCGCATGTAAATCCAATTCAGCCCTGGTTTGGTCCAACAAATCCTGAGAAAAATATCTGGATGTCTTTGGATTACTAAATGTTTCGACGTTCTTCAGCCACTTCGCCTCTCCGCCATTTTGCGCTAAACAGGAAGTGTACAACCGGCTTGTGCAAGCTGGTTGTACAGTTCCTTTTGTGAGAGCTTTGGTTAGGTTTCGTTTAGGCCGGTGAACCAAAACTATGACCTCAATGCGGCTGCAGACTACAAAGTTGATTCACAGAGATTCAATATGACTGTATTGCTTAATGCAGCTTTAAAGTTGTATTGCGTGAATCTGAAGACATCTTCAAGCGTGACTACCGTTACCAGTAGTCATATTTAGGATTAAACTCAGACAGATGACAGATAGAACCTCCTACATGCAAACTGGTGTTTTTTGTTGTCTTTCAACTTTCAAACAACTCCTCACTGACCTGCACTTCCTCTTCTCTCAGCATCTAGCCTTGATCTCGACAGACAGACATTGTGGAAAGTACCTGACTTCACTGACTCTAACCTAAGCTGTGTGTTGCACAATATAGCAATTCAACCAAAGGCAGTTTTTAGGTTGGATGAAACTTTGATGATACCCGAGGGGAGGCTGAAGAGAGAACAGGATGCAGCAAACAATAAAACAATAGTGCACCAAAAATAATAAAATAAGCAGTCACACCGAGCTAATATTGCAAATCAATGATGATAGGCCAAAATGTATTGTAGCTGTTTCCAATATCAGTGTGACAGATGGAGGTATGTGCAGAAATATGTGCACAGCAGGCACTTATTATTAGCAGTCCACATCACAGTGGCTGTGAACCCCATCCAGATTATGTTTTGGACGTGACATGATTTGGAGAACGGCCCAAACTCTCTCAGATTTCTGCCCTGCTTTACATCCATGTCAAAAAAACATAGCAGCCTCTGGAGGAATAACTTCTGCAGCCATTGGGTTCTTAATCTTCAAGCTCAATACTGCATATCTGTTTTTATTCTATTTTATCTATTGACTTTAGTTTTGCTAGCTAACAGTTGTCATTATTAGAGATAGCTATTGTAGCCATGTTGGCCAAAATAGCTATCTCTAGTTGTTGGATTAACTGAGTTTTCAAACTATCTGTTAAGCTGTTCAGGCTGTCGTCACAAACCTTACAGTAGTGAGGAATCACAAATGAGTTGATTCCTTTACATTTACTCAAAGATTTTTATCTCAAATTCTTATTACTTATTTATTATTGTCTTCTATTAACTTGTGTAGTCTACCGAGGTATGATTACTTTCAAAAAGTAAAAGACGGAAGTGGGATAATGGAGCAAATTCTTGCAGTCAACTGATTTTTATCTCAACTGCACCAAACTGTCAGTTTCCTAGGAACACCTAGCTGACATTATATGCAGTCTAATGCAATAGTTATACATTAAATCCTATTAAATCCTTCCTCCATGTTCAGTTTCTGTTGAAAACCTTTTATAGAGGTGTCGATTCAACTTCATGGTCACTTTGGAGGCTGCAGTTTGTGATGATGTTTAACTTTAAAGTGTTAAACTTTACGGGGCTGCAACTAACAATTATTTTAATTATCGATGAATCCTTATGGTCATAAAATGCCAGATAATAGTAAAAGTGCTCTCAGTAATCACTACATCCCAGGGTACGGCCTTCAACTGTCATCTTTTGTCTGACCAACAGTCCAAAACCAAAGACATTCAGTTTACTATCAAGTATGACCAAGAAAAAGGAAAAAAAACAACGTTTTTTTGTCATAGTAGTTGCAGACTATTTCCCACTTATATGAAAGATGTTTGAAACACCTCTTTTTATAATGCACTACACTCCAACAACACTAAAATTTTGCTCTCTGCTGACACAAAAGCCAGTTTATAACCTTGAGAATAGGTTTGGCAGATTTTCTCCATCATAAAACCCACAAGATCAAATGTTATTTAACTACTTTTGTAGTAGATTTCTCAGTCAAATGTGAAAACTCTGATTAACCCAATAAGACATAGGTCCATTAAAAATGCATTCTAAAACCTGAGGTATTGTTTGAAAACGCCTCCTAAAATCTGAAGGTTTTCTGAAAAATTTGAAAGAATTGTTCCCATTCACTAAAACCTTTATTTCTCAGCCTCCAACCTGAGTTTATATGATTTGTAAGAAAGTTTATACGATTTGTAAGAAAGTTAATCAGTGTGGTTGTTGACACTATAGAGGACATATAAGTTAATTAATACAGGACCTTGACACAAGCTGTTAGTCGCAGGGTTAGTTGTAACATAAAGACTGTTTCACTTTCAGCCCAAGCAAGTTATTTTTTATCAACCAGCCGTAAGTCATGACACTTTTTACCACACACAATTTTTCCACCATATCTCTGTGACCTTTGTGGTTTTGGTGCAAAACGGAAACACCGAAAAAAACCTGAATAAGCTGCATAGATGCCAACATCAAATGGTTATCAAGTCACCCTTAGTCCAAGTAAGACTTCAGTTTTTACATGACGCTTCCAGTAATTATAGTTTATCCTTCCTCTGGATAATATCTAGTTATTAGTGTGCATGAGAAGTTTCATTATTCATAACGGTTGACATCACATCTGACTGTGGCTGTGAGGGGATTTTCATGTAAAAGCATTAAATAAATGCTGGTAAAAGTACCAATATATCTCTTTCGTCTTACTGTATTTCAAAATACTTGAAAGATTTAAGCAAAAGCCACAAGTGCGACACACACACATGCATCAGCTGCATCACACATGGGAGAGGAAAGAAGAAAGAGGAAGCGATCCACACCCTTGCCAACTTATAGCCTCTTGAATGTGCAAAAAACACTAGCTGGAAAAATAAGAGAGAAAATCAGTGTGAAAGTACAAGAACAGAGATAGAGGCCTGAAATAGTTAAGGCTCATTTGGTTAATCCACTTATCCATGAAACCATCATCTTTAGTGTGTGTGTTCAGAGTAGTGTACTTGTGTAAATGTGTGTGTGGGATTGCTTGTAATGGAGGTGAACGAGTGAGTGAAGGAGACAGAGGAGAGAAAGAGAGGCTCCGTCCCTCTGCTCTCTATAGTTAGTGTCGCTGACAGCTCCACCCTGAGCTCCACACAATGGCTCTATTCCTGGAGACACTGTGTGTGTGTGTGTGTGTGTGTGTGTGTGTGTGTGTGTGTGTGTGTGTGTGTGTGTGTGTGTGTGAGAGAGAGAGAGAGTGAGTGAGTGAGAGAGAGAGAGAGAGAGAGACTTAATGGGTAACATACTGTTGGCTGGGCAAGAGGATTCTGTTATGTATATTCCACAAATACTACATGTGATAGTACCACTATATCATTATCAGTAAATAGGGTTAGACTGATTATCTGGGCTTATATTCAGCATTTTCGATTATGTGTATTGGTGATTTTTCTGTCGGATTGCCGATAAAATAAACTCATTTTAAAATGCGCTACTTTGGCTCTGATGCAACATCCTCTAGACACAATATCTAGCACACAACACTACCTGATTGGTAACACGTCACAATAAATAGCCTTAAACACGGAATAATCTGAATCTGTAACTGAATTTATCAAGGAAATGTAGTGGAGAGGAAGCATAAAGTAGCAGAACATTTTTTGACACAAAGAGTTTAATTTTTTACTGCAAATGAATATCTGATCTAAATATCGGTTTTCAGTCTGCTTGATTTCTAATAATCAGCATCAGTATCAGTCCTGAAATCAGTAAGTATCACCTTACCTACTCCTAAGTAATTATTTTCTACCATTACTACTACTGCTACTATTATGCTGCTAACACAGCTACAACTGTTATTTATTATTTTACTATAGCCACTATGTTATCCTAATACCACTGCTACAATTACCGGTACTACTAGTGTTATGCACCTACTGCCAATATTGCTACTACATTTATAAGATTGAAGATAAGATAATCGTTTATTGACCCCCGGAGGGGAAATACAAATGTTGTAGCGGCACAAAGACAAGAAGCAAGTAGAGACAAAGAAGCAAGTAGAAAAAATACAAATTGAAATAGGATAGATAAAGATAAATAAACATACAAATAAAATAAAAATAGGTAACTACAATTTATATCACCACTTCGACTGGCGAGACTTCTACTGTAATGGTATTATTGTTTTATTATGCTCCTATCAATAGTATACTATCACTACTGCAATGCCTACAACTGCTGCTACCTAAATTACTACTACTATACTACCACCATCATTACTGTTACTACAACTAAAACGTCTACTACCACTATACAACTATTAGGCCACTACAACTACTTCTACTAAAACAACTAGTAATACAACAACTATTATCCTGCTACCACTCCTGCTGCTAGTTTTACTACTACAGCTACTACTACTACTAGTGCTATCATATTACTTCACCTACTGCTGCTATTATATTACTACTACTACCACTACTACTGGTACTGCTACTACTACCACCACTTCTACTACTACTACTTCTGCTACATCTTTTACTACTAATATTGTACAACTACTACTACTACTACTACTACTCCTACTAGTATTATTATGCTACTACCACTACTGCTGCTATTATAATTCTACTGCTACCACTACTATTACTACTACTAATACTACACTCCAACCACCTGTTGGTACTACAATTACTACTACACATACCACTACTTTTACTGCTGCTGCAGTTAATTTAAGTTTCAGTTTACCACTACTGCTACAAGCACCACTACTTTAATACTTTTACAAGTGCTACTGGCACTACGAATATTTCTACCACTACTGCTCTTACATATGGTGTAAATACCACAACTGCGACTAACTACTACCATTACAGCACTATTACAATGAACAATAACATTACTTGTACTACAACTACTGCTACTACTAGTATAATGTTTAATTGAGCCACTATCAATAATAGACTACTGTACTATCTTCTCTTACATCTACAACTGCTGCTGTGACAGCTTCTTCATTTACCACTACTACTAGAACTACACCACCAAAAATTTGAAAAACTACGACTATTAGGCTACTAGAACTACTTTTAATATTACTATAATACTACTACTAGTAGCTGCTGCTAGAATTACAATTACTACTTCTCCTACAACTACTACTACTACTCCTACTTTTATTATGCTTCTACTACTACTGCTACCACTACTACTACTATACCCCTTTGACTACTGCTGATACTACAATTACTACTACACATATCACTACTTTATTGCTGCTGCAGTTAATCTAGCTTTCAACACTTCTATTACTACGATCACTGCTGGTACTACTACTGCTTCTAATACAATTACCATTACTTTATCACTTTTACTAGTGGTACAGACACTAAAACTACTGCCACTACTACTGAAGTAGTAGTAGAAGTACTATTATTACTACTGTAATGCAATTAATGTTTGACCATACTACTATCAATAATAAACTACCACTACTGCTGCTGCTACTAATTAATTTACTACTATTCTTGAAACTGTTACACTACTATCATTATTGCTACTACAACTAGAACTTCTATTACTACTACAACTACTGCTAATAAAACAACTATTAGAACAGCTAATTGTATTTGTAAGTATTACTGCTACTAGTTCTTCTACAAAAGCTACTATTAGTAATATTGTACAATTCAACTACTACTAATACTATAGAACTACAAGTACTTCAGCTACAATCTCTTCTACTACCACTATTACAGAGCCATTATTACTACTAGTTCTATTCTGCTACTACTATGAATATTACTACTGCGACTACTGCTGTAGGCCTAACACTACTACTAGTAACTACTAATATAAATATTTCTACTTTTAATGCTGCTGTCAATCTAACTTTCAGCACGTCTACTACAACAATTACTACTACTTTACTTACTTTACAAGTACCACTACAGTACTACGTTTATTGTTTTCACCTTTTAATGACACCATTACTAATACTACTATTCTTACTACCATTACCACTACTTAAGTAATTCTGCAAATACTACTACTTTTACTACTGCTGCAAGTCCCACTACTATTGCGCTGTTGTGATTGGTGTTATTACAACTTTGTTTTTACTGCGGCTGTGTGTATGTTATAAGTGTAAGTTTGTGTTCATATGTGTGTGCGCAAGCATGTACATGTTAATGTTCATCTGTGTGTGTCTTCATGACAGGACCCTTATTAATCCTGCCTACCTTGTCACAACTCAGACATCAAAGCATGATCAGACCTGCTCTCCTGCACACATGAATGCACACACACACAGATACATTCACGATAACACACACACACACACACACACACACACACACACACACACACACACACACACACACTCGCTCTCTCACTGTAGTTCACTCAGTATTCCTTTCTGTCTAAGGTTGTTTGATCAGCTATATTGACTTGCTGATTCGACCACAGAGTTCACTGAGCACAAAGAGACACACACACACACACACACACACAAACGCACACGCAAGGTGAGCGATAAGAGGATGAATGGAGAGAAAAAAATGGAGGAGAGGAGCTGCCAAAGACCTGAAGTCACAGCGAGTGAAGTATTATCCAGTTTGGTGTCATTACAGTAATAATGCCGCTCTGTAACACCACTCACAGATTATTACTGCTGGTGTAAAGGTGATTGGAAGGTTGCCAGTTCAAACCCCAATCCAGTAAAGCCCACACAGAGGAAGTGAGCGACATGTTCACCTTGTGAAAAGTAACATAACTCAGTTCCCCACTGTCTCAGCAGAAGCAGTCACTGACCAAAATCCAAAACACAACTGACCTGGAAACATTTGCAAACTTTACCAACGTTTGCTCATAAACTAGCATATTTGCATGGAAAATCCAGCAGATTGCACCTTCTATCCAGTAGAAGTAGCCACTTTAAGTTTTTATACTATGTCCTTTGATCAATGCTGGTTGTTTAAATGGACAGTTCTTCCTAAAATGAAACCGCTTACAACAAAGTCTGTGGCTTATCTTGAGTAACTGGGTCATGATTTCTGGAAAAAGACCTTACTGTTGAGTTTTTCAAGTGTTTTGTTTTGGCACAAATGCCTTCTAGTGCCATTATATTTGAGAGAAGGCTCACCTCTCCCCAGAACTCTGCAACTCAGACAAAAACAATCTAGGTATGAGGAAATAAGGTGAAATGTAAAATATCCTTTTAAAAAGATTTGTGATAAATGATCAATCATAGCCCTAACTGTAGGCATTGTGCAACCGAAACTCCACGAGCTATCTTTCTTTCTATAATTCTATTTTGGTTTCTTCTTCAAATTAATTTTGTGTAAGATCTAGTTGGATTTGTTTTTCATTATTTTTTGTTAAGGTAAAGGTATATATATAAGGTATATAAGGTATATAAATCCAGAACTGTGTGTCTGTGGTGATCTTTATATGTCATTTGCTCACAGTCTGGCTCACAAAACAGGTCTTGACTCATAATGAGACTTATTAAAGCTAAACTAACTTAAAGGAGACCTATTATGCTTTTTTGTTTGTTTCTTCTCCTCTAGTGTTTTATATGTGTTCTTGTGCATGTAACAGATCTTGAAAGTTTAAAAGTCTGCACCAAGAGAAGCTCCTCTCTCCCACAGAAAACACTGCTCCTGAAATGCCTTGTGACTTCATGACATCACATTACATCACAGAGTCATACATTTGCATAATTTATGCCTAGTGGTTAGTTTGGCACCTAAGAATTGATTTAGCAAAGCTGCTCTGTTGTAAGCAGTGCCAGGTCTGGCGTGTGTGAGCTGACCAATCAGAGCAGACTGGAATTTTTAAATCAATCAAACAAAAGCATGGGAAAACAATTTTTTTAAAACTACATTTTCTTCCATAGCTATGGCCATCATTCCTATGAGTCACGGTAACATTTTATTCACTAGAGTAATTGCAGAGATCTCAGGATGCGCCAACATCACTAAAAATAGGCCTGAAGGTTGAAATCAAGCCAATAGTTTTGCCAGATTAGCTCCCACATTGCTAATTATCCCTCATTGCGCAGGAAACCCATGACGGTGCAAAACTACAGCAAGGGTCACAGTTGAACCAGGAACTTTGCTGTTCACTTTGGCATTCCCTGAATTTGTTTTCTCTCCTAAATACATTTGCCTAACTGACTTATCTTTAACGATGTTGCCACATTCTGAGATCTTATTTTGGTGAGTGAGTAATAAATCTGAGTGTTTTCTCTTAATTTCAACTTTCAGCACAGTGGTAACAACATGGAAAATGTGGTGGATGAAGTGTAAATTATGACAAAATGATGAGGAAGCTAGCATTACATGTTGAGGGAGAGGATATGCATTGGCTGTTGCGTCGGGGAATCTCTCTTCTTAAACACATTGATTGGAATAAATCTAACATGTAAAAGCAGAAGAGAAGCAACAGAAGAAGCTGCTGTGAAGAGGCTTTGTCACATTATCTGTCAAACACACTCAAATGTGACACTTAATTAAAGCAGTATGTCTAGTGCTCTGTGTTTTATGTCAAAAAGCTGATCTAACAGCATTTTGCCACTCAGCAGCTAGCAGGTGTGAATGCATAAATGTGGAGCAAAGTGTTCCTGGAAGCAGGGCATGCATGTTTAACATATCTTTTCAGACCAAGACAGGGGAACGTTGTATAGGTGAATGGATAATCAATCACTCTCCTGCAGTGTGGAGTATAAAAGGCCGTCGACAGCCTGTAATTACAGTACTCACAGGAAGCAGCTGTTTGCGTTTCCTGCCAGGACGACCCACTCTGCGCTTGGTGCGGGGGCTCGCTGGCGTCCCCTCCTCTGGACTGTCCTGGTCTGCTCCATCTTCATTCTGGCCAATTATAGAGAGGAAACATCAAACACTGAGCCAATCCAACAACTGTATGAAGTTATAATTGATGTCAGGAGTGAGGCCGCATTAAAGCAACAGATATTCAAGGCAGTGTGGTTAAGAAACATTGCAGGGCAGAGACTGGAAAACAGGATTAACTGAATGAAGACTAGCACACTCTTGACAATATTTGCAGTTTTTAGAAAGTGACATTTCACACTTTTTTTTTACTTTTTCACCAGAAGACAAAAAGCTCAACTGAAGATCGATTTCAAAACAAACAACTTTAAAACCAAAGGTCTCAAAACCTGGCCAAGTTCTGATTGAACAAAGCAGCTCTCAAACTAAAATGGACGAAATATGAAAGACAAAACCAGTAAATTATATGTTTGCAGACATCAAATCCAGCTGTGTTTAGTCAAGCAAACAGAATGCATGTTGTGGTGCTTCTAGACCTGCTGTGGATACGCAGCACAAAAAATCCCCATAAGATGAAAAATAACACTTAGATCATCATTCAAGGTCTTTTAGATGAAATACTGTAATATATTTCGGCACTGCCTCATATTGAGGCCATTAGTGAAGCTTTGAACCTAAATGAATTCATCTCAGCAGTTTGTTCCTCTTCTCAGCTCACAGCAGAGACAAAGTGCTATGGTACATCAGAGTTGTAGATCAGCAGCAGTGTAATTGTACAGTGATATATAAAATAAAAATAGCCTGCAGCACCTGTGTGTCAGCTACAGCGTGATGGGTCAAACGCGAACACCTTCAAAAGGCTTCCAACCAGAAGAAATCCTGATGAGATCTCATTCTGCCTTCACTGTTACATCACGACAAACTGTTTTTATTACGTTCTTAATCTCAGTGTTGTGACTTGATATCCTCGCCAAGCCCCAAAATAAAAATTATAAGAAAAGCCTGCTACAATTCAAATCCTTAATTTTCCTGTCAACAGATTTACTTCGAACCAATCTAACGGCTGCCCATGATGTTGTTTGTGCTGGAGGGAAAGTTTCACATTGCAACTAACAGATAAAATTTAAGGTTATGATATGTAAAACAATTGACAGCAACACTCGGGTCAGATAAATACTCAGCTGTTAGGATGTTTTCTTTCCAAATACTAATTAACTAAGTTCCTCAACCCAGGGTATCTGATACCAAGAACAGATCTGATATCTGGTAAATGTTGATGAATAAAGCTCAATGAACGTACAAAGAAACTGTATTTAAAGTGAAACCGTCACAACTGGCAGATACCTGATCCAGTTCATCCAACAATGAATATTCAGTCATATTTACTCATGTTGTAGCATTCTCCTAAACAACTAAAGTAGATGAGGACTTGTTTATAATGTTAAAAAAAAAAACAACTGAAAAAAAACCAAACATAAAATGGCTCCATATCAGAGCCTGATTGGTTGGCCAATATTATCAGCCTATACTGACCTATCACAGATAGATTGGCATATATTTTGCCTGATATGTGCCGATATGAAAACTTTTTTTCACAGAACGTAATGCAGAAAAACATGCTGGGGGTAATATATGTTTATTACATTTTTTAGTGAAGTTTATTGTGTAGCTGAGCTGATAAAATTTACTGTCAAAATATCCTGCCGCCATGTACATTTGTCCCAAGCGTTTCTTAACCACATTTGGGGGATCATTGCAAAAATTGTGTGTTTATGTACTGTATGTATTCTTTGAATATAAGAATATCGGCCAAGATATCAATATCAGAATTTCTTTAATCCCTAATATCGGTATCAGCCCAAAAAATCCAGTATCAGTCAGCTCAACTCCATATAGCTCATCCAGCTTAATTCATCTCTCCAGAGCCCAAATTGATTTGAGAAGTCAATATTTAGACCCTCAACTTTTTGGCTTAAAAAAGGATGCAAATAACATCTTCTCAAATCAACGCTGGATGAGCTGTATGGAGCCATTTTATGTTGGGTTTTTTCAAGTTGTTTTTTTTCACGTCTGAAAACAAGTACCCATCTACTTCAGCTGTTTAGGAGAACGCAGCAGCACTGTTTTGCCATGAAGCTCCAGAAATGTTTTGCAGACTGCTCCTAAATTTTCATCTGCATGTGGGTGTGTAGATAATGATTGAATTTACATTTTTGGGTGAGCTTTTCCTTTGATAAGGTCAGTATCTCTATTTAAAAGTATTAAAAACTCAACTCAAACTCAAACTTGTTTTATTGACATCATGATAAATCAAGCAAAAGGAGGATTTATTTAAACATAGAGGCTTGAGGAGAACAGAAACGCCCCCACATACCTCAATCACTGTCACCGTTTGTTTGCCTCTTCTACTATCAATACCCTCAAATATTCTGAGGGTCTGACCAAACTCAAACTGGTCCTGAATTTCTATTTTTACATCGGCTCTGGGCTCTGACTGAGTTGCTGAGAGTCTAAGGTCTGTGCAAACGTTTTATTGGGCCCATGAGACCATGTGAAAAAGGCCAAATAAAATAAGCAACACCTGCTGCATCTTTAGTTAAACATTCAAACCTTGAATGTGGTTTCATTGTGTGAGAGGCCTGTTGCTTTAAGAGTATCATATTTTACCCAGGAGGAAGTAATTTGCCAGCTGCAATGATTTTCATCATTGACCTTTTTATTCATATTTGAGCTCTCTCTATGTGCATCACTGCCTCAGGCAGAAATTAAATAAATGTCACTGTTACAAGGGAAAACCATTAGACTCTTGTAGTGCTGGAGTGAACAAGGCAGCTTTAAGTGTACCAGTTAGGAGGAATAATGTTTTTAATCAGAGGTTTGCTCAACTTGTTCAAAGCTGGGTTGAGATAACAGAGGCAAGTCATCTGAGCAGGATTAAAACAAATGGGAGGCAGCACATCAGATGACTGAGAGTGTTAACGACTTTCTAGGTACAGTTCCATTTTCTTTGGGTCTGTTTGAGATTTTGAAGTAGTTGCCACTACTTTTTATTTTTTATAGACAGAGCCCTCTGAAGTATGATTAAGATGGTAGAGGGTCACTGGATAGTGAACACACTTCAGACTATGGCTTTCAAGCTAAAACTAAAACTAATATTGAAACATTTTTTAAACAATAAAAACTAAACCAAACTAACTGAAACTAAAGCAAATTGAAAACAAAAGCTCAAAAACAAAACTACAACAACAGCTGTGTATGCTGCCTGCTGTCTGCCTTGTGTTTCAGTAATGTCTCCCTCTCTCTCCTTGGTGGACCGTCTGTTAGGGTGACAGTGGAGTGGTTGCTAAGGTGCAGAAACTGCTTAGCAACTGTCTCCGGCGGGGCCGCCGTGCTGACTAAACATTCTGATGTCACTTCCCTGACGATAAGCATAGCAACCAGCTAGAACGGGTAATGGCCCAGTGCCTGTCTGCCTGCTATGCTCCTGTCCATATGCCTGTGTCACGACGCACACTCACAGACATACACACAGACCATTTTAATGTAACAAGTGTAAAAAGTGAAAACATTAGTATAATTATGTCCAGACACTACAGAAAAAAACATGTTTTTCTTATGCACTTTTGAGATGTTGGGTGTTTTTGCTTCCATAACATGTCTTCTTTCAGACTAGTGTAAAGAAGATGCCAAAAATAGACTTTAACGTGTTTATTTTAGTTAAGATTTCTGTTCTGGAAATGTATGACACTAACTGGGGAAGTTTCATGGTTAAAATTGTATGAAATCGTACAATACCTATCTTAAAGATCCAGTGTGTAGGAACCCAATGTCTCACCCTCACACAAAAGTCCCTCTCTAGAGACAGTGTTTGTTTTGTCCGTTCTGGGCTACCGTAGAAACATGGCTGTGCAACATGGTGGACTCCTTGGACAATGACTCAATCTTTCTGTAGATCTAAACCCTTATTCTAAGATTGCATTGAAAGTTTGCCCATAAATCTGACACACGGGACCTTTAAAGGCTGTTTTCTCAAAGTGATTTTTCTCTGAGCCAGAAATTTCCACTTCAGTAGCACTTACATAAATCAAAAACAAGGTTTTTACTGACGGGTTTGATCATTTATCATTCATAAGGTGATTTATATAACATTTTATTCCCCAAAACATGGCAACATTTTTTATAGCTGTTGACAGTACTGTGATAAAAAGAGATGTCCAAAATTTGTTCCGTGAAACCTTTGATTCTAAAACCTTGATTTCTCTGGGCACGTGTCAGAAGTGGAGCATCCTGCCTGATACTGTCTAATTGCTAAGATCGTGTTTATTTTATCTTTTTTCCTTGATTTTTGTGCCTGCACCACAGGTTTGCAGGCTACGTAGTAAAATCATTATTGTCTGTTTTAAGTGTGTTATTGTTAATATTTCCGACTCATGTTGTGCTGTAGATCCCAAGTCTGCACAGGGTGTTTTATTTTTTGATTTTGACTGGATGCACTTTGCCATTCCTGTGTCTGACTGCTGCATCTGGAACACTGCTAAAACATGCCGTGGCGCAGCTGGTGGAAACATGAGCATTAAACGGCTGCAATCAGCTCTAGGTATGTCGCAGGAGTGTCGCGGCCATAACACGACTTAAATGTGCCGTGTGGAAATCTGGCGTAATACCACCTTTACACCAAAATCAGCGTGTATATGCAGAATTCTAAATGCGGGTAAACCCACTAGAAATAGGTGATTGACTCCCTTCCTAGTGTCAGGAGGAGACTAGTTTGCCTATCTGTTTTTCTTTTTCTTGTGTGTCACATTTGTCATCACGAATGCACTGGAAAAACAGGGAACAGTAGAAAATGACACATCATACACCTCATCACAGTACATCCAGAAAACTTTGGATCATTCTGGAGACACATCGTTTTTGTCCAGAGCTGATGGTGGAACTAGCTAAGGAGTGAGGCATCTTGCTTCTTTCTCATCTTTCGAGAGTTGCACATGTGCACATGAAAGGATCAGATAGAGACACTGAAGTCACTGACAATATAACGGTGGTTTCTTATTAATATCTTTTACTTCAGTCTTTCTTTCAAACTCGAGTGCTGCTTGAACATAGACGGATAGAAAAAGAATGGAAAATATCAATTTTAACAGTCATAGCATGGCGCCTGACAAGGGGTGAAAATAGCGTGATCACCTGGGTGTTGTGTTTCCATCACAGCCAATCAGAGCTGGAGCTGATAAACACCAGTGATTACTGCAGAGGCATTTGAAGTGCGAGTGCCGATTATACCTATTTACATTACGCAAAAGTCAGATGTAAGCAGGTGTTAGTGGGTTTTTTGTCCAGTATAAAAAGGGATATAATATGGTTTAATCACCTGGAGACATTTCATGGTGACATCTATTAGTTAACCCTATTCACCTGTAGTGCCAAACCAAATGTCAAACATTAACTGACAGAGCTTGAAAATCACTCAACCAAATCCCTTCAGAGAATAAGTCAACACAAACACACACACACACACACACACACACACACACACACACACACACACACACACACACACACACTGTCCATATATCTTTGGTCTATTTCTGTCTCCCGGCAGGTTATTTTAGGCCACCGCAGTTGCTAAGCTACCAGACTGCAAACCAGGCGGGCAGAGGAGGATCCCATCAGCAGCAGACAGCTTGTCCTCTTTCTTTCTACCCCATTCCCTCGTCCTCCGCTCTGTCTCTCTCCAGTCTCCTCATTTCCTGTATCTCCCTCCTCTTCTGCCTTCACTTTGAATGTACTACTCAACCAATCATTGGTTAATAAAGCTGCCAACAGAACAAATACTAGATTTTATCTATTTTTGAGCCTCCGTACAGATTTACAACATTTAAACATCAGTAGAACAGCAGATTTATCCAATCCTATCAGTAAAATAATCAATAATTACACATTTAGGTACATGTATTTGCAAAAACACACTGCAATGGACTGAAAATACACAACAATGGACCAATCCTGAGCACTGTTCTCCCCGTGTTACTGTTATAATACTGTTTGTGGTGACAGCTGCGTCTTTTCTGATTTTGGATATGGAATAAACAACCTCATCCACTCAGTCAGAACACAGAGTAATGCTGTTAAAGCCCCCAAGCACATCGTTTTACTATCTTCAACGTGTCCTTGTAGTTTGAAGTATATGCTGTCTACATAGACACTTGGCAACCAAAGCATTCAGGCCTGATATGCTTAAAACATAGAGCTTGTCATGTGGGCTAACATCATCCGAAAATCCCTTTCTGATGTCAAATCTGAGGGCTTCATCCACCTATTTTTGTAAACTTCCAATACTGACAATCATGCTGTTTTTTACGTACTGCTAGGTGACATATCAGAAGGTGACAAAATAGGGGAGAGTCTTTGGTATTAATTTTTTTATTTCATGTTTCTATTATTCTACTGTAGCTACCTGAGCTACTGTAATAAGGGAATTTCCCTGTTCAGGGATCAATAAAATCTTATTTTATCTTATCTTAAATGTTAATACATTTTGAGTGTACAATTTAGTGAAACACAGTATATTATCTTTAAAGAGAACTTGTACAATCAATTGCTTTTTGACTAATTATGCTCAAAGAGCAATCAAGAGTGCCGTTTTGATGGAGCTTTGATGTCAGGTTTTTTGGCCCACCTTGAAGTATGGCCATTCAAAGCAGGAATAACGACTTTTGCCTTTAGATTTGCTCACAAGCACTAGATTGTTTCAAGTGTACTGTAGCCTTAAGACTCAGGAGATGGTATAAAACAACATTGTCTACACGTTTAGAATAATGCCCAAGATATACTGTAAATTTGGGCATTTAGCCGAATGAGAAGAAATATGACCAAAGTTGTCAAAGATCCTGCTTGGCTACAATTGGTGTGTTGAGGGAAGGTGGCAGTGCTTAAAGAAATAGTTCACTCTAATTCGACACGAAATTCAGTCATTATCAACTCACCCTCTTGCTGATGAGAAGTGCGGTGTAGTTTCTTATTCCTCAAAGTGCAGCTGGAGACCCGCGGGGGTACCCTCCTGCAGCAAAAATCCATATAACGGGCGTCAATGGTGCCGAGACGAAAAGGTCCATAAAACTACACAAAAACTTTGTAATATTCCTCCATACTGCTCGTCCGCTGCAATCCAAGTGTCCCGAAGTGGCGACATCCAGAGTTTACTCGAAACAACGTCATTTAGTACATTTTTACAGCCTAAACAGTCACTATGCTATATTTGCTCCCGCGTGCACGCGAGTCTCCCTCACAGCATTTGCACTACAGGGAGGGAGACTCGCGTGCACGCGGGAGTGTGCCTCCAGGCAAATATAGTATAGTGACTGTTTAGGCTGTAAAAATGTACTAAATGACGTTGTTCCGAGTAAACGCTGGATGTCGCCACTTCAGGACACTTGGATTGCAGCGGACGAGCAGTATGGAGGAATATTACAACGTTTTTGTGTAGTTTTATGGACCTTTTCGTCTCGGGCACCATTGACGCCCGTTATATGGATTTTTGCTGCCGGAGGGTACCCCCGCGGGTCTCCAGCTGCACTTTGAGGAATAAGAAACTACACCGGACTTCTCATCAGCATGAGGGTGAGTCGATAATGACTGAATTTCGTTCTAGAGTGAACTATTCCTTTAAGACACAGTCAATTCTCAGGCTATAAAAAATTATCTAATTGTATCGTCTCAAATACAGATCAGGAAGGTTCTGAGCTTGTGAAGTGATATTCATAAACATATTATATCTATAAATGAGACATATTATGCTCATTTTCAGGTTGATCATTTTTTTTTTGGGTTACTACTAGAATAAGTAGTTACATGCTTTTGGGCTTAAGACACATATCAGTTTTCTTATAATGTCCAGCGCTGCAGCACTGTATTCCCCCTCTGCATGAAAAGCAGTTTTATTCATGTTACATTTAGTCATGTGGCTGACTTCCTTCCTCACACTCTGACTTATCATCTGATGTTTTTCCGGAGGTTGTAGCAACAGATCACCAAATAAAATGTACCGTTACCTTGATTAAAATTGCAGATTTTCTCTCAGTTTGAACACACAAACACAATTCAGCAGAATTTATAACAAAGCTCTCGTCGTTTTTAGATATTTTAATGTGGAAATGTTACACACTGAATCCTTAAACAACAATCTTTAAACTGAATCTCAGTTTATTTCTTTATTTTCTTCACATTCAGTTTAAAAACATATTTACCCTTATTTGAGCCCACAGAAATGTCTCTCTATCTTCAACATTTGAGCGTCTGTCATGCGAAATCGATGCTAACTGGAATCCGTCAAATCTCACACCTCTACTCTCTATCTCTTACAGTGCCTTGACATGTCTTCCCCTCTGTCCTCAAACTCTGGGACTCACTTGGGATTCTCACCAGGCTTTTTTTTTCTTAATTCTTTCACTGAGTTAAGCCTTAGGAAGTTAAAAAGAACAACAAACTATAGTAAAAAGAAACCTTTATAAGGGAAACTTTGTACTTGTTGGCTCTTTGCCAGCGTGTGAATGTGGAAGTAAGTGAGTAAGACGGCTCTTTATTTAGCAGCACTACAGAATGAACTTCAAACTTCTCACAGATTTACGAGGGTTGCCCTGGGCTCTGGGGGCGCAAATGAAAGGAGCCATTTTTCACCTTGTGTATGTCTGACTGTGTGTTAATGTGTGTGTTGGTGTGTGTCCTCGCCTGGGTTAAAAAAAACAGTTTGAGACTCGAAACCTTGTGCTCGTTTCAGGTGCATGTGGTCGGGTTAGTGTGTGGAATGTAGAAAGGCCTAAAGTGAACGTAAGTAAATAACTCTAAGATTAATTATTGCAGACACACGCGGTCTTAGTTGCCAGATTTTCAGAGTGAGTTGGCTAAAAAAAGCTCTCAACTGCAGACTTAGGAGCCAAAGTAGTAGTGGTAATGATAGCTGTAGTAAAAGTGGTGGTTGTAATAATATCTGTGGCTTCAAAAATAACAGTAGTAGTAATGTAATATTTATATTAATAGAAGCAGCGACAATAACAGTAATGGGAGCAAGAGTCGTGAGGGTAGAAGTAGCTGAGATAGTAGTACAAGTGGCCGAAAACTGATTATTCATGTGCTTGACTTAAATGCAATATTTCAGTGGTAGTACTTTAGTAAAAATGAGG
The DNA here is from genome assembly GCF_040436345.1 of Pagrus major. NCBI lineage: Eukaryota > Metazoa > Chordata > Actinopteri > Spariformes > Sparidae > Pagrus > Pagrus major. The sequence continues at coordinate 12,688,163 of NC_133236.1, forward strand.
TATATCACTCTGATGTACGCTGTTTACATTTACTATTCTTTGCTGCTAGTAATTACACCACTATGTTACTCTTGTAACTTTGTTCTTGTATAGTTTCTATTCTTATTTTTACATTCTCTACTCATCTGTACTTGTAGACACACTTGTGTGCTCATGTACACACCTCTGGGGATCAATAAAGGCATATCTTATTTTATCTTATCTTTATTGGTATTTCCATTTCCGTTTACAACACTATTTACAGACGGTATTATGTATGTTTTATTGGTAAACATTTATTTGATGGCTACAGTTATTGCATTGAAAACATTTGATGTAGTGCAATTATGTAGCTGAACAGCTGAACAGTAATTAGTTTGAGACACCTGCATGTACTGTACAACACTGAAATACTGCTGATATGTTAATGCATCAGCAACAAAAGGAACCAATCATTTTGACATTTCTTGTAACCCTTGGTATATACTGTATTTATAGACTTTGAAGAGTGCAACTAGAATAAGTGCCAAATAATAATTCTTCTTATTTATCTTTAACTCTTTAAAGGGGTTCTGCTTAACTTCTGTGTTGTGCTGGAAGATTGTTGTTGTATTAGCAGACTCCATTTCTAAGCTAATGTTAGCTGCTGTTGCTCTCTGTTAGCAGAGCTGAGAGAGGCACTGAGATGAGGCACTTGAGAACGTGCATAAAGTCACATCCATTGGACTGTTGTGGAAAATCTGACCTGAACCCATTAACAAAGAAAGGGTTCAGCAGCATTAGACAGTTTCAACAAATCATCCACAGGCCAAGAGAGATGGGGAAGGTCTCATTTTTCACGTCATGTTTTTAAAAGATTATGAGATTTTACAAACAATAAATGTATTTCTGACCTGCTCCAATTGGAAGCCATAAAAAACTCAATATATATAGCAGATACATGCAATACATGCAGTTGAAACATCGTCATAAATACACATACACATATTTAGATCCCCACATATAATTTACTATTGAGTCATTTGTCTCCCAATGTAACATTTATTGTTCATTAAGTTTGTGGACGCTTTAATGTAAACAAACAGCATTGTTTTGGCACCCCTCTGACTCCATACTTTACATCTTAAAACTTCTGTTGCGTAACAAAAATTTGGATTGCAGGACTCTTATGTTTAGTAGAGTATTTTATCCATTGTTATCCATGAGTTTCCTGGGGAGGTTACTGAGATGATACTTTCAGTGCTTGGCAGATTTAGCGTAAATAATAAAGTTACATAATAACTGACACAGCGGCGTAGGTTTCAAGGCTTTAGAAGCATTAGCTAAGTGGGCTAAGCAATAATAATAGTGTTAGTATTCACTCAATAAAGTCACTAACTTAGATCTTCATGAATGAAGGGAGGAGAGAGGATTAGCATCCTGTTACCATGGAAAACGCTGTTTCTGGTTAAGTGACTGGACGCACTGGAAGATTTTGCAAACAAACAAACAAAAAAGAATAATCGATCTCTCTTACCACATCATTGGCGGTGTCTTTCTGAGGTGTCTGAGGCGGTTCGGCGGCAGCAGGACTGTTGGACGGCATGGCAGGAAGTGGCTCGGTGAAACCAGGTTTAGAGAGTAAAAAATGGAGCAAATCAAAACATGGGAAAGGCCCTCAGAAGCACCAGGTGCAGCTTCATTCAATCTGTCTGTCGGTCCGTCTGTTCCGACGATCACTTGCTCGCTCAGTCCTAACCCCGCTCCTGGGAGAAGAAAGACAAAGCACACACACACACAGAGTCAGACATGAGTGGATTTACAGTACGAGGAAATTTGTCACTTCTGAGTAAGAAATCATTCTCAGTGAGTGGCTGACATCTTCCTATCTCTCTTTTCCTCTCTTCCTCAGTCTAGAGCCCTGAGGTCAAGGCCCTACAACAGGTATGTGTCTTTATGACCGGTAATGTACATGATTGATGAGACCCCACAAATATCAAACTTCAGAGTAGTAACAGGTCAAAACACGTTAACACAGATTTATGTACAAACACACACACACACACACACAGACACACAGACACACACACACAGGTGTCCTCAAAGGAATCCGTTGGAATCAGGGTAGCTTTCAACATGGCTGTCAGAGTGTGATTGATGTGGCTGGATAAAACTGTCCCATTTCATTAGACAAAATGGCTGCCTTTGAACTGCAGGTAAACAGGGACAAAAATCTAAATTTTTTCCCTTAAACATGATGCAAATCTTTTTTGTGAGAGTTAAAACAGAAAAAATCATATTGGAGCTGAAATGTTCAATCTTAATTTGGGCCACTTTCATTTTTGGTCCTAAATCTGTTAATCACACTGATTAAAACATTACTTTTGGGGCTAATCAAACCGTTAATGAAAAAGTTATTTGTATTCATGATTATTATAGTTTATCTATCTTATTATTTGTTCTTGTTAAGTTTATTTTTCTTTTTTTGGGACAGCAGATAGTAGAGACTGACATAAACAGAGAGAGAGGAGAATAAAAGATCACTGCAGGTATGTTTTTTATGTTATCATCAACTGTCATTTATTGAAAAAAATATATATATGTACAAACAGCTCCCTGAATCTAAGGTGGCATCTTTAAATTGCCTGTTTCTTTTGACTAACAGTCAAAAACCCACTGAGGTTAAATCTTTGATGATATAAAACAGAAGAAGTCATATCAAGCAAATACATTTGATAAGTTTTACGTCACTCCAATTAGACATTGTTCATGACTCCTAGCAACCAAGCATACACATCATTGGTAGAGCTAGTGCGGGAAAATGGAGGGCAGCTGTAAAGGAGGAGCTCAGTGGAGAGTCGGCCATGTGTGACCTTGTAAGTACTGGGGCTCATCTTGGCTCTCTTCTGCCTCATCATCCTCATTACCATTAATTTATTGTATGGAAGTCAGTAAGTGAGGAGAGTATTGAGCGAGCACAAGAGAAAGTCAATTGTCAGGAGGGCACAGGGACAGATTTGTAAATTCTGAAGAGGTTTGCAGTGTAAAACTCTGAGATTTGATTTATTTGTAATTTTTTGTCTAGTTGTTTTGGTGACTCGTTAGAGACTGTTAAAGGGCGTTTACAAATGACAGACTTCAACAAAATGCTCCCATATCCGACTGTGAGGCTCTTGTGTGTTCACAGTATCAGACAAATTAACAAGCTGAGGAGCACAACAGGAAGCCTGATGTTACTTAAACAGTAAAGTGATTCTGTTGTTGTTTCAACATACACTGTGACTCATCAGAGTTCCTCACTTAAACTGGTTTTGTGCTCACACCTCAAATAGAGCAAATAGACAACGTGGTCAAGTTTTGTCTTCTATTTTCTATATCAGGACACAACAAATAAGGTCACCTGTGGTTAAAAGCTAACTCACAAGTTTACTTGTACTCTATTTAGTGAGTGGTACTATCTGCTAATGAAGCATCAAGCAGGGCCGGATTAAGCCACTTGGAGGCCCCGGGGCTACATTAAACTGTGGGGCTCTATTGATGCCAGTTCCTCCCATTCTGTTTGCATTGTGGAAGTATCATGTTACATCCATGTATCCATTAGAACACACTGCAGACTATACATGACAGCTGCACTGTGTCCAAGACACCAACAAGAGGCCTATAGTGAACACTGTCCTGCCTATAGTGTAATTTAGGAATATCCACCATTTAAGCAAAGTGTCAGCTGAAATAATAATGTGAAGTTCATTTTGGCACAGGGCATTTCCCGCCTTTTTACACATTAAAGTGCGTTTACTACTACTACTACTGTCATTTGTGGCACCAGAGAAAGCTGCATGTAAGCTGAGAAATTGCCTCCAGTGATGACATGCAATGGCTCAGTTGCATTGTGGGTAATGTAGGCACCAAGTTATGAAAAGGGCATGGCACCTACATTACCCACAATCCAACTTAGTGAAAGGGAATTTCTCAGTTGACATGCAGCTTCCTCTGGAGCCACAAAAGGCTTCTGACTACAATTTTAGACCTGTAAACACACTTTTTTTTAATGTGTATAGCTGGTGAAGTTACCCTTTAGGTCTTTAGGATCTCAGTTTATATTGTCCTTTAGTGGGGCATATTCTCCAAATTTGCGGTTTATCAAATTACCAGAAACTAAATGGCATACAGTGATTCTTAGTTTAAATCATCTAAATCAGGGCTGTCCAAAAGTGGAGCCTGAAGGCCAAAGTTCTTATTTTTAATCATTTTCCAGAATCTGAGCACATTACATCTTAACAATACAACACTCGCTTTTGGCGCTCCAAGGGAAAAAGTTTGGGCATGATCTAGATCATGGGGCCAGATCATCATCAAGATTTCAAGTGGGACTAATCATTTTTCATTGGTTGTACTGGTGCACCTGATAGTCAGGAGGACAGATTGAATGTGCTGTAATTTAAATGAAGATACACATTTATCTGGACCTTTAATCCTGTTAACAATTATTTAAATAATTTGCTGAGAAATAAATTACAGTGTGTTTTTGGGTGCAGCTAAATCTTGTGCTGGTGCACATAAATGAAAAAGTTAGGCGCACCAGTGCATAGAATTGACTTATATTCAGTCACCACAGCTCAGCTGCACCTTAACATCCAAATTCCACCACACGTGATGGCTTTAGTCAAAGTAGCCTCCATTTCACTTACTTCTGCATGAGCATGCTGGGTGTGAAGTTTTTGCGAGTCAGTTCAGGAGTGTGATTTGCTCGGACTGGTGTCAGATACTGATCACAATCTGAACACAAAAGCAGCTTAAAATGCAATCTTTGCATGTGCCTAAAAGAAAATTGGACCTCAGCAGTGATTTGGATTTGAGCACAGTGTGAGTGCAGCCAATATGTCTGGCTTTCCTCAAGACGTATTGTACAGTATGTCACTCCTCACGCTGTGGCCTTACATCACCTACTGTGAAGACAACAGGCAGCCGGCCAGGGTTACCAGCGGAAAGACAAGGGTGGAAACTTTGCAGAAATGGGTGTACAGTATCCACCCCACACCCTCGGGGGCTCCCTGCACGAGCTCCAGGCTCCAGGCCAACCAACTCCTCCAAGTTCTGCGTATTTAGGTCACCCACACACCTCACACTCCTAAAGCAAGTCTGTATACACTGATTTAAATTGTTTAAGTCCTAATGCAGCAGTGGTTTAAATTAGACTATAGTCAAAAGGCCCCAGCAGAAGCCTGTACTGGTGGGAGGAGAAATAGTTGCGCAGAGAAAAAGCTTCAGAGGTATGTCAAGGTAGCACGAGTTAGGCAGTGATAAGATAGGGAAGTAGGTGATTTGTCTCCACAATAAAAGCATAAAATATGTAATTTTCTTTATTGTCCCCATTAATTTGTTAATTTAGAGAGCTCTTTGTCCTTTACTTTCCTCTTGCCCTGTCTTTTGTGCAGCTGCAACATTATAATTTCCTCTGATGATGATCAATTTTCTTTTACTGGCAGTGCTTGAGAGATTTCTAAATTAGGTGGAAATCGTGATACTCAAACTGTGTCATCATGACAGGTACACAGGTGAACAAAGTCACAATTTTTTAAAGGCAGGGAACTCTTATTTTTCAACTGAAACATCCAGCATTTAACACTTCAAGCTGTCCATTTTCATAGAAATCCAAGTGGGCCAGGATTCAGAGATGAAAGGTCATCCGAGGTCATGAGTCCAGTTCTTCTTCAGGCTTCTTCAGTTCTAACTAACTGGAGGAGAGTTGCAGGCGTTAGTCTCCCCTCTAGTTAGTTAGACCTGAAGAAGCCTCTTGGTTGAGAGGTGAAACGTCTTCAAGAAACTGAAACAGGTCCAGTTGCCTACAATACAACACTTAGAAGTTTCACTTGATTGTTTATTCTGTGACATATTGGAATTTTTATTTTGTGAATAATTTTGGTCACCAAAAATAATAAGACACATTCTGTTTGACTTTTATTGCATATCTATCCACATGCATATATGCACCCATATCTCAATATCCCTATCTAATTTTGAGTAGTGTAACTTGATAAATCAAGAAAAAATGATGATGAAAGTAACAGTGAGTTGCAGCAGCCCGACAGTGTATTCAGGCTAAAATACAAATTAAATATTTCATTTACAGAAAATGAATTTCAGTTGGACAACTTGTCTTTGTGATCAAACAGTTTGAAAGATTTAGTAAGAAACGACTTTGTTTACGTTCGTAAATGGTGCTTTTATTTTTAAAGTCTACGCCGGAAGTGTGAGAGTGATTCTCGCGAGCTTGACGCAGCCCAGCTTTATGACAATTAATACTGGGAGCGACCTCACGCGGCCTTTACCGGACGGCCTCTCACAAACGGCGTATAATCCCGGCGGGGGTGTGTGCGGGGCGGGCAGCCGGTGAAAGACACGTGTCTGAGTGTGTAGCGACGATAAGCTTTAGTGGGTCAGGTAAAAAACACACGCGGGGGCGCGTTTCAGACCGAATGCACTCAGTAACCTCTGCAGGCGCGCGCCCGCCCGCTCGCTCGCTCTCCGCGGACGCGACGGTTCCGCGCGCTGATGTGTCTGTCTGCATCTGGTGTGTGAAGCGGACGGTGCGCTCCGGTTTAACGTTACCTGCTGGTGTTGGAGGGGAGGGGGGAGCTGGGAGATGGGCTGTACGCTGCACCGGAGACACACAGTCGTTAAATCACGGTTTGTCCGGTTGCCGTGATTTCCCTCTAAAGAACTCACCAAGTTCACTCGCCCCGTGTACGAACCCGCTCCGTCTTCACGCGCACATCATCTGCTGAAACGGAACCAACGGTTTGGCTCCGGAGCGCGCGAGCGATGACTTTAGGAGATGACTGTAGCTAACTTAACGGCTGCCGGCGTGCGTTCACGAGCCAAAATGTAATGTTTATATTTACCGTGTCGTCCGTCCCTCAGGCACACGGACCCTGATGGTCGTCGCTCTCTCTCTCCTCTCGTTCACTCTCGATCTCTCTCTCTCTCTCTCTCACTCTCTCTCTCTCTCCCTTCTCGCGCTCTACCGGGTCTTCTCTCTCCGCTGCTGGCTCGCGCTCCCCCGCCTGCTCCTCTCTCTCTCTCTCTCTCTCTCTCTTTCTCACCGGCCTGCTCTCTCTCTCTCTCTCTCACGAGCCGCAGAGGCTGCCGCACCGGAGAGAAAGTTTCCGCGAGGTCCTAAAGTCTACAGATACACACGGCACGCACACACGCGCGCGCGCACACACATGTACGCACACTAGCAGATGAAGACAGGTGTAGAGTGAACAAAGTGACAGCTCTTTATATGAAGTAAACACCGGTCAGAGCAAAGAGACATCCAGTGAAGGAATGTAATCAAGTATATTTACTCAAGTGCTGTACTTTGAGGTTCTTGTACTTATTTCTACTACATTATACTTTCACTCCACTACATTTTGAAGGCAAATATTGTACTTCCTACTCCCCTAGAGTTATTTGATAACTTGAGTAACTAATTACTTTGTAGATTACAATTTTACTTGAGTATTCAAAGACTCAAACTTGTGTGAACCTGTGATTTTTACTATTTTATACACTTCAGTATTAGTTAATGGAAAAGGCCACTCATCAGAGATGGAATGTAACTAAGTACATCTACTCAAGTACTGTACATAAGCTAAGTACTATTTTGAGTATTTTAGTTTTCTGCTACTTTATACTTCCATCCACTGGGCTTCATTTTGGAGTCGAATATTGTACTTTTTTACTCCACTACATTTATGTGATAACTTCAGGAACTTGTTACTTGTAATTGTGAACTGGGTAATTTTTGGTTTAAGCAATTTTAAGACATCAAGTTGGGCAGTTTTCTACTATTTTATGACATTTTATGGACAAAGCTATTCTGAATATACACTTTAATATGAGTAAATGGATAACACCACTCATCAGGCATGGAATGTAACTAAGTACATTTACTCAAGTGCTGTACTTAAAGTAAGTAAAATTTTGAGGTACTTGTTCATAAGCATCCTCATTTTCTGCTACTTTCTACTGTCACTCCACTACATTTTGGAGGCAAATTTGATATTAATTTTGATAACTTTAGTTACTAGTTACTACTTTGTAGATCACAAGCTTGATCAAAGCCAAAGTGGCACAGTTTTTGATAACTTTATTTCAGTTTACTTCACTTGAATATTGGAAAACTTGAAATTTGTGATTTTTGTGAGATGTGACTTGCGAAATTCTGAATCTACACTTCAGTATGAGTTAATGGAAAACACTACTCATCAGGGATGGAATGTAACTAAATACATTTACTCAAGTACCTTGCTTAAGATAAGTACCATTTTGAGGTACTTTGCTTGAGTATTTCTGTTTTCTGCTACTTTATACTTCCTCCACATTGTGGAGGCAAATATTGTACTGTTTAACTCCACTAGATGTATGTGATTAGATCAGTTACTTGTTACTTTTCATCATAAATTAGGTATCTTTTATTTTTTTTGACAGACAAAAAAAATAAAAATAATAAAAATACAAAAATAATTTGAAGACACGAAGTTGGGTGATTTTCACTACTTTATGACATTTTATTTTCCACTGGTCAAAAATCCCACTTAAACCCACTAAGATCAGGCTTTTGTGTGCAATGGAAATATGTAAACTCTGCATTTAAACCCGGGTCAATTGACCCTGCAGTAGACGCGGGTTTTTTCAACTCGGTTCGGCTTGGCTTTGATTTAAACATGGAACCTGAGTGAACCGTGCGAAGTGATGACGCCTCATCAATGTCCGTCGGTGGCATGTAAAAAAGGAAGTAATTTGGGATGCGTCCTATTAAGGACGTTTTATTACTGGACACAGTGTTGGTGGCAGAGCCCTGTTCATTCCTATGAAAGCTGCGTGTTTTGAAGCCAAAATAGCTCAACTACCCCACTATGTAAATACATGGATCGCTGACCGAGCCGGCTAACTTCCAGTTTAACCCCCGGCTAACTTGATGGGGGATAAAAAAATATAATCGTGCGGCTCTTCTAGACTTTCCATATGTTATTGGACCGAATGGCTCAAATGATGATAGCGAAAGAAGTCATTTTGCGGGGGTTGTGACGCTCAAAATAATGTATTCATCGTTTTACAGACGCTTCTTTCACAATGGGTGTATTGTTGTTTTCTCTTCTGTTACAATTGTTTCTGGCGCATTCGTGATGTGAAACATGACGTCAGCTACGTACAAAGTAACACTTCAGATAAAAATCACAATATATACTGGACAGCAACCCGCCAATTTGGCTGTCCTTTTTGTGGCTAGGTCCGTGAATTTAGACAGACCGCGGTATATTGGGGGTCTGTTTTGGTCCGCCAATATGACGCCTCGGAGGGTACACTTTTTGCCGCCTCCATTGCTATGTAAATCCAAGGCGTCGATGTCCCGGCAATTGCGTGACATGGGTGGAGGTGTCGATGACGTGCACTGTTGTGCGACCCACAGCCGGGAGTTTTAAAAGCAGGAAACAGCTGATCACAGCAGTCAGTTCATCACTTCATCCGCGGACGTCAAGATGCAACTGGAAAGCTGCTGAGATCCGGGAGATGCTAACCATCACAGCAGAGAGAATGGTCAATAACCAGATCACTCGTCACTGTTCACGCCCAACTTCGTGCTTCACGTCACGTCACATGTTTACGCACTGTACCTTGAACACTTCGTTTTAGCTTTGGAGTGAGACATCTCGCCTCTGTTCAATCTTTGGTGAGAGTTGCACATGCTCATTACTTAACGGGCAGGATGTAGCCAATCAGAGACAGAGTAGGGCAGGCAATGCCGAGCAAGGTAGTGTGATCAAAAATAACGCTGCTACAGCTGGTAACCATGGCTGCGGTACAGCCATATATATTTTATTATATATAGAAATATATATTTATATAACGGCTTTTACATAGTGACGCACATAAGTTATGGAAGTAAAAGCTTGACTCCAAACCAGACGTGTCAGGCAGGTAACTCGCTTTGGCGTGGCTTTTTCACTTTGCAGACCTTTTACATGCACAAAAATGCTACATAACACAATAAAGGAAAGGCTAAAACCCAAAAAGCAGAATATGACCTCTTTAAGTACAACTTTGAGGTACTTGTACTTAAGTATTTTCTGCTACTATATGCTTTCACTCCACTACATTTTAGAGCTAATGATTGTACTTGTTGCTCCACTAAATATCTTGGGTTACAGGTAAGTCAAACATACATGTAAATAAATATACAATTTACTTTTACATGTACTTTTGATACTTTTGTACATTTAATATCAGATCCTTTAAGACTTTAACTCAAGAACTATTTGCATGGGTTACTTTTACCTGAGTAATATTTTAAAACTTACTTTTTAAAAGTTATTCTGAGAAATTGCTGAGTCAGAATCAGAATGCTTTATATTATTAACAAATCATCTACAGTAAGAGAAATAAACCTACAACCTTGAACAAGGAACACAATGTTGAGCAAACATACAATGTGTATACAAGTCAAGTGTTCAGGTTGAATTATATTAGAATAGGACTAGACAACGTTAGATAGCATTGTGTATTGGTTGTTTGTAGTCCATTTAAAGTGTGTATTATGGAGTTAGTGAGCCCTAAAAGTATTAAGAAAGCACCGCTCACCCTACAGGAGTTTCTGACGGCTCTTGTATCGTGTTTCACTGCCACAGAGGAAATAAATGAAACGAGTCAAAGTATCTCCCGACGTCTTTTACTGCGGAAACAAACCTGAGACCGACTCATCTGTCAAACAGCCTATAACTGCTGGTTTCACAGATGATGAGGAGCTCAAAAAGTCAGTGTGAAAAATGCTAAGTGCCAGAGAAAATCATTTCCCACCTCTTTCAGGAGCCTGACAGGAAAGTGTGTGAGCGTCTGACTGATAGACACAAATGTGGGATTTAATGATTTAATGGAGGTATTTCATATTTTACTTTGAGGGATGGCAGGTTTATTCTCTGTGCAATCGCTCAATCTGGAACTGAGTATATTACATGACGACTCGATGTGTGAAAAACGTCAGAATCAACATCTGTAATTACCGGCTTCCCCAGAGCCACAAGACCCTCGGGAGGCCTGAAGGCTTCAGATTCACTGTGTGGTGTTTGTCATAATTGAACAAATTGCAAATTGATTTGTTAGAACTGTATGTACCATTTAAAGTAAATCACACCAGCATTACTACATAATCTCGTAGAGGGACTCAAATTAAAAACTAGATTTAAAGCCTTAATTATTTCTGTTAACTTGCACTTAGATGGCACATATTCTAAAAATAAATTGTGGGCTTGATTAAGTTGCCACAAGCCAATTACTGACAAACACATTCAGAATGCACATAGAGTGGGAGACAGCTCATTTTTGCTCTTGGCCGAATATTTAGAAACAGAGGATTAATTCCAGCCCCAAGGTCTTAAAAGTTTAAGGTGTGTGTTATTCATAAATGTGCAGAAATACAAGCAAAGGGATCCAATATCAACATTTTTTATACAATAAAATCAGGCTGTTTTGATTGGTTGTTTCTAGCAGAGATGTAAGTGAAGTAATTTACAATTACAATAGAATGTGAATTCATTATTTTGCGTTTAATCAAAGTAACCAACCAGCCCAGTTCCAAGGATACAACTGACACCTGGGGATATTTTCAGCTGTTTTTGTAGCATCAAAACAGGGTGTTTTTGAAGAAACCAGCAGACGTTTCCATCCATTTTTGTGCTGACAAATCTGGGTGTTTTTTAAAGAGACTTGGGGATATTTCCATCTGTTTTTGTGGCGACAAAACTGGGTGTTTTCCTAAGGAGAGGGGCATTTCCAAATGTTTATTTGCTCAGCAAAGACACATTGTTTTTTGTTATTTCCTATCTTTTAATCATCTCATGACCCTTTAGATTTATCAGGTTGGGAAACCACACTGTAAAATTCAGTGTCTTTCAGTTTCGAAACAACGGCTGTTGATGCACAAAGGTGGGGTTTTTTGTCTTGTTTTCTCCAGGTTACCTGTCTCCACCCACAACCCACAAGCGAATGCAACACTGTCACCCATTTTCTGGTTTGGCGGGTTACCTTCTTCTTCTTCTTTAACTCCTTTCACCTCAGGTCCCTCAACAGGTGAAGCTGAAGCCTGCTGCAACAAGTTGAAACCTGCTCTCTAACTGCTGTGGACACCCTATTCTAGGAATGACAAGAAAAACAGTACATGCATGAGTGAATAAGTCAGACTGAGTGAGCAATTCTAGTTATTTTCAAAGTAATTTGTGGTTTGCACTGAATATTACAGCATATACAGAGAAGTCTCAGCTGCCATTCCACCAGACTATGGAGCAGCTTTATTCCTCAGGCTGTGAGACTCCTTTTTCATGTGTAGCATGAAGGGATTGTAAAATGACTTATAAATGAACCTTTAACCTTTTATTTTTTTAACCTTTTTATTCACAACAGTATAAATTGGATGCATAATTGACAGTGTTGTAAAAAAAACAACAACTACAAAAGTCATTCTTCAGTAAAAGTAAAGATATCATTACAATATTACTTTGATAAAAGTGAAAGTCACCCAAACTAGTGCTTAACTAAAAGTCATGAATATTAAATTATATTAAATGCACTTTAGTATCAAAAGTACAAGGAAAATATAATAAAGTACAGTATATATATTTACATGCATGTATTTATCGAATACTAAAGGTCAATTAGTTTGTGAGCTAGTAATTATCAGAATCAGGGTTTTTTAATCCGATTGCCAAGAACCTATTTAAAATATGGTACTTTGACTCTGATGCTGCATGCAGTCTGCAAAGAAGTGTAATTATTACATTTAAGTACAGTACTAGTATTAGTGGTGTTTTCCATTAACTCATACTAAAGAGTATATTCAGAATTTCTTATCAACTTTCCACCAACTTGATGTCTTTAAATTGCTTCTTTTTTTTGTCCATCCAATAACAAAAAATACTCAATTTAAAATGATAAATAACAAGTAACTGGAGTTATCACATAGATGTGGTGGAGTAAAAAGTGGAGAAAATGGAAATTTGAGCACAGTGCAGTGCAGTGAGTAAATATACTTAGTTACATTCCAATACTGACTGGCGGTTTTCACTGATTTTCCACTAACTCATACTGAAGTTAGTCCATATAATATTAAAGATTGCCCAATTTGATGTTTTAAAATGGCTTATTTTGTCCAACCAACAGTCCAAAACCCCAAATTACCTCATTTACAATGATATAAACAGAGAAACAGCAAATCCTCATAATTAAATATAAAGGTGAAAGGTGCACTATGCAACTTTTTTACCGGCATGTAAACAAGTGAAGAGACAGGGCTCTTGATACGTGGAATAGCATTTTTAAGAGCTAACCTGAGTTTTAGATGAACTTTAAAGCCATTTGTTTCCATTTGTATTTATAAACATCAGAGCAACAGGCTTGTATTTTGAGATATGGTGGGTTAAGAGCAAAGACGGCACACGGCCCATTTCAAACTATATAACCAAAAGTTACATAGTGCGCACTTAATAAATGATTGAAACGTTTATTTGATTATCAAAATCATTCACAATTAACTTACTGTTAACGGCTAATCGATAACTTGATTCCTTGATTCAAAAGTTACTTCTACTGCCAATCAGACCAAATTGACCTTTATTGCATTATAACTAGTTGATTTTTGCCAGTCGTTGCTCCAGAAGAGAGGGTTAGACTCAGTTTGACCCCCGAGGAGAACAAAGTGTTTAGATCCACACTACACAGGGTCATAACTGCACCGGGTGTTGTGAGCGAGTATAGGAGGTGTTGGGTGGGAAGGGTTATTTATAGCAGTCAGTGAGGTCACCAACAACAGACAACAACTCAATGAGCTTTATTCAGTCTATAGTTTACACCCCCTCCACGCATACACTCTCACAAACGCACATACACACACACACACATACACACAGTCATGACCTCTGGGGGAAGCTCATGGGAAAGGCACAAACTGCTCATCCATACTAATGAGGACACTAAATCAGGGAGAAAGTTAAAAACATGCAGGAGAAAAATTGGGTGTATTTTTGGAGTCCATGCCGGGGTGTTTATTTATAGAAACTGGGTTATGACCAAAACACTCGCTCAGAGGAAGGAGTAAGATAAAAGTGTCTCTCCCCGGATTACTGTGATCAGTTCTTGTACTATCTCTACATTCCTAAAATACTTGAATTTTGTTGAACAGTGTTGGACTTAAATCCAACTTTGAGGCACTTCTGCTTACCATTTCCTGCTATTTTAAACATCTACACCACTGCATTTCAGGAGCAAACACTGTATTGGTAACACTTCAATTTTTAGTTAATTAAACTTAAGTTATTTCACTGAAATGCTTTATATACCATGTGTTAAGAAATAGTTTATTGTTAAATTGCAACACGTTTATAATACTTTTAAATGGTTCATACATGGTGTAGTTCATCTTTAAATAAACTTTTACAACTGCTTAACAAATGGTTTATAAAGCATTTCATTGTTTGTTAGCAGTGAAACAAAGAATTACTAACTAATGGTGGTTATTAAAGTGTTACCGCAAAACATATTTTCAGTTGTTAAATTTGATGCATGATGGATGATTAAAGTACTTAAACAATATATAAAGTTGTTAACAAGAGGTCAAACAGATTTTCAATGTAGTACTTCTTTCACTGTGAGACAAACCAACTGTGAAAGCTTTTGGAAATGTTTGATATACAATGTTTTGTTCTTATCAATTTATTGTCTTTACTTCCTCCATGCTCATGTCCTTTGGTCTTTTCACATTTTATCTGCCCTGTCTGCTTTACTTTTACTTTACTTTACTTTGTAAAGCAGCAAAACCTCTAAATGTATAGAATTAAGCAACAGTGCTTTACGAATTTAATGGAGTTAAACAAAAAGTTTTATAGTCCCCTTGACAATGTGATTTTACCTGTGATGGAATGAATGCATGCTTTTATTCAAGTACTGCATTCAACTGCAAATTGAGGTAAATGAGGTACATTTAATGCTACTTTCTACTTTTACTCCATTGAAGTTCAGACAAAATATCGTAGGCTACATTTTACTTGACTATTTGTCACTTACCTGAAAGCTATAGTTACTAATTACATGGCTACATTACTTATTACTTATTACATTACTTAGCTCTACTAGGACAACAGTGAAATGTTATTTACACAATTATTTAGCTATATTAATGTCATTATACTGTATACTGTTCATCAGTTTTACATAGGCTCGTTATTCTATCGAATTATTCCCAATGTACTTTGAGGACATTTTGCTCAGAATATTTGCATACTTTTAGTTAAAGGGGCACTATGTAGTTTTTGAGAAGAAATTCAAACTCTGAATTTTAATATTTACAATATTAATGAGGTAATAATACAAACTCAGAAATATCTATTTTTTCCATAACTGAATAAACAAGATGTTCTCAGAGGAAAATAAGGTCCCCAGAACACTGTTTGAAACTACAAAGGTGGCAGGGTCCGCCACACACAAACAAAGTAAAACAGTATGAAATTGTGTTGTCCTTTAAGGTCAGTTTGTTTATTCAGTCATGAAAAAAAAGAGTTTGTGTATTTAGTTTGTTTAGGCATAAAAAGATCATCAATCTTTCTCTTCTGATTAAAATTTCTTCCCAAAACCTAATAGTGCATCTTTAAGTAACATTTTCCATGAAGGACTTCTACTTATAATACAGAACTTTTACATTGTAGTGTTGCTAAGAATACTTAAACCAGTGGATTTTTGTATCCTAACTTTTCTCAAGTTACTGAATTTTATTTTGTTGCCTGGTACATTTTATAGTCTAAAAATAGGTGACATGTGGTGCAACTAAAAAACTTTTCATGTAAATCGTTCAAATCAAACAATCTCCTTTAAGCCATGCTCTTATCTTTTTTAATTCTCTTGCCTCTAGTTTATTTTCTCTGTTCACAGTAGTTTTGGAGTTGCTGCAATATCATGGGATTTGGAAAAGATTATTCCAGGCGACTTTACAAATGGGTCACTGTAGTTTCCAACTTGTTTCACCAGTTTATTACATTACATATTGTTTTGCCAAACTGAAGTGCAAAGCGAAGCTTTGAGGGAACACGGACATGAACAAACCAGGAGGGACTAAAATGTTGAGGTCATAGGAAAGCTATGACATAGTAGTGGAAAGTCATGGAGAAGTTATTGAATTATACATCACATATACTTGTTTTATGTTTCTGCCCAGCCTTTTGTGTCCTGGGGATCAAGACCAACAGTCACAAAGAGAGACTCAACTCAGAGTTTGACGTTAAATATCATTTATTGCAGATGAAACACAGATCAACACTTTTCACTCACACTGTCAGCTCCAGCAGCTTCAGAGCTGAAGGTGTTAACAGTTTCATGTCAAGACACGTCTGTCCTGTCACTTTCTCTCACTCTCTCTTTCACACATATACACTAAACATGAGCTCATTCATTTATTATATCACTCATACAGTCCGTTCATCATTCAACGGACTGAAAATATGATACATTTCAGTCACAAGCAGTCAGTCAAACTATTTGGAGGGCTGGTGAAGTCTGAACGACAAAACAAACTGTCCAACAGATCCAAAACTGTACAAAACAGATAATTACAGCTTCCTGTGAGCACAAACTTGTGCTGAAATGCTTAAAACATCTTTTTGATCAATTATCTCACATCTGTTACATGAAAATAAAACAACCTGACCTGATGCAAGCTTAGTAAGTCACTTTGGGTCATGTTCTGATTTGCATAAATATATAAGTCTGAAGGTTTTTGGAGAGCTGGGTGCAGTTTGACATCCACAGAGAAGTCTCAAAATCTTTTGCATGTTTTTGAAAGACTTCAAAGAGTAGCAAAGTGTGAGGAGTTATTGTGGGCAGGCAGCGCTTATAAAAAAAAGAAAAGTCTGATTCTGTGTTTTTTGCATAGATCCTTTTAGGGAATGGGCACTTGGAGCTCCTTTGAAGCTTGGAGTGAACAAGAAACTCAGCTGGTTGAAACCTCAGGTCGAAAACTACAAGACTGTAAAAGTAAAAACTTAAAGGAGATGAGTCAACAACAACTCCCAAGGATCACCGCACTAAGAAAACTCCAGTCAAGTATCTTATATTTCTGTTTAGGCTGTGTTTTGTTCCTGATTACAACAATAAAAAAGTATTCAGAGATATTCTGCTTGCAAGACTAGCAGGAACAAACAGGATTTTTCAGAGATAAACTGTGATATGTTCACATCATGTTATAATGTTGTTAAATTATTCAGGAGACAAAAGCTCAAAATATAATTTAAGATGTGTATATTTATATTCAGTAGTTGTTGTGTTTCTATGTTGAGAAACATTGAGGTTAATTGCAGGTTCATTAAAGGACCAGTTCACCCAAATGACAAAATATTAGATTTTTTTGAGAATACAGTATTTCTTCAAGAAAAATAAGTTCCACCAAAAAGCGTTTTTAATGTGTTTGTGTGTTACTATACTTAAAAACTGATTCCCAAACTCGAGCTGTGATTTTTTAAAAATGGGCCACTTAAAGTACTAAATATTTACTGAAA
The DNA here is from genome assembly GCF_040436345.1 of Pagrus major. Classification (NCBI taxonomy): domain Eukaryota; kingdom Metazoa; phylum Chordata; class Actinopteri; order Spariformes; family Sparidae; genus Pagrus; species Pagrus major. The sequence continues at coordinate 12,705,697 of NC_133236.1, forward strand.
CTCAAGTTGTTTTGGTAAGTGGCACTCTCTTCTATCAAGTGTGGCTTGGACTGAACCTTAATAACACGTCGTTTTGGACAAAAGCCAGATAAATAAATGAATAAAATGTAAATGAATGTGGATTTGTTAATACAGATGTTTTCTCTTATTTTACTTTTTTCAGAAGAAATTGTATTAGCATTGAAGTCGGTTGTAACTTAATGGTTATTTTCACTGTCAATAAATCTGTTGATTATTTTCTTGATTAATCGATTGGTTGTTTGTTTTATAAAATGTCAGAAAATGCTGGAAAGATCATCATATTTGTAATGTGGGTAAACTGATTTAAATATATTTTTTTTAAAATTGTAATTAGTAATTCCATCGCCCAGTTCTCACACTTTTCTACTCTGTTGCTACAGTGATCCTGTTGAAGCAAATTGTCTTATATTCTCTCTCTCTCTCTCTTTCTCTCTCACACACACACAGTTATCAGATATCTCCTCTTTGACCGGAGTCCCACTGCAGTACCGAGATACAGAGAGGCCTGGACAACCTGAGCTGCTATCATACGAGCACCCATCGCAATAATTTCATCCAGGTTTCAGACACCTGGACCAGGACCGGGACCTCAACTTTTCACCTCGTATCACCGCCACAGCCAGAGGGGGCTGGGCTCGATCTAGCAGGAAACGTCCCATTAAAGCTTATCATCTCAGCAGGGCCTGACCACACTCACGCACACATGAACACTCAAACTGAATGAATAAATGTCAAAAATCAAATCAAAAGCAATAAATACTAAGCACACAGTGCCGAAACTTAAAACGTTACAACTCACTTCTCGTCCTTTTCACTTTCTTTTCTTACATCCTGTATCTCCATCCTGAAACTTTCCTGTATTTTTTATCCTTCACAAATTTCCCACAGGCATCTTTCTGTCTCCATCTCACTTGCTCAACCTTCCCGCACCTCAAAAATGCAGAGCGCGCACACACAAACACACACGCAGACTACAGTACAAATCAGTAGGTTTCAGATTCCTCGTTTAGCTACGCATGATCAAATCAAAACAAAAGTAAAACCACAGTGACAAGACACACACAGAATCACAGCTATACATCAGTAGGGACCCAGCGGCCATTTGGTGTCCAGCATCGTGATTGGTTGATTGGCGGTGGAGCTCTAATCCCCACTGGCTAACGATGAATATAAGAAGATATATTTGAATCCCAGCAAGGTCAGTCTTCTTTGGCCGTGACGAAACATCACTCTGTCTGAGAAGAGAGCGACACAACAGTCAGACAACTAATCAGAAGTTCAGCTTCTTTTATATTCTGTCATTAAAGGAATTAAAGGAATAGTTTGACATTGGTAGATAAATCTATTGGCTTTCTTGTCAAGAGTAAGGTGAGAAGATCGATACCGAGCTTGTGTGTGTACGTTACACATGAAGCTAGAGTCGGTAGCCAGTTGGCTTAACTTAGCATGAAGACTGGAAACATATGAAAAGTGCTAGCTTGGCTCTGTCGAGAGATAAAAAATGGACCTACCCGCACCTCTAAACCACATTCATAAACACAGTGAATCTTTTTTGTTTATTCTTATACCAATCATGATGACAACAACACTAAAAGATGTTACTGCTCCTGGCAAATAAAAAGTCTGGCACATAACATCCAATAAAACCACATTATGTTGTGTTTATGCTTTGGGTTTTATATAAATTAAACAAATGAAAGGAGGAAAGGAGGAGTTTCGCAACCACATGGAAAATCATGGAGGTCCCCATAACACTGAATAGACTTTAGGGTTGACTTGCATATGTACACAGAGCTACTGTATGTGGAAACAAGGCTTAGGCTAAGTCCTAAGGCTAAAATAAGCTAATAAGCTGTGGTTTCATATTTACAGTACACACATGAAAATGACATTAGTTTATTCATTTAACTCCTGGGAGGAAAGCGAATAAACATATTTTACCAAATCTACAAAAGTACCGCGAGAAAACATCATATCAGTTCAAATTTGATAAATATTCTTTGAAATACAGTTTCTAGTGACACAATATGTTTTTTGACTGTCATCTAATAAAGAAATGTATGCTTTTATTTTAAATAAAAATGACAAAATCAGAAACCAAGAAAATACTCCTCAGATTTTCTGTCCCTGGTTGACAGTGCATCGCTTAGTTTGTGCATGAACTGAAATAAAAGATCACAAAGTGCTGATCAGGAGGAACCAAAAACAGACTGTTTGGAGGCCTGTGCAAACAAGTCCAAACACATAAACAAGGTGTTGCTTTGAGTCATCAAATCATTTTTCCCATAAACATGAATGCAGCCTTTTTGCTGTAGAGCAGAAACGTTTTTTACAGCCCGTCTTTCCAATAAATACACTTACTAACTGATTTATGATACAATTATAAAATCAAATTTTATAAATGATAAAAGAAAGTAGCATCCTTACACTTTCATGCACTAGGCACATCCTAGTTTAGAGCTAGAGTGTGCTAAAAATCAGTCGTAACATACTGAGACAAACAAAGTTTTTATTATCATGTAATTAAAAAAGGAATTACTTACTGTCTTTGTTTGTCCTGCGATTATTTTAACCTGCTAAAGAGAGAAACAAGGTTTGTTAGTAGTTGGCAGATGATAGTGCAGTCTAAAGCTAAAACAAGTGCTCCAGGCTTCTGCCAGAAACTGTAATAAAAACCAGACCAGTACTTCGCATAGAATCATAAAACATGACTGTTCTCGGCAGGTGCTAAACAAATCCACAGAACAAAACCTCTAATTTGGACAGTCTAACACAGTATTTTAAAGGTTTAAGACTTAACTGTGCTGAACGTGGGGCTGAACCCTGGCCTCCTGTCTGTCTGGCCGTTCAGGGGTCGCTGGGTTAGTACTGCAGGTTAGTATTCTAATAAGGGTTTAGTCTGAGCCTGGAGAGCAGACCAGGAAGTAGTTTCACCACTTGGTCTCTGCAGGCGGTCCTCTTGTAAAGAGGAGGGGCTCCATAAAGCATGGCTAATGAGATGGCATGTTAATGAAGCTTGCTGCAGTACAGACGAGAGCACCTGGAGAATAAGTGGAGTCGTACAGAGGGTGTGCACGTGGTCACACAGCACACACACAGAAACACATACAGAAAAAGCCGCAAGAACACGTGAATTTATAGACTTAGCAAGTAGCTCATGATATCATTCAGAGTGACACGTATGTGTGCAAAAGAAAAAGACTCAATTATCTCCAAACAACTGAAGAGACTATACAAGGGATCATATAGCACAGGATATTAAGCTATCTTATCTAAAAAATAAGTGCAAAGCCCTGCTGGGATTTAAGTCACATATAAGAATGATAAAGTTGTAACTCCTGCAACTTAACTAACTGTAGCTTTCCTAAAGTTCAGAGAAATGTCTATTTTTAATCTTGTTTTGTGAGATAGCAACCTGTGCAAACAGAACATTATCTTTCAGAGCCTTTGGGGCACCATATTCTAACACTCTGAAAAGGGCCATCTGCTAAATTAGTTATTTTACTTGCTGGTGATGCTGTTGGCTGTATTTGAGACTTTTGCTAGATCTAATAGTCCTCCACAACTGTCTTGTTACAGTTCATTATTCATGATCAATTATGGTTTTTTGGGGGGGCATTTCTGCCTTATTTTTTAGACAGTAACAGCTGAAGAGAGACAGGAAAGGCAGGAGAGAGAAAGGGGAGGGCATGCAGCAATGGGCTCAGCCGGAATCAAACCCAGGTTGCTGAAGTAAGGACTCAGCCTTGATACTTGATACATGGTACACGCTCCACCAGGTGAGCTACCAGGGTTAACTATTTAAATAAAAAGAAGTTCATTCGTGTCCTAAAGAGCCGAGAGACATGATCAACTCAGCTGATGTGTGGACAGACTTATTAAGTGAAAAAAAAGAGATTTAAAGTTGATTTTGGTTATGAAAAACTCACCAGTTTTTCTGCCTTTCATGTGAAAATCTTCAGAATAACCCTCTAAAAGAAAACGTGGGATCAATGGTGGATTTTTTATTGATTGGTTATTTAATGTATTTATTATGTTATTTTGCTGTTTGGTATTGGTTTTGCATTAAAAGGTAAACCCTTAAGGCACAAATTACTAGCTTCTCACTGTAGATGTGTTAATTAAGCAATACTGAAATCCATCTCAAGCGACCCATGTTAGTCACAGTGCAAATATTAAGCATTATAATGATCAGGTTAGTGTGAAGTTTTGTCAGTAAGATGAAAGAGGATAATGATTTTGTGGAAAAGATAATGTGAGATGTTGAGGAGATTAATTTACCTCTGTCCTTCCCATTCAGCAATCTCTCCTCCTCCTCCCGAACATCATCTGAAAAGAGGGTAAAAAGTCAACATATGAACACGTTTTGGACAAAAAAAATAATTTCTATAAATTAATTTCTATATTGGCTTTTAAAGAGAAAACAGACAGATACAACAAACCTAATGTTTTGCCTTAATTTGTGAAATATAGATCATCTGGAAGCTAAACAGATGTCAAAAGAGCATCTGTAGGATACTATGGATGTTTACCAGAGTGGAGCTCTTTGACCAGTGAGGACACGGTGTTGGTGATGGAGTCGGCTGCTACCAGAAGGTCATTCCTCAGGTTCCTTCTTGGGCCTGAGGAGAAGAGAAGTGACAAAAATAAAGTAATGATCGTGTAGTGTTGCACATCAGAGAGCAAAGATTAAATTTACACAAATCGAACACTCATAGTGACTAATAACCCTCAAATGTTATTGTCATTTTATGAGTGACACGTTATTAGCTGTCAATTACAACAAAATCATAAAACACCCCAATGTCCTGATGATATTATGTGAATTTAAGTAATGATGACAATATAACTCATCACTTTTAAAATCAGCTCACCTCCTTTCCCTTTTCTTACACGTGACACATTTATTCATGAGTATATTTAAAGCAGAGCGAGATTCATTAAACACACAATGTACATCTTGGAGAAACAAACACTTAATTACCATCTTTCAAGCCCTCTGAGGCAAATTTGTGATTTGAGACTTTGATCTGTATGAATGAAATCTGACTTGATCTGACTAAATGTTTCACACCAATCTCCTTATATTCTTGTTAAACATAACATTTTACGGTGACACAGCATTTCCTTCACAAGTGGGCTACTTCTTGAATTATTTATTCCTGTCAAGTGGTTTGTATTACAGGATGAAGGTTTTACAGTGCACCATGAACTGCTAATAAGGTGAGAATGATCTGAAACACTGACTGGAAACTGCTGAACGACTGTGTCTTTAGCTGAGCAGAGATGCAATAAAAAATGTGGGAAACAGCTGGAATTACAACACAACAACATTTTTTCAGATGAGCATTAAAATACGGATATATTTTTTTATAAGGGTTAGAGTCAGACTTTTTATCTGGAAACCTGAGTTTTACAACTTGATTTAATTTCACTTAAAGAAAAGCACTTTTTCCAACTCACGTGTTTTATGATAAACATTCAGGTTTAAAAAATACCGTAATTCCCCTTTAACGGGGAAATAGTTTGGTGGAGCAACATGAAAACCTTGTTGACTAAATCCTTCAAGAAAACATCTCTCTTGTGCATCTCAAGAAAGTCAGTATAGATTAATTACTCAGTACCTTTATCTCAGAGCTATAACTAAACCAAACCCATCAGATCTATATGTTACTTGTTTTATGTTCTACTTTAAGTTCCACTCTTACCTTGGGCGAATGCTTCTTGTACGTCGCCACCCACTCCCGCAAGTGAATCTTGAGGAGGGTACATGTAAGCCTGAGGAGACACAGCACCTACAGAGCGGACGGTTGACGGGCTCGGTCGAGAAGGAGAGGCGTGAGAAGAGCCAGCTGCCTGCGCCTGAGAGATGGATTTATAAGAGCTGTTACATCATTGTCATTATTTAAGACTTACTTAAACATCGAACTTGTGATTTTTGTTGCAGCTGACATCATCTCCACTATGTAGTAAAAGTTCTAGTTAATGCTGGGAAAAGCCGAGCCATTATTTAGGTCCCAATCGGAAAAATGAGGCAGTTGCTTGTAAAGCTGACTAATTTTCACATTTAAAGCTTCTGAATGATATTAGGGCTGAGTCTCACATTTACACCACTGTGAGTCGAACATAAGGGGGTAAACTTACTGCCTGTCGCTGTTCCTCATCCTACATGGGCGGTCGGAAACACAAGAGGAGAAAAAAGATTGAAAAGAAGAGGTCAGATACAGTCAGAGCTAGAAAAGGTGCAATTATTAAGGAGGAAGAAGCAGAGGGAAAAGTGAGGCTTGTTACTGCGAGGACAGACACAAGGAGGTGTGAAGAAAAAGGTAAACTTTGCCCTCTTGTGTGACCACACTGTAAACAACAGGCAGTCTGTGTGTGTGTGTGTGAGTGTGTCACCTTGAGCAGCTTCATCAGTCCCTCCAGCTGTACCATCAGCTCCCTCCTGCTCTCTTGCAGAGATGACATCCTCTGCTCCAGCTCATCTTTCCTTTGTCTGCAGCGCGCGCGCACACACACACACACACACACACACACACACCCTCCATTACTGTCATATAACAGAGTGTCAGGAGGCAGCAATAAAAGAACTCAAGGACTCACAGAAGGCAGGAGACACATTTAAACTACAAGAATTTGAGGCTACAAGGGTACAGGAATATAGACAGGCAACAGAACAGCAAGCTGGAAAATGTCACACTTTTTCATTCATCTCCAGAGTTGATTTAGTACACATTTATTTTGACTTCGCCATGCAACTGGGGTGGACTGATCCATTGCTTTGGATCAATAAATCAACTCATGATCTACAATCCAATAAAATCAATGAAACATGAAAACATCAATCCACAACATCATCTTTGAGATATGCCTTTGGCACTGTGTCACCTTTGCTGTCTAAGCACAAAGTGCTAGCACCAGGCAGGTAACGGCAAGCAGCCAAGAAAAGATGATGAGGATATTTACTCCCCTGTTGGAAATAAATCAGCAGTGTTGATATATTTGGGATTCTGGAGAAAAGACGGGTCGGCAGACAAACAGGACATCTCACTCCACAGTCTGCTTACTTGTTGCTCTCACTATGACAATATTAACTGCTCTGTTTCATCAATGTTAGGCTGAAAAAGAAGTGCATGCAGGCTGATATTCAACCGTGATGTTCTGGTGGCAGATGCAGTGACTTAAAGGAGACATATTGTGCTCATATTCAGGTTCATAATTTTATTTTGGGTTACTACTAGAATAACTTTACATGCTTAGTGCTCAAAAAACACATAACACAAGTTTTCTCATACTGTCCAGTGCTGCAGCAGAGTTTTCACCCTCTGTCTGAAACGCTCTGTTTTAGCTCCTGTCTCCTCCCGAATACCCAGTCTGCTCTGAATGGTCAGATCACGCACGCCTGAGACATCACCGCTCACATGTTTTCAGTTTCCAGTTAGTGGAAACTTCAAATGTCAATGTGGGTATAAATTATGCAAATATGTGACATGGTGATGTAGTGTGATGTGAAGAAGTCTCAGAATTAAAGGTGGGACTACTGACGAGGTGTTTCAGGAGCAGCGTATTCTGTGGGAGAAAGCAGCTTCCATTGTCCTGGTTTTGGGCTTTTTTTTAACTTTTAAGATCTTTTATATGCACAAGGACCTATATAAGACACTGAAGGAAAGGAAAACAATGAAAAAGCAAAATATGTCTCCTTTAAACCATCACTAAGTAAGAAAAAGTCTAAATAATACATGTAATTTGTAAAGCTATGAGTGGAGAAAAAGTCTGCAGATGTAAAGTTGAGGGATCTTCGCTTTATTGATGTGATGTGTCTTGTTTTTGTTTTAAATCCTGTGGACATGTTTGTGTTTGTATTTTCCAGGGTGAGACAATAATGTTATTCTATTCTTTTCTGGCCAAAAGCCGAAAAGGGGCGGCAGCTTCTTTTGTAAGTGATTGCGTTAAATGGGCAGATGATACATTGTATTGAATCAAAATTGCGTTGTGGCAAACTTTTTGATATCAGCATATATTGTATCGCTGTCAAAAGAATTGGTATAATACTGTATTGTGATGAGAGTGGTAATTTGTACCCCTACCTCATAACAATCTCAATCAGCCAAAACAATAATTGGGAAATTGGTTTTCCTGTGCAGGTTGTAAATGTTAAGTTACTTTGAGCGAATGCTAACACACTCCAGTATGTCTGATGAGGTTTATGAATGGATAAAAAATAATCTAGAAACTTCCAAAACTCCTGTTTCTCTCTTACACTTAGGCAGAAGGTCCCCTGGCTAGCACAATAAAAGACTGATGGTACTCAGATCATCATCCTAAAAAACTCCCAGGACATCACTGCTCCAAAACAGCAGATGTCAAGTGAGAGCATAGCCAGAGAAAATGTAAATTGTATAGTGTGATTATATGGAAACATGGATGGTTGGAGATCAGAGGCAAAGGAACACAAGGTCAGAAATCCTTGACATTTTCCTGGGTGACTCTTTTGCTTCAGTGTTGGGAGAGGAGACGCAGAGCTCGCTGACGTGGAACATGAGAGCGTCATAAGCATCTGAGACTGACCACAAAACTATGAAACCAAACTTTTAAAAATCTTAAAAGCACAATCAAGCCTGGTTTATACTGATGGCAGAAGCAGCAGGGATGTTCATCATGGAGACCACCAAGGCATTCAAACTGGATCAGAACTGAAGTCAAATGATAAATCCTTACTACTTACAAGATTTCAGAGCCAGCATATGTAACTAACAGAGTAACAAACATATAGAGGTGTTTACAATCTTTGTTCCCAAACAGTATGTGGTCTGGATGGGACATTAAAGCAGCTCTTCTTTCCTGCTTGGCTCCCCATCACACGGTAGGATAAATGAGTAAATAAACAAGTAAAACGAGTCTGAGTCAGACAGTAACTCCAGATTTAAGTCATTATGATTCGAAAGTAAAGCTCCAACAGTGGGGCCATTTTATCTGTATAATTGAACATATTTACTAGAGGTTCTCTTAAATAATGCTGTCTCATCCTGAATCTGTGCTGAAAAAACTCCTTAAAGATGATCAAAAAAGGGATTAAGACTGAGAAACCACTGGCAAGAACTGTCCTGCACATGTACACAAACACTGTTGAGAGAACAAACTTCATAATACTACTGTGGTATGGAAGCAAATAATTATAAAGGAATGACTGCAATTAGCTGCAAGAGGTAAAATCATTGGACAACTCCAGATAGCAATTTTATGGGTAATGGTTGTAAATTACGCATGGGATGAGTAGTTATAGTATCAGCTGTTAAGATGAGAAGATGGAGGGGAGAGTTGGTCATTTCAGGGTAGTTACCTTCAAACAGTGTATTTACAAGGAATTATGTAATGTGTGGCAGTAAGGTTGTGTTAGTTTTTACTACACGTGCAAGTAATTTAGTCAGATAGTAGAAAATTCATTCATCACAGTATAGTTGAATAGTCCAGTCAACACCATTTACAAATAACTAAACAGTGCATATTGTGAGTTGCAACACTTAAAGCCACCAAGTGCAGAATTTGAAAACTTTTGAATCTGGCACCCCCTAGTTGCCCCATTGAAAAAGACCTTGACGGCACTGCATACTGCTAAGTTTAAAGGAGGAATAGCATGAGAGGAAATTTTATCTTACTGCTATCGTTCATCAAAAATGCATCTACAAAACAAGACAACGGCCGTTTTCAGCATTCGCTGACAGCAGATCAGTGTGAAGAATTGAAAGAGGAGCAGTTTTATACACTCTATTGGAATAATGGAACAAGAAGAAGCAGACACAGTGAGCTGTTTAATGAAGGCATTAGACTTTGGGCGATATTAGATATTATCGAATTATATTTGGGCAGGATAGTATCGTGATATAAAATTTTGGAAATCGCTCAAGCTTAGAAGGCATTTGACAGACTGCATATCTACAACTTCTAAGTGAAGTAATCAGCTACTTTTCCCTCATTAACGTTATCACATTCCCTATTAGCATTGGTTTTAAATCTGAAATACTGCCAAATAGGCACTTTTGGTTTTTGCTTTGACCAGAAATCCTCCTCCATAGTCTTGTTGATTAACTCTTGTTTCGTGATAACTGAAATCTGCATGTTGCTGTACGGAGAAGACACTTTCAGTTTGTAATTAGCGGCCTATTACTATAATTATTGGTTAACAACAACAACAAAACAACAGGCAAGTAATGTTATCGCCGTATGTCCGAACGCCACCGTTTACCGCAGCAGGTTTAAAGATGTTATGATGTTATGATCACACAGTAGAGTTAAAGCTGCTCTGTCGCACTGTAAACCACCAGTATTCTGCAACTCTCTCCCTCTCAGATTATTTATATCAAGTCTCCCTCCTCTTCCTTTTGAGTTTTCGTGTTTACCAAAAAAGCATAAACATGTTGGAATTTTATATTGGCTTTTCACTTAATCCACCATCTGTCACCACCATCTGCCATAAAGCACTCTCCCTCTGTGCTGCAAAGCAACACGGCAGATTTCCCGCCAAATCTGACACTGTGGCACACAATGCAGGAAATGCGGGGTAAGGGCCTGACAACCTTTGATTGTTTTTGAAAAGTGGTTTTTGGCATAATTTCAGTAGGTATGACACACAAGGTTCAAAACAAAGAACACAATCGTTGTTGTATGCGTCCGTGCAGCAGGAGACCACATTGCCGAGCTCCTGGTATTTTCTGGTCTATGGTGGAGTGTTTGTTTACCTGAGCAGGCGAAGCTCGGCCAGCAGGGTTGGGTTGGTGCTGCCCTTCTCCGGGCTGGACTGGCACGCTGCGTCATGCTCTGCACGGAGACGTTTGATCTCTGCCAAGATCTCTCTGGGAAATGAAAAACATACTCGTCAGCTGAGGCTGGGGGAGCGTTACATGACTGAACAGACTGCGAAAAGACAACAACAGATGCATGCTTCTGCAGACTTCTGAAAGTACATGTTGGATTTAGAAAACACAAACTCAAACATTTGATATATCCAAATATACACACAGGGCACTTTTACTGTGAAGGAATGTACCTTTCTTTTAGCCAAAAGAACTAACATGCTGACAGTGTTTAATACCACAAAAAAGGCGAAAGTTAATGTTTTGCACGTGACAAACATTACATTCATTGTAAGTGCACATCGTTATTTTTTGCCTTCATTATCAAACAATATAATTTTTTAAACAATGACACGCTGCATAATTTCCAGTGTTCTATAAACATGAGGGAAAACTGGGCATGGACACCAGTACAACAACCAGTGCAGGGACAATTGAAATCCTACTGCAGTAGCACCTCAGTCTGCACATCTATATACACTCCCAAACACAACTACAAAGTTACAGACTTAAAAAGAGCAGCAGTCCAACTAAAAGGGGATGAATTAAAATGGAAATGTCATCCATTATTCACACATTTCTACCTGTTTTTGCACTCCAGCTGAGCGATGAGCTCCCTCTTCTGTTTGTTCACATCAAAGTTGATGCTCCGGTTTGGTATCACCTGAAAAACACACACATTTACTGGAGCTCGTTGGATTTGCACAGACTATGAGTTGATAAATTATCACCTAAAATTTTGAAGATTTTAGTTTAGAGCTTTAAGATCAGAGATAGTCCGCCTACAACTGTGCGTCAGAGCTCTGTGTATATGTATGTATTTATGTATTTGCAATTTGTGAGAAAACAAGGTGTTATTGACTCACTCCTGTGCCGTCAGTCTCCGCTAGTCTGGAGGTGTAGCGGGCGATCAGTTTGTGCTCCTCATCTTGCCTGCTGGGACTGTTAACACTACTGTAACACACAGAGGAGAGACATTACAGTAGCAACTGACTGAAAGCACCATTAACTCATGGTCATTTATATGTTCTTAAGTTGTCAAAGATACATTTACAGTATGAATATGTCAGAATGTGAGAAATGGGAGCTTATATGCTGTTGCCACTATGTGGTCAGCATTAGAGGAACATGCCAACCCTGTGTAACCCACTGCAACTCTGGATTGCTTTCAGGCGAAAAAGGATGTTATTGGATGGTAATGTGAAACTGTCTATTTAATGACTAAATGAAGCTAAAAGGATGCTGGACACATCAATGACGTCGAAAGACTAGTTGGGATGTTTCACTGAAACACATGACTGGCTACTGAGTGCATATATTGCCCCAGAGGCTGATTGTGGACAGTGGTTTTTAAATCATTGGCACACACTAGACAGCACAACATGAGTTCAGTTTGTCATGTCTAAACATTATTTACATACTGACTGTTTTTGCTTGATCTTTGCTCTTCACTATGAAGATCAAATGTGGATACAGTCTGACTAAGATTAGGCCCAACTGTACTGCTGCATGTTGTTCTTCTCCTTTCACCCTCCTTGATAACCAGCGTTGACAGCGTTAGCTGTTACTGTTTTCAACTTGAGTCAGTTTTTGTGTGTGTCATCATGGCAAAATGTGGTCCTAATGTGGACACTAACACAGAAGCAGTTTGAGTACTTCGCCAAGTGTTAATATGTCTGTCTGTCTGTCTGTCTGTTTGTGGACAGGATTTGTCAACACAATTACATCACAAGCCTGCAAGATACAGTCACAAAACTTTATAGGTGAGTAGTCTAGATCGAAATTAAGGTCGAGTTTGAAGAGGAGTGTGGTCTGACTCATACGTACTGAGTTCTAATGTAATAATGTAGTAATGATTTCTAAGTAGCGATGGTCAGAGCATTAAACATGTTGACATGTGTCATGGCTGGTGTGATGCAATCGCAAGACGGTCTCTTGTTCCCTTTTGTAACCCCCCTGCTGTGTCACCTCTCTCACCTTGGACTGCTCTGGAGCCGATTCACATACGCAGCGATCAGAGCGTGTTCTTCGTTCATACGCTGAGCGGCTGACAAACTGGATGAGACAAAAACAGACAGGACAGGACATAAACATAAATATTCAGATTAAATTAATATATATATATATATATATATATATATATATATATACACACATATATATATATATATATATATATATATAAAATAAAATAAAATAAAATGCTATCACATGTTTTCATAATGCTTTTTGTTTGTCTTAGCAAATGGTATTACTGTTATTTTGCTCTTTACTCTGCATACAGCAAAAACGATCATGTTTCTGTGATTTGGCAATATAATGTAATCTCATCATATCAGACTTTATCAGAAAAGGAACAATAAAATCCTGGACTTATTTCTATCGTTGTCATTGGTGTTTTCTAGCCAAAGATCTCATCTTCAAATGTATTGTTTTGTGTCCAAAACCCAACGACATTCAACTCACGATCACATAAAACAAAGAAATGCAGCAAATACAAACAATTCAAAAGCTCAAACTGTTTAGAAAATTTAATTAGGAAAATGACTTATCTGACTATTAAAATAGTTGCCAGTTCACTCAAATTCTACTTTCCTTGACTTATCTTGTTACTAATTCCTGCATAACACACCCAATTTTCATTTTCTTCAAATCTAATCAGTGAAATGACAATGGCAATTGGTGAAATAGAGAAATAGAGAAATAGTAAATTACAACGAAAAAGGGAATCAAGGAAGCTAATAAAACACCTTTTATGTTGACTCAAGCAACTCATTACCAATGTAACCCATTATTTCTTAGCTCCAGAAAACTGCAAACGTCTAATATGACAACAAACACGAAACTGGTATTTTTCTTCTTTTTATGTGAGTCTGTACCTCTTGGAGGACTCGGGCGCTGAGGACAGCAACATGGCCTCACTGGTGTTCCTAATAGGACGAGAGGGGCTGCACACACAAACAAAGAATGTATGTATTAAAAGTGTAAAACCAGAGAAAGAATATCAACATTACAACAATAAACCACGAAGCCCTGCCTATCAGAAAACACACATTCTTTCACTCACACTCACACTCACATACTAACACGCTCTCACATGCTTTTGAGTGCAATCATGCAACAGTGAATTGTACTTGTCTGAGCAAACACAGACAGGGCAAAGATCAGCAGAGGGAGCGAAAGACAGAAGGAGAGAGCAAGAGTGAGAATGCAGACTGAAGGGAAATGAAACACAGAAAATAAACCTGACCCGGCATCATTATAATCATACTCACGTCTGTGCTAAGTGCAGTCTCTGTGTGCTGGCCTAAATATGTGCCCAGTGTTTGGAGGTCTGTATTGACCCAGTCTGCCGTAGTTGGGAAAATCAAACAATGTTGATCCACCAGAAGGGGTGGAGCAACCGAAGTAGTTGGCGATAGAGGTGGGACTTTCGAGGTCTCGTGTTATCTGAACTTTGTGTGAACATGTAACTCTACCAGTGATAACGCACCAAATGTTATTTTAGAGTTTGCTCCTCAGTAGTAAATGTTTCACTTTCTGTAAAGAAAAGTGGCCATTTTCTGTGTTGAGTGTTGTGAACATTCACATGTAGTGTTGCCTGGCTGAACATTAACTAGTGTCTTATGCAGCTTTAACGTTGTATGTACTTTCTTTAATATTCTGTGTTACTGTGCACAGTCTGTCAGAGGAATAGTATCGTGCCAGTATGATCCAGAAAATGTTTTTCTTGCTGACGAAAATTGTAATTACATACCAACAAAATAAGTTCCAAAGATGTATGATTTTAAGCATATTGTTAAGCCCTACGTCTGTAACCTTCAATGTGGAAATACCAAACCAAATACTGACATTGCTTCTCCTCATATTGTTGAGATATCAGTGCTATTTACATTCAATGCAAGACTATGAAACTTTTGCTCAACAGCAACCAATGTGGCCATGAGTGGTAATAACAGCACAATGAATTTCGTTAAAATCCTTGAAGATTGTCGTGACTCAGCCCCTTTGGTGACTTCATCTTTGGGCGAAATGGGACAATTTACATCATACTTTAACAGCCACCAGGGGGCGATAGAGAAGTTTTGGTTTTACTTTTGGGGAGCTGTCATGTCATCCATCTTTATATACAGTCAATGAGCGGGACCAGACTCATAATCTCAGTCACATATGTTACATAGCATATAGCTATAGGTATCATACATTAGCTGATGTTCGGCTCGGCTTGGATTGAACAATGTTACATTGGCTTTCTTTACCTAGACCAATCATAAGCAACTCCTGTGTTAAAACATAAGAGTGTGTGAGTGTCCTGAGGTCTTACACTATGTTGGCGAGGTTGAGGGTCCTCTCAGGTTCCTCTGGGTAAATTGGATGAGGGGGCTCTCTGGACGACACACAGCCCAGAGTCCTGCTCAGGGCTCGACCAAGTTTCGTTGCTGACGACTTCTACACACACACACACACACACACAGACAAACATGAACTTTGTGACATTTGTGACACAAGAATTTTCAGCAGCAATGTTAACAGCAGCAACATCAGCAGCAATATTACTCCACTAGACTCGGTTTATCACTCAGATTCATTACTGGTGACTGTAATTCGACGTGAAGGCTATTGGTTTCTGTTTCTTTTCAAAGCTTTGAAGGGCAACATGCCACCATATATCAGCTCTTTATTAAACTGGTCACAGAGTCACTATTCAACACGCTCTAGATATTTGTATAATGCTCAAAGTTCCCCCGGGTAAACAGTAAATTTGGGAAAACTGCTTTCAATTTCAGTGCTCCATACACTTGGAACATTTTACAATGTACATTTAAACTTGATACAGTTATACCTATGGGTCAGTTTAAGACTTTGTTTTACAAACATCAGCATTTGAATGTAACTGTTTTTAACTATGTGCTGTCATGTATGGTTGTCTGTTTTTTATCTTTTAAGTTCGTTGTTTCTGTTTGTTATCACATTTTTGCACCTATTCTGTTTTTTATTTGTGCTCTCGACATCATTGAAAATGAGGGCTTGCCCTCAATGATTTTTCAAGATTTAAGTAAAGGTTGAATGAATGACTGACTGAACTGCATATAAGAATGGGACTGAACTTCATGGATAAAGTTTGGTGGTATCAGGTGATGTTGGTAAGTTTAGCATGATCCTGAGTCTTGTCAACAAGCTCTACTTGTGTGCCAAAGCACAACATTTTTGACTGACAATTGATTTGACTGAGTCTGATCTAGATAGAGTATGTTTTACCTGTTCTCTTCACTCTTTGAAGATATGTGGATTGATAAATTGCTACAAAAATACATAAAATATTTCTAATATTTGAACTTGGAAGTACACTTTATTACCTGTTTCATAAGTACATGCATTGTGTATGTGCATATGTACAGGAATATGTATGTAATTTTACTTTTCTTTTTTTTTTTTCTTTCAACCCCAGGAGGAAAAGCATTTGTGCTGGTAAATAAATAAACAAACAGTTGGCTGAGTGATTAGAGTGAAGGATGACAGAGATGAAAAATATTCATATCCATCTTAAAACTTAATCCCTCTTGTAAACTTCATCTTATGTGGATAAATTCCTAATATCTTTATCAAGTGAAAACTATTTCAATCCGAGAGATTTAAGATCAGACAATTATCATCAAGTTCTGGCTCCAGTCTCTGATTTTATTTGATAACACAAGTGCATGCAGCACATGTGATCAAACTGGAGCCGCAGATGTAACTGAGTTTCCTTGGTGTAACAGTAAGAATGCTATAAAACACTGAAGTGAAGCAGATAAACTGAAAATAAATAAAGTCTTAAACTGAACCCTGTTGAATTAATATGTAAAGCCTGCTGAGGATTATTAGGATGAGTTGCCTGAGATGAGAGGATTCCACTGGACAGGCAGGAGCTGCACTTTTGAGGAGATTTTTCTCTGAAACTGAAACATTAATAAGACAAATTATGCCAAGCCTGGATGATGAATAATTCAACAACTATGTTTCCATCTATTAATACATAATTTCTTCATTGAAAACATTTTCCCCTCAGGCTAGTGCAACTTTTTGGGATTATTTTATCATTTTAAAGGATTTTCTTTTTTAAATAAATACATCATAATTAGCAAAGAGTTAACAATATTTGAAAGGGAATACATCTGTATTTGGCTACTGAATCCCGGTCCAGATTTATTGAGGGATACTTGCAAGTTTTGGATACAGTGTAATAATCTGTGTGTGTTTATAATGTGTGTTGTTATGATAGAACCTGTTTTAAAACAATTTTAATTTTGATCAGTTTAAACTAAACCTGATTCTTCCACGAACCCTACTACCTAAGTCTTAACCCTCACGCTGCACTGTCAAGGTCTAAATTTCATAAAAGTCCTCACAAAGATGGAGGTCCAAGAGCACGCACACACACACATGCACACACACACACACACACACACACACTCATGCACGCACACGTGGAGTGCCCCCTGGTGTAATGAATGAAGGCTCACACAGTGACTCACCCAGGACGAGTGCTCCTTCATCTGATGCTTGTTGCTATGAGAGCCGCTGGCGTTGCCACGCCAGAAGCAGTTCTGGCAGAGCTGGTAACCCCGGCAACGGAGGCAGCGATAGCGGAAGCCCGTCATACCGTTGCCACGACAGTAGGAGCATGAGACGGGATGATAGACTGACAGAGAGACATAGAGACATAATATCTGTCAACATAGGTTGATCGAGAGAAAACAGGAAAAGGTCAGGAAATCCAAGATGGAGACGTAACTGGAGCCAGACTGAAATTCGACTTTTCAGGCCCACATTGATATCAATATTTGAAAATAATTTGATTATAAATAACACGATTTGACAATACATTACATTTTTAACGAAAAAAACGAAAAAATATGTCTGAAGCAGGTTATGTTACACTGAAAGATACCTTTTGAACATTAAATTATACAGGGAGTTAAAATGACCTTCACAAAAATTGGTAAAACAATAAAAACAATATTTGATTTTGGAAACTGAAGGCTGAATGTAAAATTTCAGGACACAAAAACAGATATTGTTGCAATTTACTGCAGTCCAAGTGAATTTCAGCCAATAAAATTGGCAAGCTGATATGTTTACGTGTAAGTCTGTGGTGTGTAGGTGTGTGTACCATTCTCCACGTTGGCCATGCGGTGCATGAGAGGCAGCCAGACAAGACACTGAGGAGGATCAGCTACGATATCCAGGAACATGTTGAGCATCACCCTCTTCTACAGAAACAACAACAACAAAAGACAAAATTCTTCATGAAACCAGAATCACATTCAGTTTTTATAATCCTGGGCAGAGGAACTGCATGTTGAGGAAACGTTGTAGATAGTATAATACTTATTAAAGAAAATCTGATGGATGAGGTGTGTGAGCATACGTGTTGTGGGAAGCATGAGCGTGCTAAAGTGTGTGTGTAGCCAAAGGACGGTCCTTCATGTAGAGCGGTGGGCAGCTTGAGAGCCTCTCTCAGAAAACCATCAAATTTGGACTGTACCAACACGCCGCCGGAGTCAGATACCTGAGAAAACACATCTACAAACACATACACACGTGCAAACATAATTACGAAAGGAATGACTTTATCCAACCATAACCTCATGCACACTACCCTAGCCCTGACGGTAACCAAATTCTTAACCTAAATTTTAATGGTTTATTGAATCAATTTTATCTTTTTTCTTTGGTTTAATGGGTTGGAAAACTATGTTCAAAGGACAGAATCTCTCTGAATCAAGTTGTTAAATAATCTAGGAGGGTCCCTGCGTCAGGGTCCCTTTAAAACAGACAGTTAACCCTAACCCTGGGGGGAGGTTTATAGTCCCAAAGGTGTAGAACAAAGCGGTATAAAAATAGCTTTGTTCCAGCAGCTATCACTCAGATGAATACGTTTTGCAACATTTGCACAGATGCTTTAACAGCAATGTTATTTTTTTGGTTCATTTTTTTAACAGAATTTCCTTATATATCCTAGTGGCTATGTATTTTAGAGTTTTTTTATTTTAGATAATCTCATAAATCCTGATTAGTGTAGCCGTGAGTACTTTTGTTATGTTTTATTATGTTTGTCAATTGTCTAATCAAACTACATAAAGAAAACTCTCTTTGTTTTCATGACTGAATAAACTGAATAAACAAACTGACCTTAAAGGACAACACAATTTCATACGGTTTCACGGACCCTGCCACCTTTCTAGCTTCAAACAGTGTTCAGGGACCTTATTTTCCTCTGAGAACAGCTTGTCTATTCAGTTACAGAAAACAAATATTTCTGAGTTTGTATTATTACCTCATTAATATTGTAAATATTAAAATTCTGAGTTTGAATTTCTTCTCCAAAAACTACATAGTGCCCCTTTAATGAAATAGTGGGTAAATTAACATGAGCAAACAGCAGCATTGACCTGCAATTTCCACAAGGTGGCACATATGTGACATGTATTCATACATGAAGAAATTCACACTGAAAGTTTGAGTTATGAGACATAAATACAGTACAAATGTGGGTAACATTTATTGCAATATGTCAGAGTGTGATGTTGTGTAGTAAAACGAATGAATGAAAAAATATAAATTTGCAGTGAACACCTCAGCCGGCAACACACACCAACGATTTAACATTCTAACAAACAAATGCAAAATCAATCTAACATATGTGTATTTAGATTTTAATAGTTAATTAATGTTAATTCAAGCGCATTGTAATGTCAATACTGCACTAACGTATAAAACAGTACAAAAAAACAACATGCAAAAACAAAAAACTCCTGTTCCTTTTATGCTATCATTATCAGTATTTCTATCTCTTTGTTTACACCCAAGGCCTACATGTGAAATCAGTTCAAGCTAACTTTCTGGGGGATGTTTAAAGTATTTCTGGGAAATGTAAAATCACTGATCTGAAACAGATTCCATGTCAGTTGTGATGGTATCAACTTGTACTCACAACGGAGTTTATCAATCAGTTTCCCTCCACACAACATGGACAGCATCGCCTTTACAGAGAGCACTGTCAGACGGCTGTCTGGCTCACTGAAACAAACACAAACAGAAACACATATGACAAACATTTAAACAACAGGATGTCAAAGTGGGAAGCTGGACATCAAAAAACACAATTTCCCTTTTTAAGGATCGACAGATTACTTTGTACTTACCTGTCGATGGCGGCCAGTAAGAACTCGACTAACAGAACGGTGCTCTCTCGTGGGTTGATGGTGTGTGTGGTGGGCAGGCGCTTGCTGAGCTGGTTGAACAGGGAGGACACTAAGTTCTCCAGTCTGATCACAGAGATGCCGGCGTGTAGCTCTACGGCATTCAGACCAGCGTCCCGCACCGCCTCAATCACATTGTATATGTCAATCAGATGCACTGGAATGAGAAAGTCAGTAAATTCTTGACATATATTAAAAAAAAACTGTTGCTGTGAATTCATTCCACCTAGTGCAGGGGTCTGCAGCCTGTGGCTCTGGAGCCACACACATCTCTTTTGCCCCTCTGCAGTGGCTCAGTGTGGTTTTGACATTTTACATGGAAATTAATAATATATATATATATTTTTACCATCATCACTGTTTTAGGCCTACAGTGATCCTTAGATTCTCCGACAGTAAAAATGCACAGCCTACACACAGAATTGTACCTGTTCTATCAAGTTGTGATTAATTGAATGATCCTGAGTTAATATCATTGGTCTGCATATATAGTTCTGTATTGCTCCTCTATCCTTTATTGTAGGCTAGTTCTTATATTTCATAAATGCACCAAAACATGGCATAATTGAAATGGAAATGCCAAGTTCAAGTACCTTATCCTGTAGGCATAAGTAGCCCACAGAGTTGCCACATCATGTAAAAATATAAATGAATGCTCATTTAGGCCTTAATAATCTTGTTAGGCTACTTTAGACTTTCCAACCTGTGTTACCTTCATTATAAGACACAAATATGCTTTGCGGCTCCAGACAGATTTTTTTGGCGAGGGACGGGGGCAAAAATGGCTCTTTTGATAGTAAAGGTTGCTGACCCCTGACCTAGTGTCAACAGAAAATAACTTAATAACAAAACGGACAAGGGTGACATCTTAATCTTATTTCTCCATAAGATATTTCTCCCAAAGATAAATTCGTATATCACAAAACAATCTCTGTATTGGCATTCTGAAGTGTTAAAACTGTGCTAAAGAGCAAAGATTATACTTACTGGAAAAAAAGAAGCACAAGACTAAAATTCAAACTGTTATGTCATTCTCTGACTAATGTTGCCATGCTGAAGGAGACTAGGGTTGACTTACAGTTGCATCTCTTCTGTATGTATCTGAGCTTGCAGGCTGTTCGATATGTAGAGAGACAAATGGCATCAAAGTTCTGCTCCCCTATGATGAAAAGAAAAAGACATTATGTATCCATAATAGAGACATCTCTCCCATCAATCTCAGACCATAGCTGCTCAGAGGTATTGATGGAGTAACACAATTCAGAAATGTATGTAATGGCATTTTAAAGCACAGAAAAAACAAACAAACAAAATCCACAAGGTTGAAAAGGAAAAATCCACCCTGGGTACCTTGCAGAGACCGTGTAAAGCTTATATTAGGTGACAGTAAGGTCACTCACCAAGCTCCACAAAAATCTGTCTCGCCTCTGCTCCTGTTGTTGCTGGAGTCCCCCTCCCTCTGTCTCTCTGCGCCCCCTCCTCCATCACCATCCTGCACAAAACACAAAACAGCAGGAAAACTCAGAACCTGGGTCTCTATCCCAGTATTGATAAACTCTAAACACAAGGAAACATTTTTAATCTCCAGTGAAGTGAAAAATGAAATTCAGCATTTCATTTGTCAAATAAATAATGATGCAACCCTACTAGTATCAATCTGAGGATGACTGCTTCAATTGCTTGCAGCTTAAAAATGTGTGTGGATATTCTGATTGACGTTCAAAGAGGTCAGAGCTGCTGGTGCTTCCATATAATGCAAGATCATTTGATTAATTTGTAAGGAACCATGTATGTTTTAGCCTAAATACAGTATAACTTTTCCTGTGTTGTGTGTTATATCAGAGTTGGCTGAAACATCGATTTCATCTGCAGTCCTCATCTTGTACAATGTGCTTGTATGAGCATTGTTTGGTGTTGACTCAGTGCATTTCCGTTTTTGGGCTTTCACAGGAAACATGGTCGACAACAACTTCAAAGATCACCAGCAATCGATTCTTGAAATGTTGTCTTTGTTTCTGACTGATGGGATTTGTTCAACTTTTTAAAAAGTGACTTAAAATTCAGAAACTGGGTGGAAAATACAACTTTGACACTGATAGCACTGGCACTGAGTAACTATAACTTATTTTTACACTTAGGTCTACTGTATGCATACCAGCACACCCACCAGCACACATACACACAAATTACTGGCAGGCTGAGAGTCAAATTCAGGGCCACCAGAGGATGAGTTGAGTGCCTGGTAAATAAACACATTAATGAGAACAGCTGATGAAATCTGACCTGTAGGCTGGCATTTAGACAACTTAACAACAGACAAACAGGGAGAGACAGGAACATGAGACTCTCACAGACTACATGACTGTGAGAAAGAAAGAAAGAAAGAAAGGAAGAAAGAAAGAAAGAAAGAAAGAAAGAAAGAAAGAAAGAAAGAAAGAAAGAAAAGCGTGGAAGACAGGAAGGGAGGTATGGAGGAAGGAATTAAGGAAGGAAGGAATGAGGGAAGGAAGGAAGGAAACGGATGAAGAAAGAAAGAAAGAAAGCTGTCAACCACTGCTGTCAGGTGACACAGAAAACACCAGAGGATATCAGTCGCCATGGTTACTGTTACACTACACCACACAAAACTGAAACGCACATGCACGCACGCATGCACAGACACACACACACACAGACACACACACACAAATATTTGCATTCCTTATATAAATGCGGTGACAAGCCAACCCCCAACACACACACACACACACACACACAGATTTTCTAAGAAACTGACACTTGCGCACACACACACACACAGACACACACGCACACACGCACACATTCCAGAGAGGATTTGAATGCTTCCCAGGAGACTTCATGCTTCATCCAGACAAAAGAAGGATTCCTCCTTTCTTTCAGTCACTCTCTCTCTCACACACACACTCAGAGACACACACTGCCTCTCACATTCCCATACATCTTTATACAGCTGTTTCATTGCTTTTTCTCCCTCTCAAACACACTCTACAGGCTTTTGATTCCAGTTAGTCAAGTGCAACTTTCTTTCTCCTAATCCCAATGTGCTCTGTGGACAATTTACAGTCGTGCCACTTCTTCAAAGTGCCCTTGAGTAAGACATTAGACAACTTCTTTCAGAGGACATCTCATGTTACTCGACTCTAAGTTCCATCTTAATCCCTCATACAGCCAAAATGTTAATGAAGATATCAAATTTGATTAAATCTAGAATCTGCATCAGGATACATCAGGAGCTTAGGACAGCTGTTACAGTGCATTCAGATATTTGGACAAAGGGACCAGCTGTCTCTTGCCTCAGCAGATATTTCACACATGCAGCTGTAAATGGGCGGGTGTTTTCATTGCACATTACTATCACAAAAAACAGCAAGTATGCTCTATTATATTGCCTACTGGTGCTTGACAAATAGGTTAATTTCCCTCGTGCTTTAATGTTTTGTAGATAATATCTTCAGGGCTGCAACTAATAGTTATTTTCATCATTGATTTATCTCCAGATCATTTTCTCAATTAATCATTTGGAGTGAAAAACTGTCTATGGAGATGCCATCAAATTCTTTGTTTTTTACAAACAAGCGTCTAAATTACGAAGATATCTGTTAAAGATCACACAAGAACAGTTAAAGTAGCAAATCCTCACATTTAAGAATCTGTAACCATGAAAAGTTTGACTTGATATACTTAAAAAAAACACATAAATAATGAATCGATTCTTATAATAGCTGATTAATAATTGCAGCGCTAAAAACCTTTTAAGAATTATCTTTAGCTTCCAGTATCTAGTATTACAGAAACAATAAGGACTTTAAAAAAGCTTTAAAAAGATTAAATGGCATTGCGGCTCAGGATCTTCAAAGTAAATGGAGCTGGTCTTGGCTGGTTGAGGCAGAGTTCTACTAATTCCTAGAACCAGCTTGCTTGAGATCCTGCTATTGGTTCCTGTTCATATGCATCCAAGCACATTTACATAAAAATAAAGCTTTCATGCTGCACCACAACAGAACATTTTCACTGCTAGCCCCATAATGTGTACTGACCCTATGATGACACAGACTGTCATCCTGCCTCTTTGTATACATATATCTGAATGCACTTGCGAACTAGACTGCTGATCCTCTTATAGCAGGGGGGATAACAAGAGTTGCAGACCCCGACCATGAGTATGTGTCCTCCTGCCAACACTGTCCTAAGTTATCACGATGTCCTTAAATAAAAAAGATTAAAGATTAAGTGTTAAGTTGGACATTTTGGGAAATGTCCGTACTGGCTTTCTGGAAAAGAGTTAAATGAAAAGATTGATCACCTTGCATGTTTTGGTCTGGATTAAACAAACAATATTACATGTTAATCAGTGAGCTCTAGATGTGCTGATAGGCAGATTGTGTTAGTGTCAGTGTTGTTTCCAGTCTTTATAATGACCTAAGGTAACCAGGAGTTGGCCACAGCGGCTAAGCTTGTTTGCCAAAAAGCTGAACTATTCCTTTAAAGGACAGCCAGCAATAAAATAAGGCAGCTGAACAGGTGGATGCATGTGAGTCAATGAAATGTTTGCTGCTGAAAACTTTTATTGATGCTAATTATGACTTCACTGAAGAGCTGCTTGGATTGGATGTTACATGAGTTAAGTAAGAGCTATGCCTGTTTCCAAAAGTCTCACCAGTTACCACACTGGACTCCCATGGTGGGAAAATGGTTATTTCCAGCCTGTCCTTACTGATAACTACACCCTGCCTGTCTGTCTATGTCTGTCTGTCTGTGTATAGTTGACAGGGAGGAACATTTGGTCTGTGAGGTTTGCTTCCTATTTTAACTCTGAAAGCTTTAAACCATCTTTGATATAATTACCCTGCCTGCAATTACCCCCAACTATGTCAGAGGGCAGAAACAGCTTGGCTGCTGTTTTCCTAATCGCTGCTTCGAAGTACAAAGGTTGATCACAGGAAATGGATCCAAACATTTGGACATTTGCAGAAAGTCCAAAATTAAACAGAGTTCTACCTGGTCCCTGCTTCCCAAATGAATGAATGGTGCACCTGCAGTTAATACTTACATACATGCTGATGTTTAGCAATATTTACCATAGTTACCAACTTCGCACTGAACATGAAATACAGCTAAGTCAGATGTGAAAGTCTTTATTTTTTGCAGGTATTAAGTAATTTATCAAAGTAGTGGACAAATTAAAATTGTATTTTTAACACCAAGATGCAGCACCAGCGCTCAACCTTGCTTCCAAGTACCATTTTTTTTTAAAAAGATGTCTGTAAAACTGCTGACAGGACTCCTATCTATTGTTTTTTTTTTTATCAATGCAGGTTTTGACTTGTAAAACTGTCCTCGAGCTGAGATAAGTGATTTAAAAATCTGGATGTCGTCACAATTCTAAGTTTCTAGTCAGGGCCGGTGGGAGAAACACTACTGCGCATATTCAGGGAGCTCCATAAGCAGGAATTAAACCTGGAAGCTAGACAACTTTTGGCGTATGTGCCAGCTAAGCAATTCTCATTGGACTGAATGGGCGGCATCTTTGCATTCAGTATTTAGTTATATCATCTGACCAAACTTCTTGGCAATCTATCTAACATTTGTCGAGATATTTCAGCCTGGAACGACTGACTGACAGGCTGACAGACCAACACTGCACTCCTATGAGCCACACTGGCAAGAATGGCAAAAAATATAAATGTTTCAGCTTTGACAACTGTCTAATTGTTTCTGCTATTTCAACACAAAGTCATTACATTATTTGGATAAGTAGCAAAGTAACTGCTTTACTACCATGCTGCTCTCAAAATGATTATGGCCCTAGTAATGCACAAAATGCATATGTTCAGGTGACAGTGATATAAAGAGCTTTACTCACAAAACAAACTGTATTCCTGAATCATGAGCAGTGAAAATGTCTATATGTTTCCAGTTGAAATAAAAGCCCCCACTCACTCAGTGGAAACTCTAAGGTGACTGACAGATGACTGACTTTTGTGCTCAGTTTTCTCTTTAGTAGCTCAGCTATGGAAAGTGAAGTGTAGAGGTTGAGAGACAGAAAGAGAAGGGAACGGAAGTGGGGTGGTATATACAGCTGACTGTCTGCAAGTGTGCTGTTCTATGTTTGTGTGGGTGGTGATGCACACTGCTGTTGCACCATGGTGTTTTATTATGGCTGACATTTGCTGAGCTTTACGGAAACAAACACACAAAGAACACACACTGCTCCAAATACACACACACACAGAACAAGAAGACACACTCTCAGTCCTCCAACAAATTCTGCCAAGACAGGAAACACATAAACATAACTGAACGCTTCAATTTAGCCTCTGCGTCCCCATTTAGAGGATGTGTTGTTTATGTGTGTGTGTGTGTGTGTGTGTGTGTGTGGTCATACCTCTCTGTGTCAGGGGGTCACACAGGACAGAGGAGCCTCAATAAAGGACGTCTAGCAGAGAGACACAGAGAGAAGAGAAAGGCAATTTGAAAGTCTTTTCAGGCTGTGGACAATAATGTCAACGGCTCTTTGGGGATAGAAAGGACACACTCTAATATAGACACACACTAAACACAACCAGTGTGGCACACACACTCTCCTACAGCTCTATGCACTGCATATGTTTGCGTGGCATCAAAGTCCATTTTTATTATGCTATGAATAAATTCTGGTCAGTTCTTTAATCTGTCTGATATGATAAATGATTCTCACTGATTGTAGCTCACCTTAAACAGCTGAACATCCTTTAATGTTTTCTTTTATCTGTTGTGTTTTATCAGTGCCTCGTTTTATGACTGTTTTATGACTTTTATGAGATTAAATCACAGTTTCAGTTTTGGCAGGTTGCTCTGATTTAAAGAGCACAACTGTCAGTATCTTATTCAGCAATCACAATTACCACTCTTATTCGCAAAACTAGACTTTCAGATTGAAAAATAGCACAAAGTCCTCACTCTATTAATGCTACAGTCACACTTGTCAATTCACGCTACTGCTTTACACATTTGTGGATGGTTTATACAAATTGTAAAGTCAATCAATACCCTATTCTTCTTGACACATGAACTGAATACATTCTCTTAAGTTATGGCAGGGTTCATACAACTTCTTAAACATCACATTCAAGGACTTCTCCAGGGCTTTCCAGGCCTAATTACCTCAAATTCCAGGACCTATATAGCATAGTTCGAGAAATGGACTAATAGTACAACATTAAATACTGTTACAACACTGACAGTTTTATAATAAGATCTAGCAGACTTTGCAGAAGCTCAAAAACAACATGTAACTATATTATAATAATATAATTATTTAGGCCTTGTTTTTCCTCAAAGTGAGAAACCTTATTATGACTGTAATAATACCATCAAAGTGTTTTTGTACCATCATTCACTGAAGCACTGTTGCTGAAAAATACTAGAAACGACAGCAAACGCTGAAAAGCTGCCAGGTGCCAAATAAATCCTCCCCAAACAAAATATGACAAATACAATGGTTTCACACACTGACAAGCTCTCACAACAGCACAGTCAGCAATCCTCCCAACAAAGGATCCAAACATTGTCCCACAAATAGTCAACTCAAGACTCATGGATACAATGAGCTCAGACATGGGATATTTCGACCTGCATTATATTTCTGTTCATGATCTCTACATTCAAGAATTCATGCAGACAGCTTTAAGAAATGGCTCTGAATGTACTGAAAACCCAAAGAGTATAGGTTGTGAATGCATCTAAATGTTAATCAAGACATCTGCGAGAAGAGGATAGTTACATCCTGTCAGCAGGTGTCACAGCAAGAAGGACAGATAGATAGATATCTTACGGAAAACTGATTCATGTGTACTGCAAATATTTCATTATCTTGTCGACAGAAATTCACATGCCAAAGTAGCAACAAACATAAAAGGTACTGACACAATGATGTGCTATGAGCCAGGTGAAAAATTAAAATGTGTTTTTTTGCTATCACATTATCACCCGACATGTTGACCTATCAGTTACAAGAATATGAGTTTCTTGTTCACAGCTAATTACCTCAAATACCACACATGACCTGAATCATCACACTGAAAACTGTCAGCCTGCCCCTATATTTTCTGCTTTATTTTCAGCTTTGACCCTTTTACTTAAAGTTTCAAATTCAAGTTTTTGCCCAAACTAAGACATCAAAAAAGTATGGTTTTTCATATTAGCATTGACATAACAAGAATTTCAAATGATACCTCACTGTTTTGATGATAAAAAAGAAGGTGCGTCTACGGTGCTCTTATGCAAAAGCAGGGCTGAAACGATTAGTCAAGTAATCAATTTGTTGACTGACAGAAATTTAACCTCTACTTTGATATTCACTTAATTATTTAATTTATTTATACAGCACAATTGATAAACATTTGCCAGTTCCAATTTATGAAATGTGACAATTTAGGGTTTGCTATAACAGTATGTAAAAGGCAATTTGTTACTTTTAAATGTCATTTTATAGTCTAAGGGCTGACTGTTGTGTCACCTCACATTGCCTTTGTCTCGGTCAAAAAGATGCACTTCAGCAAACCACAAAGACGACAGCCGATGGCGAACTACCTTTTACGTTCCGTGGCTGCATAAGAGGAGACACATCTCCAAACCATCAGGAGGCATTAGTCTGTATTTAACGCTCAAAAAGCAAAACAGAAAACCTCAGAGCAGTCTAGTAAAGCCACCTCTAATCCCGAATATGTCTGATAAAAGGTTGCAAATAGCACTGGCGAAGAGGCGGAGGCGTAAAAATCGACCAGACGCCACCATTTCTGTGCACTCAATCAGCTAAAAAGCTGCTGACAAGGGCCGATGCCAGTACTAGCTGTGTGGGACACACCGCAACAACTGGAGACACGGACACTCACCGATGGCCCCTACATTGGGGCCAAGGACGGCTGACCCTGGTGTGTCAGGGCCCTGTATCAGTGGCTCTCAAAGTGCAGTCCAGGGACCCCCAGGGCTCCTTGAGGGAGTCCCCAGCAAAAGGAGAATCCTTATTTTTAAGTAACACAATTACAGAATGTATTTTTAACTATTTTGGTCATGGGTTTCAAGCACTTTCTGTGATAAAACATCTAAAAGTAAAATTATTATCAGATGGGGGACGCTGGGACAATATGTGGGAATGACATGAAAAGCTTCAGGAATCACTGGCCTAAATGATGAATCAATTGCTCAAAAAATAAATAAATAACATAAAATAAAGTAACTAATGAAAGCATAATAATGATCATTTGTCGCAGCCCTATGCGTAAGTACTGCACATGCACATATACTAGGGTAATCAGCATGACTGCATTATGTAAATATTATGATCAGTCTCATCAACATTTACTTCACTCTGCTCATTACAGGATGTTTGTGTGTGTTATTGTGTGTGTAGGAAGGCTTCGCATCAGTGCAGACCACCCAACCAGTGCACCTGTGCATTAACCACACACACACACACACACACACACACACACACACACACACACACACACACACACACACACACACTAAAGTATTTCATCATAGCCGTGGTTACGTTTATGTAGGCCCAGCTCCTGAAGAAGGCAAATGGTCCTGAAATAATCACACACTATCTCTTCGTACTGTCTCTCTTTCTCTCTCTCTCTCTCTCACACACACACACACACACACACAAATGCTCTTAGGAATCAGTTGCTTTCAGTCCAAAGCATGCAAACTACAAATCATTCTGTATGCACACTCACGCTCGACTCACCGCTGTGTCTATGGGTGAATCCACAAACTAAAGTTTTGTGGAGCAGAACCAGCGATGACACTAACAGCGATAGGCGTCAGTCAGGCAGGCGAGGTGGTACTAAAGAGGGGTAAGAGGGTGTTTACCACCCTCTGCGCACCACACACACACCATGCATGCCACATGACCGCATCACCATTTGCAGCTGCTCCCTATTCTCACCGTCTGCCCTGACAGGACCTGACTGTGTGTGTTATACATGGCATATATACAGTACGCTACAACTTTAGACACTGACGTTGCTGAAATACCTATGAGCTCCATTTATCCTCTAAACGACCCTGTTCTGTAACACACGAAACAGATGAGGCTTGTTGGCCGCACCCACATATCCTAACAAAAGCTCTGCAGCAACTTTCTAAATTATTTTTTATTTAAAGTTAAGATTTCAGGAAATTGAGGGGCTTGGAAGTTTGGAGATTTTGAAGTGCTGACTGCATTACCGGTAGTTTTCCTTGGTCTCAAATGTCCGGAAACATTTTTAGGCATAATGGATACCAAACAAACTGTCACTTGATATTAAATAAAAAGCTGGAACATTTTAGCTGAGGTTTCTGCAGGACGAAGAATGTAGTTAGCCTTTTTACAGAAAAACAGATTTGATTCAGTCAATGTAGTCGCACCCTTGTATTGTTGAGATTGAATGTACACAGTATTGATTGATACTACATTGTTGATTATTGGAGGCCTGACTAACCTGAACTGATTCTAACATACTGCTGCAAGCATTCAATAATTTGTCTTGGTAGTAAATAATTATTTGCTGTTCTAACTGTACTCTGGATATAAATAGAGACTTAAGTGTTGCATGATGGGAGAGCTGCAACTTAAGATCCAATTTACAATTATATGAGTAGATAAAAGTAGCAAATCCTTAAATTTATATAGCTGAAATCAACAAATATTTGACATTTTGCTTAAAACTGAACAAGGAACCGATGAATGTTCCATCAAATGACGAATCGATACATCAGCTAATTGTTTGAAACAAAAATGATGGTCTAATTGGAATACACTGATGGTAAAAACATCAAATCATTGTATATTTTTGGATGTCTTGACATAACCTAATAACATATTCAAATGTAAAAATAGTAAACTGTGTCGGTTATAAAACCTATCAACTGCTCCAGTTACAAGCAGGTTGAACCGAAAGCACAAGTCTCTTCTGCTTCTCCAATCTCTCAGTTCTGACCTCTGATCCCCGCCCTGCCATAGAGACAAGCTGACTGACCCAGTCTGACCCCAGGGTTGTCACCAGGCAGGTAAAAACAGAAGCAACACATCTCTGGTTACACATTTAAGATGGACAGCTCGCATGCCAAGGGTGTGTGTAGGACCAGACCAGACGTTATAGCATGTTCTGAGTTGAAGTCATGGTGGAGTCTGTTGTAGAGGAGTTTACAGGTCCAAATAGCTGGGGAAAAAAACCCCAAAGAACATATTCAACCCAAACACAAAATGGACGTAAAGCCTGAACTGGATTTAAGGGTTTCTCAAAGGCAACTACACTCAAGTGGGTGATTTTCAGTGATTTTGATGTATCCAAACTGTTTATTTTCAAGCTTTTCAAGATCGCATTTAAACAGACAAATGGAAATGCATGAAGAAATGCATCTCCACTCATTCATTCCAATGGGAAATTCACAAACATTGACACAGCACGCATATGTGCCAAGTTCCACACTGGCATTTGGCAAAAAGATGAGTGGTCATCTGGCAAAAAAGAAATGTTGAATCTGGCTCAAGTTTTGACACCAGGCAATGCCATGTCATCAGTTAAGATGCTGGACTGTCTAAACAAATGCATAAAAGCTCACATTCTTGGAAGATTTTTAATATTTCTACTGTTGAATTGGTGATTGTGACAAAAAAGCAAAAACAACTGCTGCCATGACAATTTTGTAGACATGTAAAACCCAGTCTTTTAGTATTTTAAACAACTTTCACTTGAATTGCCATTTGAAAAGCTTCCACATTCCTGGATCTATTACTCAAACTGATCTAGCTGGGTTGTATTTCATAGTCTTATTATTACTTGAAGCAATATGCCCCAACTAACACAGGTCCTTGCTTTGTTTTAAAGTAACACAGTGCTGTTTTCAGTATAAATTTGTGAACATAACATGCCTGACCTTTTACCATTACTCTCACATCCATGTGTATTTACACAAACCCTAGACTTGTGTCTGAAACCAATGAACACTTAAGTCTAGAACTGAAATATGACCAGATCTGGCTTTTGGTCAGGGAGATGGATGGTATGCCAGTAAGACGCCCATGCCAATTCCAAAGAAAGGGAGGATGAAATGAACAGTAAAGCATAGAAAGAGACAGGTTCAGCAGGAAGGGAAGATGACTATATGAAGAAGGAAGAGCGAGTGAGAAAAAGAGATGGTGAAAGAGACAGGAAGAGTATGAGAGAAAAACAAAAAAGACAGGAAGTGAAAGTTCTGTCTAGTCCTGAAGAAACTGCATAAGAGAGTAAAAAATGTGATTGTTTGACGTTAAACTTGCAGCCTGATATACCTGACATACTGTATAACATGTGCAACCAGCTTGTGAGTTTATATAGGGACTTCATGGGTGGATAATACAGTAAAATAGTAATATTAGTATTGTTAGCAGCAACAATCTAAACTTTTTGTACTGAATTACAAAGATTTAGTCACCAAACTCTACAGCAGATGTGTGATCAGATAGACTGGTGCAGTACCAGTGAACTTAGAAAACCATTGCAGGATTTCAAAACAAGCTGTTATACCAACTATTAATCAGTGACAAAAATGGGTTCTTCTTCTTTGTCTAAGCTTAACTAGCCTTTCATTACACTTTATTTTACGGCTAGCTACCTGAGCATTAACTCAGCAGCATCAAACATACCAAACCATAAACGAGTAGAGAGCACTGAGGTCTCCAAAAGTATTGGAGGGCCATCCAAATGAGGAATACTTAAATTTCACTATAATTTAACTCTAAAGAAATTACATGAACTAGAGACTGGATAGGGATGACTGTTCTTCTAATCATAGGTTTCACCCTTAGTGCTATTATCTCCCCACCCACAGTGGAGACAGTAACACAATCAGCACCGCTGTAAATCAGTCACAGCCAAAGTCTTTCCATATGGAGACTCTGAAATTAAATGCGATGATGCAGAGGCTGCTGTGAAGAAACCACCAAGGATTATCTTCAGGTGAATCATATAAAATACTGAGCTAGGATGCATGCATACATTTTTTATACCTGGTTATCATGTGCAGAGTGGTGGGATGGTTAATTATCGTTGGGGTCTCTCATTTTA
Organism: Pagrus major; assembly: GCF_040436345.1. NCBI lineage: Eukaryota > Metazoa > Chordata > Actinopteri > Spariformes > Sparidae > Pagrus > Pagrus major. The sequence goes on from NC_133236.1 coordinate 12,738,913, forward strand.
GCCCTTTAGAGATGTAAACAAGTCGCCCACCGCCCAATTAGAGTACACAATATGCAACTACCAGGGAAAAGTAAAGATCCTCAGGGGACAGTTTGGGACAAAGCCCATCAGTTACTGTGATCTCTCTCTCTCTCTCTCTCTCTCTCTCTCTCTCTGTCATCCCTCTCTTTTTAGTTTCCTCTGCAGGGAGCAACAGTTTGGAAAAGTCTGCAACCTCACTGGACACACATTTAAAAATACACTAATTGTGTTTTTGGTCAATAATTTGGATTTTTACTTGACTGATTTCATTAGGCATTAGTAGATATGCAATGCATGTAAAGAGTGATTAGATAACTGGCATTATACAGGCTATTTTGCACAGACATTATCAATAAAGGTGTGCCTTGAGAGTCTGGCCTGCCCTTTGGTTCACCTTAGGCACAATTTGAAAACAACTGAACTTGAGCATGACAATGAACCGGAAAAAAAGAAATGATATTGGACAATATTAGCTTATCACAAATATATCAGAACATAGAAATCATAATGCAGAAATGCTAAATATGTTCTATGCCATTCAGAAACAGTTTGTTGAACTAACAAAAATATAACATTTACCAAAAATGCTTATGTTGCGTCTCAGATGTTATAGTTTCTGTGGGATGTCAATAAAACCATAAATAAACACAGAAAATCAATCCAATTTTGAGTAGTGTACATGCTCTGAACACATTTTGGGGTGTAGGGGTTAGGGGGAGGGGCTGTCACTCTGCAAGAGCTCCAAAAAATGCTTGGGCCATCTCTGGTAACACCTTTTGGCAGGCTGGGGTGTGATAAATCATTTCAGCTGACCCCACAAGTCAGATAGGATGATTCATTAGAATGCTGATCTATTAGAATATATTATGATTCATACACCACTTAATTTCACCTCATTAATCAGACGAAGACTGACTAATTATCCGTACTACAACACACTTTCTAGTTAACTTGCATCTGTTTCCATTCAGCTTGTCGCATTTTAATTGTGCATACATGCATGCCACTTCAATCAATCAGAGCCACTTGAAATGCTGTGCCGAAATTCACTGCGGATAGTCACGATTTCATCTAAGTATTACGTTATATACTACAAAACCTGTATGTTTGGCGATACGCCAGGTAACGTAAAATTGCCAGATCTTTGAATGGAATAACGTTCCTCCCATGCAAGAGAACAGCACTACTACGTACAGGTCAAACACCAATAGTAGTTTTGATTTGAAAAGTGGGCATGTCTCAAGTCTAACGCTACTACAACACTCAGGACAGGGACAGACACCGCATTAGACATTGTTTAAGCACAATATTTGAACGGTCTCTTGAGCTGCCATGAATATCAAAGACTTGAGTCAAAGCTCATTTTTAGTTCTGCCTACTTCTGGGAAGCTTGTGTGACATCTGAGCGGCCATATTGCAGAAAAGTTTAACTCCCTGTTCACCTTATCCCACCGAGTGAACGTGTTCTTTAACTCCCCAAACTCGGGTGAAACGACACATTAGAAGTGAAACTTACTCAAACTAAAGCCTAAACTCCCCCCTCCTGTTTGTGTGCTAGCTATAACCCTTAAAAGTGAGACGAGGGTTACTCACCGGGAGTATTTTCGGCAGGTATTCGTGGCCAAATACCAACATCAACACTGAAACGTGTGGCACTGACTTTAGCTAGCAGCTTTATTCTCTCTTCAAATGTCCGCTTCCTCTTTTCACCGTGTTTTGTGTTTCCTCTTTGGCTTGAGTAATATCGTCCCGGTCCCGTTATTTATTTCCGTAGTAAGCCATGATTCACACCCTCCGTGCCCGGCCGCCGCTGCTGTACCGGCCGCCGCTGCTGTGATGAAGTGTACTATTTTTGAAAGAAAGTCACTCCTCTTCTCCCCGGTCCGGTCCAGCCCCCTGCTCTGTGACAGTGAGCGGCTGCTGCCTCTAAACCAGCTCAGTGCGCACCAGGCAGTCAGTACCACAATGTTAGTTTCATTCTACAGTTAATTAAATGTGATTAATCGATAAAATATGTCTTTTAATTCACACAGGGAGGATTTTTTTTATCGGTTATCAGTTTCTGCTGTGTTAATACGTCATAATCCCTCCATGAAGAAAGTAAACCCTGAGCGTAGGTTTCCAGGCTTCATTAAAGTTTCACCCACCATAGCAGACAAACATACATAGGTATTTTGGACTGCCATATAAAACTGAAAGTATTAAACTACCTCAAGGATACTCAAGTATTAACATAGTATAATATTGGGGATTCTTTACTACAGCCTGTCCAGTGGAGTAAATGAACCAAGTCAGCTAGGCTAATGTTGTAAGCAACAGTTTTAACATAGTTGAACTTGATTTATGTTTCATTTTGTGCTACTTCAGATGTCATCTACACAACATTTTAAAAGTAACCCTTTTCTCTTGTTTTTATTCCTTGTTTGTTATTTATTTGTTTGTTTCTTAGCTGCACCAGAGTTAGCTAGCCTATAAGCTTATTTACAATCATAGTTCCCGGGAGACACATAACTAAAGAGAATTAACATCATGGTATAAAAAAACACACAGTTACAAGACAATACAACAACATCAGCAACCCCAACAACAACAGCGATAACAAGATGATTATTTTACATAAGCTACTGTGTAGTATAGCCTAAATGTGGTGAAGTAATAATTGATAATAATAAATTAATAGTTTGCCTTTGAATTGTAATAAAGGATTGGAAATGGAAAGACTCAAAGTACAAGTGAGCTGACCCCAAAACTGTTGCCTACTGTAGTTAAAGGTGCACTATGCAACTTTTTTTACAGGCCTGTAATCAAACAAAGGCCCTTTTCACACAGATTTCACAATATCACCGCAATGAAGGCTCGCACACTGAACCAAGCAGCGCGTGTCATTTCATACAGCATGCCGCTGTTGCGGAACCAAAAGAGGCGTGACGGTACACATTATAACGTGGGGATCTGTGTGGGGTTTTTAACAGTTTCCACCTGTTAATCTAAATATGTATCCACTGACTGTAATCACATGGATGCTGTCATAATGTGTTGTGATTGAGATCCTGACCCACCATGCATTGTGGAAAGTTTCCTGGTCTAAATTACATCACAATCACCATCAGTAAATAGCAGACCCTGTCTGGCTCTCACGGAGAGGGGTGCTGTTTTCTGGGAGGTAGTTTACTGAAGACTCGGTAAGAAGGGCTGATCATCGCAGTGACTTTTCATGATTAAATTTGGTGTTTTTTTCTAGTGTAACTACAACGACAAAATAGTGGAAGGCGACGAAGACATTCAGAGTTACTGCTCAAAATCACGTCACATAATCATCACCAGTCAACCGTGGGAGCTGCCTGGCTCTAGCTGCCAGAGACAGATGCTGTTTTTGGGGCGGAAGTATGACGAAGTGTCGGTAGATCAGACAGGATGACAGCGACTTTCCCGTGTATGAATTTGTTTTTCTTCCCCTCATATAAGTTGCTGAAGACACTACCTGCTACCACATTACTGTTGTTTGGTCTAGTAACTTTGCTTTGCTGGTTGAAGTGTGGAACGTTTCTCTTTTATTTGATGAGTGAAGGACCTGTTTAGTTGTCCGACTGAACGCCATCAAACGGACATACCCCTGTCCCCTGTCCCGGCTTACTCTTAGACACAGCCGTCATCTTGCCTCTGTTACGGCTCTGTTACTACCTCCGCTGGCGGATCAGAGGCAGAATGGGGGACCAGTTTCATTCCGCCTCTGATCCGCCAGTGGAGGTAGTAACAGAGCCGCAGAGGAGGCAAGATGACAGCTGTGTGTAAGGTAACTACTATATGACCAAAAGTGACATGGTGCACCTTTAAATAACTTCAGTCAAAGTACTCAGTTACATCCCATTATTATATATTCCCATGTCTTTTTGTAACTGTTACTCCTGAAATTTGATTAATAGCTTTTTCTAGAAGAATCTGTGGTATTGTTGCCACAATGTCAGTCAACCTCTCTCTCTCTCTCTCTGTTTTGTATTTGACAAAGCTTCATTCTCCTGAGGTTGTGACATTCACCAGCCATGTGTGATTAAACTACACGTACGCACCACACACACCTCTTCCCTCTGCGGATTACAGTTAAAATTAAGCAGCCACCATATTATGCAGGCTATAGTTAATTTGGACATTAATTGATTGACATTTTGAAGTAATTACAGAAAGATTACAGGAGTGCTCAAGATTAATCCACATCAAATGAATGTTACACATCTCCTTACCCTCCTCTTCCACCCTCACTGAGAGTATTTGTCATGTAAGCAGTTTTTTATTTGATTGTTTAGCTCTCATATTTTACATTATTAATTGACTGTATAATTTGTAGCTCATATTGAGTGTTTATGCTGATGAACAGTCTCTCAAACAGAACAGGTGACAAGCTGGAACCTATACAACACAGTTGCCTACTGTGATTAAAGTGATGGAATAAGTACTCTTCAACACAATTTCTTCATTGTTACTTTAACAAACTTTAAAGTAAGAAAAAAGTATAATGTACTTCAAAAGTAAAAGTACTTATTGGGCAGAGAAGTCCATTTGAGAGTGTTATATTGTTATATTTAGTGTAGAATTGGAAAATCATTACTGATGCATTGACACGTTGGCAGTATTTTAATATTACTAATTAGATATCACTAATATCTGATTGAGGTGGGGTGACTTTTTAATACATTAAACACTGTTGGATAGTTTAACCCATAGCAATGTATTATACTTTATAATTCATCATATGCATTTATGTAAGAATCATAATCTGTAAAGTGACTGTAGTATAGTTTTCAGAAAAATTTAAAGCAGTAACAATATTTACCTCTGAAATATACTAGGGTAGAAGTTCATTTGGAAGTAGCATAAATGGGAAATGTACAAGTACAAGTACCTCAAAATTGTACTCGAGTACATGTATATACATTCCACCACTGTGTAATTGGGTGTCTACAACAAAAAGAGAGAATTATTCAACATATTAGAAAGGAACCTGGAAGGTCTTGCTATGTGAAAGAGGAAGAGCCTTTTGAGGAAATTGTGGGAAAAAAACATGCAACTCTGAAATAATTAACTCACTGGTTTACACATTAAGCAAAATCAACACATCCTGTGACTAAAGCAGTTTCCCATCAAATTCACCAAATATGTTCAGTACATATCAGTGTAACTGAATTACACATATCATTTCATCACTTGCAGAAGTGAATTACTGGAATATAAGACCATTTTTAAAATGCTGCATATCTTATATGTAATAATAGCAAAGGTTTTCACTGAAATCCAAATATTTTAAATCATCGTCTCAATCTTTGATACAATGTTGGAAACAATAATGCAGACATCAGATTTTTGAGAAAAAAATCTGCCAATTGTGCAAAACACTGTGCCAGCCTAACATCAATACACAACAACAGAATCCACATTGCATAGCAACAGCTGCAAGTGTGCCGGTGTACTTCCCAATTTCATGTAAATCTGGCAAAAAAAAGCAAGAAATTCCGCTCAGCGCCATGTTTACACAACAGGGTCGATGAATTGACCAACACAAGTGACGCAAACACTCAGATAAAAGGCTGCCAACAATCTCTGCAGTGTAGAGCTCTGGTTTTTACTGCAAAGACCGGATCATTATTTCATCTTATAGGAGTTGGATTTCTTCTGGCAGGCAGCGTGAAGATGTGGACGCTCAGTCTTCAGGCGATCGTCGTCTGTGTTTTCCTACAGGTAGGTAAACGTACAGCATAATAGAGATGTGTAAATTGAAACTTTGTTTACATGGCAACCATGAAAATAGAAATGTGGCCTTAAATTTGAAGACAAGGCAAGTTTACTTGTAAAGCATATCTTCTTAAACAAAAAAAAAATATTAATTTGCTTTAAGATGTCTAGAAAATGGGAAATATTGCTACAAGACTGTATCCTAAAGGACACAATTACATAAAGGGGAAGAATATGAATAATGATGTTGTTTTCATGCCAAAAGGCTGATTGCACTGTTGTTGTTTAAGAAAAGACTAACAGACTAATAACAGACTGTAAGCAGATGTTATTAAGTCTTCTATTAGAAAAGGCAACTTATATAAAGAGGGAGACATGATATGATTGGTAAGGATTTATTGCTTTTGTGAATCATATGTACACAATATATAAACAGGGAGAGAAAGTATGAATTGTCTTTGGTGTAAAGTTTCTAGAATGTTTTTTAAAGTAATGAAATGTTTTGATTATTCTTTTCATTTTGTGTGGATTTCTTCAATGTATGTTTTAAAGAGTGCTGAAGAAATACATTAGAAAAACATTTAAAGACAAGTAGGATGAAATGTTATAAAAACAGAGTTTGACAGTGCAGTTACAGCCCAATAATTAGTAATAACACGAAAAAGGATTAATTCATCAGTCAAAGGCAGAGGAAAACAAAAAAGCAATTCATAAACAGACATCATGAGCAACTGATCTACATCTTGAAAGGTGTATCTCTTCGTCCAGGTGTGCTTGACCTACAAACCCAAAGCATCAGTATTTGACAAGCTGGGAATAGTCCTGAAAAATTCCCGAACAAGCAGTTGTCCTGAATTCTGAAGTCCTAATTCCTGCGAAAATTAGACTAAACCAGAGTTTGAATTAGTTGTAGCCTCATAAAAGGTTAAATACTGATCGTTGTGAAACACTTTTTCGGTGTGACGCTGCAGCTGGCTCCTCTTTAGCTATAGCAGTTGAATATATAACATATATATGAATTATGACTGTTGTTTTTTTTAGCTGTGTACAGTAGTGTTGCAATTTAATAAACAGCTGCTGCGAGAGTGATTGTGTTTCTTTTTCATAATGACAGATGATTGATTTAATGAGTAAAAATAATTTGTATTTGAGTATTATGTTAAGGGTGTTATGGATAATGATAGTACTGAGTTTTGACTCTCGTCTCTTCTCCTGTTCTCATCTCTTCACCCGAGTTGGGAATGTGACTCATCGATCAACCTTTAAGTTATTATTGGTTGACTTAAGAAAAAAAAACAACACTCACATTTTCAAATTTTCTCTTGCAGGTGCCAGGTTGTTTTCCATCATGCCTCATCGTCGGCTCTGTAGCCAACTGTGCTTTCAAGAACCTCCGCTCAGTTCCTCCTCTCCCTCCCAACATCACCCACCTGTACCTGGAGATGAACCGCATTGCTGAGATCAACTCCACCTCCCTGTCAGGCCTGAAGGAGCTGCAGGAGCTGGACCTCGGACGACAGTATGTTCCTTCATTTGTGATCAGGGACAATGCGTTCAGCGGACAAAGACGCCTGAGGAGGCTGGTGCTCGGCTTCAACAAAGGCCTTCATCTGGAGCCAAAGGCTTTCGAGGGACTTTCCGGTTTGAAGAACCTCTACCTGGATTACTGCTCACTTGAAGACGCCATACTGTCAGAAAACTATCTGGAGCCACTGTCTTCTTTAGAGACTCTTGACCTCTTTGGTAACAAGATTGAGAGACTCCAGCCTTCAATGTTCTTTGCAAACATGACTAATTTGAAAGATGTGAATCTCAAGCTGAACAGGATTGACAAAATCTGTGAGTCTGATTTAGTTGGTTTCCGGGGAAAGCACTTTGAGGTTCTGAACTTGGAATCTGTTCTGTTAAAGGCCATGTCTAGTAAAGGTTTTGACTGGCAGACATGTGGGAACCCTTTCAGAGGAATATCCTTTCAGACACTCGACCTGTCAAACAACGGGCTCAGTATCCATAAATCAAAGCAGCTCTTCAGAGCCATTGAGGGGACAAAGATCTCCTGTCTCAAACTGTCAGGACACATGGGTAGAGGATTTTCATTCAGTGTTCTCCCTGATCCAGACCGCAGCACGTTTGAGGGCCTGAAGAACAGCTCGATCCTTACTTTGGATCTGTCTAAAAACAAGATATTTGCATTGCAACAGGGGGTTTTTAGTCAGCTGAAAGAGGTCGAAATCATCGACGTTTCTCGGAACCGCTTGAACCAGATCCACAGGGATGCCTTTATGGGTCTTAAGGGTCATTTAAAAATGCTCAACCTGTCGCACAACCTGCTCGGGGAAATCCGTTCTTACACTTTTGCCTCTCTGACAAACCTGAAAGTGTTGGACTTGTCTCACAATCACATTGGTGTACTCGGTTTTGACTCATTTGATGGACTTGACAACTTGAAAGCGTTGATTCTAACAGGAAACTCTTTGCGAGATCTTGGCTTCCCTGCGTCTCTACCCAGCTTAGATTATCTCCTGTTGAACGACAACAAGTTGACCTCCTCGTCAGTATACAGTCTCACACGGTTTGCCGATAATGCCATGCATCTGGACATTAGGAACAACAGATTAACAGACCTGGGGGATGTTTACACCTTTCTGGCTCGGCTGGAGCACCTCCAGCATCTCTTCTTTGGAGGAAACACCATCAGGACGTGCAACCTCAATAGACAAGTTACAGCAGCTGATTTGAATAATTTCCAAACTCTTGATCTTCACGGAAGCTCTCTGCAGTCTATTTGGTCTCAGCGGAAATGCCTGAATCTGTTTGACTACCTCAGACATGTGACTGTTCTCAACTTGAGCTTCAACTCACTGCAGTCTCTTCCTCAGGACATTTTCAAGGGTCTCAGGTCAGTAGAGACGATGGACCTCTCATTCAATACCTTGACCTATCTCCAGCCTGACATCCTACCAAAAAGTCTTAAAGTTCTCAACCTGTCTAACAACTTCATCGCCTCCCCTGACCCCACCGCTTTTCGCTCTCTCAGCTCCCTTGACCTCAATATGAACCGATTTCATTGCAATCCAAACCTGACAAGCTTCCTGACTTGGCTGAACAACACAAACGTGACCTTCCTGAGACCCGTCAAAGAGCTCAGATGTGAATTTCCTTATGGTTTCTATAATGTTCCTCTGTTAGAGTACTCTGCTCAGGTCTCACACCAGTAAAAGTACCTAAAAGGGAAGAGATATGTGTTTTCTTTCAGGATGACACCTACACTGTAAATTGTAAAAGTTGACTTTACTTAGTTAAACAGAGGTTCCATATTGTTCATTTGAGTTTATAAAATCTGAATTTGTCAGTGCAAGTTACTGTAATCTCAGAAAAAAACACCTAAATTCTGTGAAGATGTATAAAAACCTGTACATTTTATTCATGATCATGTAATAAGACCGTTCGTTGAAATTTGTAATTTCCATGTATAATATAAATGTAAATCAAATTTTCTCTCAGGAATAAAAAGATGAGAAAATACTCATTGATAGACTCATTGTGTGAGTCTATCGTTGTACCAGCAGGGGTAGCTGCAGAACAGTCCTAAAAGCTTTTTGGCTTTAAAAGACAAACTTCTTTTCCAGTGCATGCTGGGAGAAGCTCCAGTCCCCCAAGATCACTAGAGGCAGGCTTGGAAAATGGATGGATGAATGACTTCTGGTAGATTTAAGCAGAAAACACTCTGAGACAACACCTAATAAAAACATTAAAGCAGCAGAGGACTTTTAGGGCTATATTTCATTATATTTTGAGTTGTTACAATGCACGTTAATTTGCATAAATTAAGATATTTTCAACATGAATGATGCAGAAAAAGGCACAAACTGGTGCATAAAAATTCACCACGATGTAGAAAATTGAGTGTTTGATGCTCAAAATGTCTTTAAGGAAGAATCCTCTGTATCCCCTGCTTACCATTCTCAAAACATATCCTGTCATTTGGTATTCTGATGATGGTGCTGTTGGTCAAAAATCTCCCACATAGGAGGTGTTAAACAGATCGGAACCAAACCATTCAGCATTTAATTTTTCCACTCCTTTATTTAGGTGTTTCTTTGAATTTATCACCTGCTTTATTATGTAGGCTAATCGAGAATGTAACCCAATTTTATGTAAGATATGTTTATTATTTTTGAGAACAGGAGAAATAACAGCAGACAAGGAAAGAAGGACCAAAAAGAAAGAGGATAAAACAAAAATAAGCACATCCAGAAGGTATCAGTAACAATAACCACAGTCATGAATGAATTAAATACAAAGAAGTTTCTTCCTTTTCAAAAACAAAAGGAAACAGAAGTACTGTATATAAAGAGCAGTATACAGCAAGGTGTTTCACAATAGCCACAGCATATTAGTCTTTTCAGTACTGGGTCCCAGATCATATCAAACACATCTCCTCTGTCTTCATCATAGAGTCTCAGTCTTTCCAAATGTAATGTGTTCAACCGCATATCTTACGTTGGAACAGCTTCCATTTTCCACACACGCAAGATTCACTTTTTTGCAATCACCAATTCAAACAAAACAGCAGTTTTTTTCATACTTATTTGCATGAGACAAGGAACTAGTAGCTCCAAGAATAGCTATGAGTGGGTAGGGTTCCCACCGCTTCCCAAAATATTTTTCCAATATATGTTCAGTTTACTGCATGACCAGAAAGAATGTGTTAAATCACTGGATACAGACTTACACCGGTTGCAAATGTGTGAGACATCATTAAAAGTAACCCAATTTTTAAGCCACAGTCACTCGCTGTTTTTGTTCCAGCAGACATACATTCATTCATAACCTAGCATGAAAAGTTTGCATTAAATTTAGTTATTTCATCTGACACTGTGTCTGAAGGCTCATCAGAGATGCTGTTTTCACTTCTCTGTGTGACCTACATCAGTTTCTTCTGCCCCAGTTAATAGCAGCTCATATTAAACCTGGACAATAAAAGAGGGCAAACTTAGCCAGCACCAAATATAAATAGGCTGGTTGTTATCAGGTATAACATGTAGATAAATGATGTTTTTATTCCTTCTAGTGCTTACAACAACCACAGACAGAACTCTGTACGACTAGAGGCAGTAATTGTAACCTTAAAGGGGCACTATGTAATTTTGGAAGAGAAATTCAAACTCAGAATTTTTATATTTACAATATTAATGAGGTGATAATACAAACTCAGAAATATATATATTTTTTTCAATATCTGAGCTGTTCTCAGAGGAAAATAAGGTCCCCAGAACACTGTTTGAAGCTACAAAGGTGGCAGGGTCCGCCACATATAAACAAAGTAAAACAGTATGAAATTGTGTTTGTTTATTCATGAAAATAAAGAGAGTTTGAAACTTGATATTGCTCCTTTAAATGGTTGCAGTGATTTACTTGTGTAGAGTTTGTTTACACGAGCAGCTTATTGGCACGTCGCCTTTTCTGGAAGTTGGGATCAAAAAAACCCAAAAACCTGAAAATTTAAGAGCAAACTGAGATTATTTGAATGATTGATGCAGAGTAAAACGTTAATTTCAGTTGGTTTGAGCTCAAAGGACTTTTTTCTTTTGATAAATACTTAATACTCCCAGTGGATACACAGCATTTTACAGGTGAAAATGAGCTTTGAGCTGGTGAAGAAGCTGCATAATCCTCCTCTTACAGCAGAGGGCAGCATCAGCCCAGTTAGAGTCCGCTGCCTGTTGGCCTCAGTGCTGCTTCTCAACAGTATGGCTTCCTCAAAAACAAGACCAATCACACTTTTCCCAGCTGGGTTAAGTATGCAGCAATGCAACATTTCATGAGGGGAATGAGGTCGATAATAATAACAATGCTCTGTTTGATGTCAGAAGGGAGTTTTTGGCCAATAACAGCACACAATTGTTTTATTTTATTGTCTAGGACAGGATTTTGTATTGTGATTAATAATTTAGTAATTGTAGTGGTTAATATTTATATAGCTATTTGAGTGTTTCTGAATTAAAAATGTACTCCCACTGTCCTTATAAAGCTGCTCTCTGCTCATTAAATATTAAATGTGGACATGCGGGGGAGGAAGAAGAGACCTCCGTCAGGCCTTCTGATAAAACTCAGACTACAAGAGTGGATTTATAGACCTGTGTGTGTGTGTGTGTGTGTGTGTGTGTGTGTGTGTGTGTGTGTGTGTGTGATTGTGTGTGACCTCTGAGTCATGACCAGACCTGATTCTCTGATTTGTGTTTATGAACATTCCCCATATAACACTGACCTGTGAGATTACTAATCTCGACTGTTTGTGTGTGTATGTGTGTGTGTGTGTGTGTGTGTGTGTGTGTGTGTGCGTGTTCTACACTTATTTGGACAGTTTAATCATACAAGGCCTATATGTGGAGGGCAGAGCTTCCAATGAAATAAAACACTAAAGTAATCTAATGCCATCTTGACACAATTAGTTAATTTATTCATCATTAAATCATTGAGTTGATTAGCATAGGTTTGGCTACTTCCAGCTTCTCAAAGAAGAGGATTTGCTGCTCTCCTCTGTTTATATTATTGGAAAAATGAAGATTTATTATCATTTTTGGGCTCTTAGCACAGCAGTGCTTTTAGCTACAGGCTCACAACTACAATGTTAACATGCAGATGTTTAGCAAGCATAGTATTAACCATGTTCACCATCCTACCTTGTTAGCATTGCTTGTTAACACTAAGCATAGTACAGCCAAAGCTGATTGGAAAGTTAATAGTTCTGACCTGATGATGACGCGAGAGGAAAAGTTAAGGGGCCTGCAAAGTTATTATGATCCATCTTGTTGTGAGGACAAAGGAGTCAGAAACAAGTGTAAACCCAGCTTTTGCGGCCATGGCCATCTTGGTTTTATGGAGCCAGAATTGACCATATTTTGACGAGAGGGTGGAACTATAGATATCCTGACATGGTAACAATTTGTAGATCACAAGGTAGCCACGCCCTAAAGCAAACATGCTTTATCGTCTAGTTTACTCTAAATGGGACCATAATTTACCAAATGAACATCATGCTTTATTGAAGAAGACTTGAAACTAGCAATTGAGACCATAAACTCATTAGGAAACTGTTTACTGAGGTAATAAAAAAACTGAGAAGTAGGGTCATTTTCTCATAAGCTTACATACAATCAGACTTTTCTTTGAAACCGCTGGAGTCGCCCCCTGCTGGAATTTAGAAAGAGAGGTTTACTTCTTTTTATAGTTTTTATTTTATACAGTCTTGACCAGATTTGATCAATTAATGATGAAAATGATTATTAGTAGCAGCTCCAGCCGAAAAAAATAAAACAGATTTGTGAATGTTAAACGAATGTCTTTTAGGTGAGTATTTACAAAACGGGGCCTTGGTTTACCTTGTTCTATATCAATTTGTGTGTTAGCAATTATTACAATATGTTGCATTACTCCTTGTTTGGGATAATGTTGCAACATTATTTAATCTGTAATCCATAGCTACCAATTTAAGATACGTTTGGAGCCAGTTGGTTGATTTCTGCAGCATTTTCTGATTTTGTGTCTGTGAGCTGGTCTGTGATGTAGTTGTAAGGTGATTTTGGACTGTATCCAATGGGTATCCTAATAAAATGATATGAAATCATGCGTAGATTGAGTGTACACACATAGACAGACCCAATAATCTCAATCAAATCTGAAGCTATTGATTAGAGGGATTTAAACATGGCTCATCAACAAGCAGGCGCCTGTGACGGTGTCTTTATTATATTTTTTTTAATCAGCCAGACATGAGCTCAGCCCGACTGGCCCACCATGTTACATACATACATACATATAGATACATGAAAACCCCCCATCCCCATCCCAACACCCTTTACCGGCAGGTTACCATGGAAACAGGCTCAGTATCCACCTCCTCCACAGTCGTACTTCACTTCCTGATTGTCTCTGGATCCCTGCATCCATCCGTCCCCTCCCTCCCACCCCCACCCCCACGTCCTCCATCGGCATCCTCCCCCTCCCCCACAGCCCTCACACACACACTCAGACACACACTCACACACATTTGTACAATATTTTACAGCCCTGACACAGATGAGAAACGTACATGGATAATTTCACAGGATAATATGACAGATGTTTGTACATGAGAGGCAACACAGACTGGTAATAACTGTTTGTTTTGTTCCTAAAAGATTTAACCCAGTCACACTCATCCTTGCATCACCATCTGCCCTATATTTGGACTATAATTAATGGATGTTTTGAAGCAGTAGAGATGACTGATGCTGCATTACACATCATTTCTCATTTTTAAATCAATATTTCAGGGTCTTTCCCGATAAAATGCCTCCTGAAATGCTTTAAAACATGTCAAAATAAATGGGCATCTTCTTCTCATTATACTCAACTTAATTTGCAGTAATGCACTTCAATTTATGGTTTTTCTTTCACTTCATTAAAGGTGTAGTTGGATGGATTTTAACCTCCATTATTCAGCACAGACATGAACATTTTAATGAAGCCTCGGAGCATTTAAAGTCAAATTTTTTTGGGTAACAAACTGGGTCAATTATGTACCCAGGCACTGATGAGTAAACACATAAAATCCTCAGTGTGTGTCTGTAAATGGTGACGACAGCGGAGGAAATAGGTTAACACAGATTTAGGAATTCACTGAAAACAGCACTTGACGGTAATTTCACAGAAATAATTTAAGTCTTTTCCCCTGGTTTTGTTTATATCAGATCATTTTAGTAGGCTACCGCTCAAGTCAACATGTCAAATATTTTCAGTTTCTAGCTTATATAAGCAATAAATAATATCAGTAACTGCTGCTTTTCTCTGTTTTATGTAAGCATAACCTGAAACTCTTCAAGTATTTTACTTTTGTTTGGACAAAAGCAGCAATTTTAAGAGGTTACTGTGAGTTTTGGGAACGTCAGACACTTCTATTCTATTTTTTGACCGTTTTAGATCACATTATCACCTGATTAATAAAAATAAGTGTTAGTAGATTCATCCATAATGTCAATCATTTTCTGGATTAATCCATTAGTTGTCCAAGATGACGTCCCTAAATGTCTTGTTTTGTCTACAAAATGATCCAGGACTGACTTCTCATTGAACTTTTGCTAAAGGTCCTAGCAAGTGATCAGATATTATCAATGATATGGTTTGATGTTTGGGTCTTGAAACATTTATACAGAAAGGGGACAATGTCATGTATAAAGTATTGCAAAAACTCTTTAAAAAACAACAGAGCTGCTGCACATTAATGGTCATAAATGCTGTTTCTACACATAAGTAAAACACTACTCAGTGCTATCAGGGGGTTCAGCTGCAACTGGAGCTCTGGCATCAATAATACAGTGATAATTAGTCAGCCTGACCCCCACTGTCTGCTCCTCTTAACCTCTAACAAGTGACGAACCCTGTGACACTAAACTGTACACAACTGACTGCAGACTGCTGTCCAAACAAGCCAGTGAGGTGCACTTCAACTCAGATAGTCAACAGTCTGTAAACAGGTGAACACGAACACATGAACACAGACCTATGGTGTATTCAACAACCTGAATGTTTCAAGTAGCTGCTGTGGGAATGAAGCTCTTGACATAATCACAAACAAGCTGTATATGACCAAATATATCATAGTAACCATGTGATTTGAGTTTTCTGTCATCATAATTCAGAAAGTGTTTTGCTTGTTTGTTTCAGAGAGACACCAGAGTTTGGCCCCCAGCTACAGAAAAGTATTTGTTGTTAGTTAAACTTCTGTTTCTTTGGCCAACAGTGAACTCTTAATTATTAGTTGCCCACAAATGTTGAAAGTGGAATTTTATAGTTTTCTTTAAAGCACTTTAAGTGATAGTTGGGGTCTTTTGATGTGGGGTTGTATGAGGTACTTATCCCTAGTCAGTGTATTACCTGCAGCAGATGACCGTCAGCTCTCCTCTGTGTGGAGAAGCAGCACATAGCACCGACAGGAAGCAGATTATTGTACTGCTCAACGGGACCGACAGCAAGATGTGTTTAAGAAAAATATATATCCGTTTAAGTGTATGCTATGTTTTGACCATTTTTGCTGCTTTACGTTGCCGTCAAACAGCCTTTTCCTTTGGCACTACATTCCACTTCTGTGTAGGAATACGGAGGTTGTACGGTTGAGGGAATGTAGTGCCAGAGGAAAGGGCTGTTTGTGGGCAACGTAAAGCGGCAAAAATGTTCAAAACATATTGCACAGTTAAACAGATAAACATTTATTTAAGGTGGGATTTATCTTATGTGGCTAAAGTACGTTGTTTACAGCAGTCAGCATTTTAGTCATTAATGGGTAATACAGTTACCATTATTTAATAAACCTGACCAAAAAAGATATTTAACGGTTCCTGACTTTAATGGCTATGCATTATGAATACAAATCCCAGTAAATGTATTTTGAAAGTGTGACATGCCTCACTATTTTCATTATTTTAATGACATTATTTTAAGGCATTGCATTTAAATCAGACACGCACAATAATCCGACACAACAGGTACGATAAGGTCATCATTCAGGTTTCAGAGCACCTCGTCTGACCAGCAACATAATTACAACATCGTTTTCTACAGCCAACATGAACATTAACCTTCATCCTCTATGAATTCATTTCTTAGTCACCTCTTTTACACAGAAAACAGACCAAACCTGCCCCAAAAACCCCAAATACATGAAATATTTACACTTATCTTACAGGCGATTCAAGCAGTCACAATTAGAAACATAACATGGCAATCATACAGTCCTGTATATACAGATAACACACACACACACGCTCACACACGCACACACACACACACACACACACACACATACACACACGCACACACACACACGCGCGCTCACACAACAGTCTGGGCAGTACAGCACTGCAGCCAGTTGTTTTTAGAGGATGATCCGAGGCTCTTGGTCTCCAACATGCAAGGAAGAAGAAGAGGGGTTCTGTTGAGTCTTTACATCGGTAGAACAGGAGGAACTGATGTTTCTGAGGTTTATCAGGTCCTTTAGTTTCCTGGAAAAAAAAATCACTTCCTTGTTTACGACTCTTAAATGATGTCCATCACCTCTCAGGATGCAGTAGAGGTGGCCCAGCCTCATTTCAAAGTCTTTAAGAGGATCACTGGCCAAAAAGAGGATGAGGAGAAGAAGAGGAAGAGGAGTAAAGGGAGGAATACAATAAATAAAAAAAATTAAATAAAAAAACTCTCTTAAGCTTTACTGTGCCGCCATGGGTGTGGCAGTGTGGCACGCCGCCAGGGAAACATTAGAAGAAGAGGAGGTGATGGATTTTGGGGTCTGACACCTGCAACAAAAAAACAAAACAAAACAAGAAGCGTCAGAAATAAGAATCAAAATGTGGATAATGTATAATCTCAACCTTTACATACAGTTTAGACGCAGGTTAATAAGATTATGCAGCAACATTGAGATTACAGGCTGCTCAGCAAATGAGAGATACAGTAAACCATCAGATTAGAACCGCCTAGACAGGGTGTGGCTAATCCTGAATAATCTCATTTAGAGATGTGCTGACTCTAAACCATTTACACCAGTCAGACACAGGCCAGTAAAAGCAGGACAAGACAAAATCAGTACTCAAAGTAAAGTGGTACAGCCGATATACTGGATTTTTGACATAAACAAACATTTTTAATTCCTTAAATTAGCTTTTTAAAATGATTGAGATAAGAACTGAGTAGGACATTTTACAGTTACAATAAATTTTAATTTAACAACGGGATATATTAGCTAATAAGGGACCAATTTTTAATCTGATTTCATCTCAGATGTTCTTGTTTTAATTGATTAATTTGTTTAAAATTTCAATTGCTTTTTTTTTTATTTACCTCCACCAAGGAGGTTCTGTTTTCACCCACGTCTGTGTGTTAGTTGGTTGGTTTGTCAACAGGATTACACAAAAACTACTTAAAGGATTTCCACCAAAGTTGGATGGAGGATGGGTCTCGGCCCAGAATAGAGCCCATTTACTTTTGGTGTGGATCTGGATAAAGGAATAGGAATTTCTTTTCTCACTTTCTTTTACATTGAGAGATTTTAACATTTTGGCTAATTTCACTTGGGATATTACATGGATCTTGATAAAAAATAATCATCTGTATTAGGTGGTATCTATGAGTGAGTTCAAAAAAGGGACTGTTGGGCCTCGGTGGAGGTTTGTGCTCTACTGAGTGCCATTCTAGTTGATTCCTATGGTTTTACTATTTAGCAAATTTTTGCTTTTTATTATTTTGACATTTTATCGATTGTTATCTGAGCTTCCTGCTTGTACTTCTGGCTGTCAACAGCTCTACCTCGATGTATTCCTGAGTTTAAATCAAGGTTGAATGAAATGATTGAATATGTTGGACCTACTATGTCTCACAAAAACACTTTTTGGCAAAGATTTTTCAAACGTGGTCATTAAAGAGCTCTGTTGATGATATGTACCGAAGCAGCACATTTCACAGTTAAAGTTTACTACAGTAACAAATATGAAGGGTTGAGAGATTAAAATACACAATTTTTCATGTTTAATTAGTTAAATAGGCTTCAAAATGCCCTGAAAAGTAGACTACAGACCATTTTTGTACTACTTTTTCTATTTGCGGACGTGCCAACATATGCAGCGGTACTATATCTCAATATATCTCAGTCAGGATCTGGTTTAGGGGTTTCAGGCTCACCAGGATCGAGACTTGCGGACGCCTCTGTCCTTGGTGGGCGAGTTGTCCACAGAGTGACTTTGGTTCAGCTCCGCCTCCGCCGAGCGATCCAGTGAGGCGGTGTTTGGAGGAGTCATGTCGAGCTCCAGAAACATGATGTTCTCAGCCTGAAGACAGACGGATGATCCATTTAGATAAAGGTGTTTCATGCATTACATTTTGCAAAGTGGGGGTAAAGGTTTTAGCCTTAGCGTTGTTAGCTTTCTACGGAAGCCCTAAATGGCCATGCATTAATTTGAGATCTTGAGAAAACAAAACGATAGTGTAGTATATTAAATCATTGCAGGAAACATCATTCAGTGTAGCAATGTCAGAGGAGCAGGAGCATATCGATCACCGCGTCACATATCTTTTCAATCAAGGCCTGGCACAGGCTGAAATAGCATTATGCCTTGCTATTACAGATAATATACACATTAGTGTGCGTAATCTAAAAAGATGGTTAGCAAGGCTTCAGCTATATCGGCGGCGCAATCTAAGTGAGCCTGATGTCGTCGTTAACTACATAGCTGACCAGTTACGAGGTCCCGGGAGTCTCCATAATCTCAGGCCTATCATATCACAGTCATTATCTCGAGATCTCGAATTAATTATATCGTTATCTCGGGAAAACAAAGTTTCTTTATCTCGAGATCTCAAGAAAATGATCCCGTTATCTCGGGAAAACGGCAGTTGTTATTTTGAGATAATAACTCGAGATCTCGAGAAAACAAATGAAATTAACTCGTTATCACGGGAAAACAGAGGAAATAAAATGTATGAATGCATGGCCCTTTATGCATGGCACAATTCAAATTGAGAGCTGAAGTTGGTTCCATTCATTGTATTGAAAGGAGAGAAAGTTATTTTTTGATCCCGTCCCATGATTTACTACGGAAGCCCTTTAAAGGTGTTTCATGCATTACATTTTGCAAAGTTGGGGGTAAGGGTTTTAGCCTTAGCGTTGTTAGCTTTCTACGGAAGCCCTAAAGGGCTCTGTTTTCCCGTGATAACGAGTTAATTTCATTTGTTTTCTCGAGATCTCGAGTTATTATCTCGAAATAACAACTGCCGTTTTCCCGAGATAACGGGATAATATTCTCGAGATCTCGAGATAATGAAACTTTGTTTTTCCAAGATAACGATATAATTAATTCGAGATCTCGAGATAATGACTGTGATATGATAGGCCTGAGATTATGGAGACGCCCTGGACCTCGTAGCTGGTCAGTTATGTAGATAACAACGACATCAGGCTCACTTAGATTGCGCTGCCGATATAGCTGAAGCCTTGCTAACCATCTTTTTAGATTACGCACACTAATGTGTATATTATCTGTAATAGCAAGGCATAATGCTATTTCAGCCTGTGTCAGGCCTTGATTGAAAAGATATATGACGAGATATATGACAAGATCTCAAATTAATTATATCGTTATCTCGGGAAAACAAAGTTTCGTTATCTCGAGATCTCGAGAAAATTATCCCGCTATCTCGGGAAAACGGCAGTTGTTATTTCGAGATAATAACTCGAGATCTCGAGAAAACAAATGAAATTAACTCGTTATCACAGGAAAACGGAGGAAATAAAATGTATGAATGCGTGGCCCTTTAGGGCTTCCGTAGCTTTCCACGTTTTCGTTATCACAAAGTTTCCCATTCAACAGAAATCCTCCTATAGCACACTCACACACGCACACTTACCCTGTATCTGGAGTGAGCTCCCATCGCTATGGCAACCCTGGCGTACTGGCTGATCGGCCGTTTGTATCCGACTGCAGATGTCGGCCTTTTCTTCATCTGTGAGGATTTACTGAAAAGAGGGAGAGAGGAGGATCAATGAGAAACAAACCAACAAAAAAAAAATCTGAAATCAATACTGAAAACGCCAAAATGCATCTTCATGAAGCTCATGATGGCAGCGGAAGAAGACAAGAGAAGAAGAGCGGGTGACACAGAGAGCACAAACGTCAAAAGGTCATGAACCCTGACTCTAATTAAACACATTTTGAGTTCATTATTTCCACCTGATGGCCTGAATCCCAACATCTGAAACCCACACTGACCTTTCAGCAGGAACAAGAGGCTGAAACTTCCACTGATCCTCCTCGGGGTCAAAGGTCAGTCTGTTCATGATCTTATTCTTCTCCTCTGGAGGGATGAAGTTCTCTATGATCAGATACCTGCAGGTAAACAACACATGCAAAGGGTTAGTCTGAAGTCATATCAGGAACAAATACTCAGAGAGGATTATAATAGAGTCTGCAGATTAATATGGTGTCTGAATCGTCTGCTCTTTTTCTCCTTTCTTATATTTTTAAGCACTTTTTTCACTTAGATAACATCTTAAGAGACTCCTTTAGCTATTTGCCAGTCTATGTGGCCTGTTTACAGTATATAAAAAAAAGATTTATAGAATTGTTTTGGACCAAGATAATTAAAATTCAACATTGACTATATTTTTAAATACACTACATGAAGAAAAGTATGAGGACAGCCTGTCTACATAGGTTTGAGTAATGTTTGGTCTTTGGGGTCAAGTGGAGTGACACTAGTTTAACAGCTGTTTTTGACAGTAGACGTTTTAAATTGTCATATGCACAAGTCAAACACATATGTAACAAATGACATTAATTGCTGCATTGCACCGTCGTTAGTCTCACACAGTCAGACCCCACAGCACTAAAGAGAAAGGTCTGGCTGCAACATTTTTCATTTTGGTATAGGAGCAAAAAATCACTCTGACTTGTTTGTATTTTAACAAATTACAGTCGTCTTGGGCGATGCTAGTGATGGTGCCCCTGCAAAAAGTTGTCCTGGTATTAAAGGGACACTATGTGGTTTTGGAGAAGAAATTCAAACTCAGAATTTTAATATTTACAATATTAATGAGGTAATAATACAAACTCAGAAATATTGATTTTCTCCATAACTGAATAAACAAGCTGTTCTCAGAGGAAAATAAGGTCCCAGAACACTGTTTGATGCTAGAAAGGTGGCAGGGTCCGCCACATATAAACAAAATAAAACAGTATGAAACTGTGTTGTCCTTTAAGGTCAGTTTGTTTACTCAGTTTATTCAGTCATGAAAACAAAGAGAGTTTGTTCATTATTATTATTATTATTTATTCTTTTATTCATTTCTATATTTACACCGTTGTCCTCTCTCTTTCTTTTACTGTGAGTTTGCCTGTTTTATGGCTTTTATTCCTTTTACTTGTAATGACTCATATTATCTCTGTGTTTTTACATTTTCTGTTCTGCCTTCTTGTCTGAACTCGGCTTCCTTGTGTTTGGCTCGACTGTTGAGTGTTTATTCTTCCAGAGTTTCCTGCTTTTGCTTGATTGTCAAAGCACTTTGTAAACTCTGTTTTTAAAGCTGCTATATATGTTGACAAATAGCTAGAAAATGAAGTTCCCACTCACAGATTTGATTCCTTGACCTAACATCTCTCAGCCTCTCTCAGTGTTCGGATAATGAAATTCATATGAAGCATGTACGTATCTGCTGTGAGCGTTCTCTGTGTTTGCTGAACCATCCGGGCATATTCACTGTTTTTGCTGACTCTTCTGGACTCACTTGAATTTGAGCTCTCTGGTGAGCTCATTCTGGGTTTGCTCCAGTTCCTGTCGGCTCCTCACGTGCTCGTCGTTCACGTCCTGGATCTCCGCTTTGATGCACTGGAGCTTGGCATACAGCTACGAGGAGAGAGAGGGAGAGAGAAACAAACAGAGAGGGTGAGGAGGAGAGATGTCGCCCGGCGCAGTGTACTCGCTGATGAACTGGTCTCCGACTCGCTGGGGCTTGGTTGCCCATAGCAACAGCACTGGAGGCACTGGTGTCTGGAGAAAAGGGTAGCCAATAGGAGCCTGGCAACATGGCAGCCCTCCCTCTCTCTCCGGTTCATTCCTCCTCTTTCCTCCTGCGCTCCCGAGCTTTCACACTGTTCATTCTTTGACTGCACGGCCTTTAAACAAGTAGGCTAATCCTGACTTTAGCCCTGGTGTAGTTGTCCTGAAAGATGACAGTGCAGTTCATAAATTGTATGATGCGAAGGCTTATTTTCTGGTAACAAAAAAAAATGCTTAAAATTGGATTTAAAGCTTAAAGTTGCAATTTTTGAAAGGGAATTCCATATTCACAAACACAGCGTTTCAGAATAATGAAGCACAAGGGCATGATGCTACAATACCCAGGGGTATTTCTCTAAAGGTTTAAAAGATGACTTAAACTGTGAGCAACTTTTCTTCTTTATTCAAAGTTTACTGTCAACTGAAAACATCAGTGCACCTGTTCTCCAAAGTGTTTCCTGAAGCATTTTACGCTGCTTTCACACCAAACAGAACTAGGTGTTTGTGGTTCCTGTTCACAGCAACTTCTTTCAAACAACCCAAGAGCAGTAAACATGAAGTCAACATGAAGCCAGACAGGTGACTCCTTGATTCAACAGTTATCATCATGACCCACATGGAGCAATCGCAGTAGTTTATGCAGCACTTAAATGCTTCTGATGTGTATTCATGTTCTCTGATGTCACGCAGAGCTAACGAAGAACTAACTGACTATCAGACAGCAAACCGACCATCTGTTACGAATAATAACTATGGACAGGACAAAAAAGAGGAGGAGGATATAGCACAAGGAAAATTATTTTTTTGTGGCGTGTGTAACACACAATACATAAATATCGTAATATCATGTAAATAATCCAGATCATCTTAAAGGTGCAGTATGTAAGGATTTTAGTTGAATGAAAGTTATAAAAAAGATTATGAACTGAATGTGAAGAAAAAACTGTTTTCTTGAACACACAACTATACATTCGGCTCAATAAATGCTCCTCAACTATTATCAACCACTTTGTTTTGCAACTGCAAAACGTTCTGCAGAGTTTTCAACTCAACAAGCCTTTTGACCCTTAGTCTGTCTGAGCTTCGCAGGCTGTCCTCTGAGCTCCACAGTGTGGAAACTTCACATCTCAAACTTCCGTCTTTTCCTCGGAGAGGCGGCACCATGCAGTGAGAGAAGGGTAGATGGCACGCGTGGCGAGTTAGAGCGTCAGGAGAGCAAAGATCATGAATCACATCGTCATCCACACTGACACAATGGCTTGTTTGGGGGTTAGTCCTGCTGGCCGTGCAGCGGATTGGGATGCGAGGCGAGCAGGGAGGGGTTTGTCAGGTTCAGAGTGTTGTTTTAGGGTTTTGCACTGAGGGTATTTGGGAGTGAGTTACTGGGAGATCCTGAAGGGAAACAGACTGAGAAGGTTAGCATGGAGAGCGTGAAGAGGCCCAGGATTGATAGAGAGTGACGGAGGGAGGGAGAGGTCCAGGGAAGAGGAGGGGGCGGCAGGACAAACCTTGAGGTACTGGCCGAGGCGGGGGGTCATTAGGATCCAGGTCAAGGGACAAAGGGATCAGAGGGGTAAAGAGTGACATACTAACATTAGGAACAGAAAAGGATGTAGCATGTAAAAATATATGTTCATTTCCATTATTCTGTTTTTTAAAAGTGCCTTCTTTTTTTGGCAGTGTAAGTGGTTCTGTGCATCCTTTACCTTCTTGAGTTTCTTGGTCTTGGCTTCGACTTCCTGCTGCAGAGAAGTGAAAGTCTCTCTCAGCTCCAGAGTCTCTTCGTCCTGCACCAACATCTGCTGCTGAATCTCCCTCTCGCTACACGTCTGAAAATATTCATCAAAATGTCACCTTTCGGTTCAACAGCATCTCCTTGCATCGCTTGTGGTCATTTAACCGTATGTATTTTGCAGGTCAACCTTAACTCTTAAGGTCTGTTGATGGTTGAAAACTGCACCTGAACTTCAGTATTTTCAGTATTTCATGCTGCAGTTAAATGTCTCTTCTCCAGTTTCCACTTACTTAGTTGCTAAACATTTATTAATCTTAAAGTAGGCTGCATAAGTGCAGCTGTATCATGTAGGGAAAAATAAGCTTAAATATAATAAAAGTAAAAGTAGATTTCTTCAATATCAAACTCAATATTAAAGGAACAGGAGTAAAAGCAAACAAACATCCTTCTCCACTGGTTCAACTAACCATTACCTTTTAGGAGTATCTAACAGTAAAATTACTGCAGATTACTGTGATAAAAGAAGAAAAAGAAACTCTGTGCCAGCTATATCTCTAACACACACTGACACACACGCAGGTTTACCTGGTCAGCGATCTCCTGCCTCTTCATCTCCAGCATCTTCTGCTGCTCATTGGTGTGATCCATGATGTTCTTTCCACCAACCAGCAGCTTGCTCTCCATCGCCTGAGAGAAACAAAAGATATTCAGATTAATTTTTATAATCAGGAACCATTCATATTTTAACTGACTGATTCAGTGGTAAAATTGTAGCTGAAATTAATAATCGAGAAAATGTCTTAACGTTTATGTCAAGGACAACGCTCAAGTTTCTTGAGGTCAAACTGAAGTCATCAGGACATCAGTTGGATCTTTGTGTGTGTGTGTGTGTGTGTGTGTGTGTGTGTGTGTGTGTGTGTGTGTGTGTGTGTGTGTGTGTGTGTGTGTGTGTGTGTGTGTGTTGTAGCTGTAGTCAGTGCAGACATTGTGCTGATGAGGCAGACAGATCTGGAAGTGAGCAGATTAACGTCCCCACGATGACACCATGCCACAACAAGCTGAGCTCGGCTGAAACATTGTCGGGCTTCAGACCTCAGGCATGAATCACATTCAAAAGTAGACTGGAACAAAACGACAGTCTGTGCTTTCATGTCAACCTTCTTGTCAACTGATGTCTGATGTCTTTGGTTCAGGCTGATATATCCTGGCTGATACTATTCAAAGGATTGCCATGAAATTTTACTCACATATTAACGGCCCTGAGAAGATGAGACCTGCTGACTTTTCATCTTACTCTACCAGCAGATCACAGTTTTTTATTTTGTGAAATATGGAAACATGAATGAAAATGATGGCACAAATGTCCTCCAGTGCCATTATGATTTTGACATTTTTGGGCTTTTAGTGAAATGTCTTGACAACAGTGGGAGGGACGCATTTAATCTTGTTCAGACATTCATGTGCCCATCAGGATGAATTGTAATAGCTTTGGATATCTCTAAACTTCAAGATGTATCTAATTCTGGAATTTACAACAGGATTATACAGTAGTGTGAAACAAAGTAATATATATGGAGTAGTAAACGTCAATGTATGCATTTCTTTGTTTCATTGTATTATGTTTACTAGTCATTCAAGCTGGGTTTGCATGGAGCCCACCCTGCAGCCACTCTGCCTGTCCGCTCTCTCTAGTCCAGAGACTCAGCTGTGGGCCGAAGGAGGCGGGGTGTTTAAAGGGGAAAGTACAGCTAGAAATCAGCTCACCAGCGCCAGCAATACAGACATGCCAGCACACATGTATAAATGCTCACTATGGCGTAGGTCACTCGTGTAGGTCACGGCATCAGCTTTTATTATACACCAGAAGCCAAGCTTGGTGGATGACATGAAAGTCCCAGATTCTACTGTAATGCATTTCATTTTATTGCAACTTAAGTTAAAGCACAAAATTAAGTTGTTTGTCACAAATCATAAAAGATAAGGAAAGATCATAATAATACCAAACACACTGGCGTGGTACTTCAAAAAACGCACACATGGAACTGTTGACAGGGACACCATTTTGTGCAGTTTATGCAGCAAGGAGGTTTAGTCCCATCGCAGTACTTCATGCCTGACATATCACCTCCTTTTAAAGTTTAGAATGGGCATTTATTCACTGATTCACTCATCTAATAAATACATTCGCACTGAA
Source organism: Pagrus major (assembly GCF_040436345.1). Classification (NCBI taxonomy): domain Eukaryota; kingdom Metazoa; phylum Chordata; class Actinopteri; order Spariformes; family Sparidae; genus Pagrus; species Pagrus major. The sequence continues at coordinate 12,765,171 of NC_133236.1, forward strand.
ATATTTTTAAATGTTTATGGTAAATACTGGCATGTGCAATTAATTTCTATTAATCTATCACAAAGCTTGTAATTATTTAGAATCATTTTTTTAATTGCTTGACAGCCCTTATATATATAACTGTATTTTATTTGGTGCAACCTTGTAGAAAAAGACCGCTTGCTCCCATTGGCTCTTCCCTGTTTAAATAAAGTTATTTTGTGAGTTACTTTTTAATTAAATAAATTAGTCAGACATATAAACAAATAAATAAACTTCATCATTAGATCACAATTTAAATTTCTCTGATACGTTGATTAATGAACAAATACTTTACAGCTCTACTCTGCTAATCAGCGAATGTTAGCATGCTAACACGCTAAAATAACATGTTGAACATTGTAAACATCATCACTGTGTTGACATTGTCAGTGTTAACATGTTAGCATACTGAGGTTAACACTTACCCCAAAGTTGTGCCAAAAAAAGCTATGGACTTGGGGTTGTTTTTTCTTTTTTTCCCTCTTTCTGTTTACTTCTCAAGAACTAGAGCACTTAATGAAAGAATTTCTACTTATAATTTCTACCTTTTCAAAATGAAATTCATAAATGTTAAAATATGCGCGTGAACTCTGATGAAGAATCATTATCATTTCATGCCTCAGGTTACAGCGCCTTTGGTTACTGTGGAGATTAAAAGTGATGCACAGTGATGCAATCTGTGTGGAAAGTGAACACACACACACACACACACACACACACACACACACACACACACACACACACACACACACACACACTCTGTCCTGAGGGCTGAAATCTAAAATGAACATCGAGAAGCAGGAAGAACAAGAGACAAGAATCAGAGAATAGAAGGAGAAAAAATATAAAAAAGGAGGAGAGGAAGAAAGAAAAATGGGGCCCGAGAAGGGCAAGCAGGGGCCACGGTCATTTTGTATTGGCCACATTCCAGTCTCAGGACTTAACACAAAAAGACAGTGTGTGTGTCAACTGTGTGCAGCCTATACATTCTTTATTACATGCACAAAAACACACACACACTCAAACTCATACAGAGAGTACAGTGGAGTCCCTCAGAGAGGATGCGTCTGCAGCAGGTCTGTACAGAAAGCCTCTTTGTTTCGAGCTGTCTTTGTGTTCTCTCAGTGTGTGTGCGTGTACATGTGTGTGTGTGTGTGTGACTGCCTGCTTTGCTGCTCTTTGTGTTTTGTCATATTCTTTCAGCTTCATTAAAGGGCTGATTCATGTCAGGGTTTCTCTCTCATGCATCCCATGTCTCCTCTCCCTGATAGGCTGGTCTGATACAAATCCTTTATATTCAGACTTTATAATGCAGGCAGTGAATGGACTTGACACTTTAAATTTATCCACCAGGCACTTACCAAGCACATTATGCTATTATCTAGTGAAGAAAATGCATATTCATGTGTTAACTTCAGTGAAAGATCGGCTGTGAGTCTCACTGGGTTCACGAAACTGTGTCAAAACCCCAATTACACCAATTCACAATCGCAGCAACGTCCAATTAAAATCAAACAATTACACTGTACAGTACTTATGCCTGCGAGCATTGAGTTCATGAGAGGAACCGAGTCTTCTTCTGCACTAATTTTAAGTTGGGCGCTAAAGAATAAATCTTTTATTCCCCTCTTAAAACAGGTTCAGAAAATGTTGAGCACCGTGCTCTAAGTCTTCGTCTTAGCAGTTTTGTGTGCCGGTAGCTGGACATGAGGTGATTCTTTTGCTTTCTTTAACCACAGAGGTCCTCCTGAAACAAAAAGGTCACTATCACTGCTATCAAATTAAACAGAAATCATGTGGTCCTCTTAGCAACAGGAGAATGATGCCACATTGCCACAAAAGGATCTTTGTATGAAGGAGATACGCTCTTGTTATTCAGTTAATAAAAGTTAATAAAACCAGTTGAAGTAACCGCAACATTAAAAAAACCACAAACTGTGTCATCGTGTCATGTTCAGTTATTTCCTGTTTTATTTTGTAGTTCTTCCCTCATGTGTCATGTGTTTCTTCTTGCTTTTTTTGATTGCCCCGTTCGTTCCACCTGTGTCTTGTTAGTCTCCCTCCATCTTTGTCAGTTTGTCTCTTCTGTTTCCGCACTAGTTCCATTAAATTGGAGAGAAGGCAGACGTCTCCAAAACTCAACAACTCACACCAAAACAGTCTAGATGGATAGCTTACACCACAGGTAAGAGGAAGAATACATATTTTTGTATTCAGGGGTGAACTGTCACTTTAAGTTGGGTAAATGTGGAGTGTAGTCTACAGAAAAAACTCTTACGTGAACCTTTTTCCAAGAAGTACCGTTTCCAAATACTGGAAAATTTGGGAATGGAGGAGAAGTCCTTCAAGGGCTCAGAAAAATGGAAACTATTGTTTATATTTCTAACCTCCTGCTGCTAAGGAAAATCATGTAATATGATTGAAAGCTACAGAGCAGCTACTAAATGTACCATGTGCTGAGTTGTTTTGTCAGCTGCTGTTTTCGAGGTCACGACTGAACTTTTGATCTCAGCTGTAATCCTTTATTCCACATTAGAGTTCACCGTCAAGAAGGAAATCAACTTATCCTGAAATGTACTCCAGTCATGGTGTCATGGGTTGCCCTGGCAGGACTCCAGGACATCGTGTCGTTAATGTTCAGGTCGCGCTTTCTCACATCTGAGCTGATGTGATCGAGGTGAAGATTAAAAGAAGACATGAGAGGAGGAGGAGGAGGAGGAGGAGGAGGAGGAGGAGGAGCGATGACTCAATGAGGAGTCCGATTGACCTTCAATCACATGAGACACGAGTCACTTGTCAATTCGAATGTTTCCAGGCCTCTCCACAGGTTGCGATTTCAGTCACACACACACACGCACACACATAGATGCAGTCAGGATGTCTGATATTCTCTAAAGGTCAACATCGAGCTTCAGTTTGTTCATCATGTCACCATAAACCCTCCTGTGTCTACATCTCAGTACTTCTTGATCAATAAAGCCGATTCTATATCTTGCAATGTTTGTGTGTGTGTGTGTGTGTTTGCTTTAGTAAGATTTCCACATTGGAAAATATTATTCACCTCAAGTCTCATTTCACTGCAGCATATATCAAACTCTTACTCTGACTTCTTTATGTACAAGATCAGATGTAGTATCATGACATATTTTTTCTCTGAAATTTCTTAGTCTGCAGGACAACTGCTAAAAGTAGCAGGTAATGCTTTATATTAAGGTCCTTGTAATAAGCTTTAGTAAATAGGTAATAAAGCCTTTTCGGTCCTTATAAGATGCTTATTAACATTTTTAAGATAAGTTATGATAAGATATTGCTTTATTAGTCTCACAATGGGGACTAAATGTGTATTACAGTAGCAAACAAGATAGCAAAAATAGAGGGGTCGTGACACCGTGTGTGTGTGTATAATCTGCCTGTAATTGTGTGTTCAAATTCTATAAGCTGTGACTGATCTGATTTCCTGATGGTAAAGTGAAGCGAACGGAAAGTGTTGCATATTGAGCCGGCTCATCCGCCATCAGCAAGCCAATCGCAGCGAGGCGAGGGCCTGCTGGGAGCTACCGGGATATAAATACAATGTGACGACAGTGACTCTCGTGTGCAGCGGATAAACAGAAAGCTCGCTGGGAAGAGACAGAAGAAGAAGAAGAAGACAGGAGACACTGAGCAGGAGCGACAGAGGCAGAGAAAAAAGACAGAACAAAGGTCAGAGCATCTCTGAGAATCTGCTTCACATCAGTCCTGATCGATGTAAAAACCACTTAAGGCTCCACGATTTAAAGCCTAAAATCTCATTACACTTCACTCACTGTCAGTCATCTCCTGCTTCTACCAAACACACAAGGCAGATCCAGTAAGTGACGTGCAATCAGCACATACAGATACTCCTTGCACTCCAAAACCTCCTTTCATCCTGCCAGAGGGAGACTGAATCACTGTGCATGTTTTCTTTATATTACATTGATCATTTTCAAGAGTAAGATTTTATCTTAATGAGCTGTTTACAATGTGCACATTTGGTCATGGGAAAAAGTCTTTTTGGGCCCCAATGCATCACGTGACGGTGTAATCACACAATTTGGCCACTACGTAAACTGGCTTCAGAGCCTGGTGCTCTTCTTGGGGGCTTGATCTGAACCTCCTGTGGCCAGTCAGGTTGCATTGTGGGTAATGTAGGCAGTAGGATTTGGTTTTCTGATTCTGCTGACTTGATTTTGACCTTTTTTTGTCGAGTCCAACAATCTTATAGGAGTATGATTTACTTGTACTTAGTACTTAGAAGTTTTTACACAGCTTGAAATTTTCTAAACCATAGAAATGTTCTCATATCGTTTTGTATATTTAATGAGTTGTTACATTTGCAAAGTATTACATCACTTGTCCATCCAAAATACCCATTTTCACTTTCTGTGCCTCAGAAGATAAAATTAAATACACACACTTTTAATGATTTATATTCATGTGCAAACCTTCTCTCTGTTTGTTTGTCTCCTTGTATGAGAGAAAGAGGAGTGTGCGCTCTATAAGAAATGGCTCGTCTTCCTCCACAGATCCCACGATTGGATGCTCAGCTCACAAACACACGCATACACACGCATACAAACACACACATGTACAAACACACATGGACACACACAGAGTTGATTCATCAATATTTCAGTGATGCAGGCTTCCATGCTGAAAGATGGAGAGCGGTGATGAGCTCTTACTGTTCGTTAGCCTGCACACACACACACACACACACACACACACACACACACACACACACACACACACACACACGCAACCACGCACATGCCTCCCTCTCAGACTTTTTCCTCTAATTAGACAGACAGGAAGGCAGATACATAAACAGGAAACAGTCATTCTATCCATGATGCTATACGTGTGTGTGTGTGTGTGTGTGAGTTTTTCTGCTATATTTCCGATGAGGCAGTGGGCATTGTAGTGACCACACATTCTGATTGGTTGAACTTCAGCGGGCAGGATGTAGAGACCTTAATGCACAGTCCATGCCATTTCCTCCGATAACAAAAGCAACTGGAAGAAGCATTCACGGTCAGACAGAAAATAGTAATTGTTCCTCATTTGAAAGATTCAATTATCCTCCTGCTCCAGGCTGAATTACCCTCCTCTGTTTGCTCTAAAGTCGAACGACGCAACATCTACGTCAGGCTTCGAACAAAAGACATCAAAGGATCAAAAGAATCGGAGAAAAATAGCTCAGTGTTTCCCACACAGAGACTTTAACCAGGCAGCTCGCCATCGAGGAGCTTTTTATTGTCAGCCTCACTCTTGAGAGTTGTCTGTCTGTGCGGATTGATGTTCCTGTTCCCCCCCAAAAAAGACTTCAAATTCGACAATTTTTGTTTTTCTGGGAAGCTGTAAGAAGGCATATTCGGGAATTGAAGAAAATTGCTAAACAAAGAAGAAGACGGGGCAGATTGAGGGCAACTAAGGATCGAAGAAAATGTTAAAACTTCTTAAAATAACCCCGTAATAAAAGGGAACACCTCAGCTTGATATATGAGGAATGAATTCAGATAAGAGACAGAAAAGAAGGCAGATACACAGATTAGCTAAAGGAGAGTGAAATGAAGAAACAAGACAATGTTTCTCCACATTTTCGCATCAAATCAACACCAGCAACAGAATACACTCTTGATGCAAGTAACAAAATAAAAGCATGTTTCAGGGTCTAAAGTTGTAGCTTTATAAGATAGTTTTCTTAAAGGACCTACAGATTCTTTAAAAATGAGACAGAAAGACAGATAGATGTGATGTGGAGCAGAGAGGGAGACGGTAAGAAGAAGTAGAAGGAGATGTTGCAGTTGTGACCCAGAAAAGTGGATCTAAGAATAGTCCACTGGAGGGAGGAACACAGCAGCCTCCTTTATGAGAACCTGCTGCTCAGCATGAAGCTCTCCACACTGCCTGCACTGATACCTTGCTGTTTCATAACAGCAGTGTGCTGTGTAATGGGTGGTAAAACATCTGACTCAAGAGCAGTTTCCATTAAGAAAAATAGTACTGGAAGAGTTCAACGTCCCGGAAAAATGGGAGAAATACCCACTCTGTATACAAATACACACCTACATCACTGGAACAAATGGATACAACGTTTTTTTACAAAAACAAAGAAATATTTTCTCAAAATCAAGTGATTTTTTTAAAGGAAGTCTGAGGATTTCCTCATTACATAACATTACAGATGTACTACTACTGTATTTGTAAACTTTGACATGTTTACTGTCAATGAAATGTTGTCTTCTTTCATGAACTCAGTGTCAATGGTGTTCAAACGGCTGCTAAAGGCTGGTACAGTGGTGCCTCGACAAACTGACACTTTTTACAAGGAAAGAAACAACTTAATGTACAGCATTTTATGCCGAATTTACAAGAAGGCTTGAATAATTTACAAAAATTGCCATAGGTGTTTTGAAAAGTTTGTTAATTTTCTCCTCAAGCAACAGCTCTGAAAATCAAGCAATTTGTAAAGGGAGTCTGGTGACATTGTGGTTACTTGTTCAATGGTTGGCTGAAACGGACAGTGTTCTCACAAACAGCAGCTGCTAACATCAATTTATGGTGTGATAGCATGATGACAAGTCATTCCTAAAACAAGGAGCTGAATGGTGTATTTGAATATGGAAACATATATTTAAATAGGACTATATCTATTTATAATGGCATTAAAAGAAAGCTGAGAATTTAAAATTCTGCTCCTAATAGAGTATTTTTACAGTGTGGTATTGGTACTTTAGCTTTGAAGACTGTACCTCCTCCCCCATTACAGTAAACTATGTAAATCAAAGCTGGTGGCACCTCCAGCTGAGCAGACAACAGCTACACCAACAGTTGCACCAACATAACAACACAGTCCACAGATGGAGCACTGCACCTTGGAGGCCGGTTAGCTCACAGCACCCTGCAGAAGCACCAGCTGACCCAACATACTTTCACAAGGCTCGTCCCTGACCTACTTACATTTGTTGTGTGTGAGGGTGAGAGGGGGTAAGAGAGAGGGAGACAGAGAGGAAACAGGAGTAGGGACTCGACAGCCTTTCAATCCGATGTTATCTATAATTGGTTATTCCTGAGCTGTTTTCCACCATATTTCCAGTCTCTCTCTGTGAGTCTGCCTCTCTGCCTAGCAACCTCTCTCTCATTGGTTATCAGAGCAGAGAGAAAAATGGAACCTTGAGGTCACATTCTGTGATTGGTGGGCTAATATGAGTCTCAGTCAATCAGAGGGAAGCAGAGACGGGGTCTGCTATAACTGGCTGATTGATTAGACATGAAGCGTTACACCATCACAGGGATGTCACGGGAGATAAAAAGGCAGTTGATTGATGGATTATTGTTTCGTATTGTCATAAGACAACTAAAAACTTATCATTTTATTAATTCAGTAGCAGAAATACTAGTAGAAGGATTTATATGAGCTAAAAATCTTTGCATCCTCAACTTATAATCGTGTTATGTTTGGTAACAGGGAATATCTTTTTGCTTGGAAGTGTTTAAGAAGCTGTTGAAGACTGTTCTGTCGTCAATCAAAGTCAAAGACAAAACATTTTCAGCTGTACAAATATCCATTATTTTATTAAAGTAGAGTTGTGGACCTGAGTCACTGTGACTTGGACTTCAGTCGACTCCTCCCAAAAGAAAAGATTCAATCAGCAAATGAAAGATCCTTTCCCTGATCAATACCATCAAAGTGCTCAGTGGAGATTATCCTGTAATTTAGTTCCCTTATGATCTTTCCATCCTTTATGATCTTTCCATCAGCCTCTCTATTCATCTACTATTGTCCCTGCCTTGGAAGTATCTCAACATGATACAATGTTGTGTCAAAATTTGGCCATGTTGCACAAAGAAAGAAATATCTTCATGTTAAATGTTTGCCGAAATAATAAGAAGGCCCAAATAGTTAAGAAAGTGTTGTAGACAGCCTTTCACAAAGTAAATAAAGTTCCTTCAAACGCAACAACTCGAAAAATTGAGCGATTTTTTAAGGAAGTCTGGGGACTTTTTCCACAGGCGCCAAAGAAGTACCCTTTATTGGTTAGTGCTAGCTTTATTTGTAAGATTTGGCATGCTTTGCATCAATACAATGTCTTCTTTCATGAATTTTGTGTAAAAGGTTAAATCAGTTGAAACAGTGTGTTCAAATAGCTGCTGAGAGGTAAGACGCACTTAAGACACGACAGGCTGATACTTTTTACAAAGACAAAATCAACTTAATGCATTGCATTTAATGCCGAATTTAAAAGAAGGCACCAGTGATTTAGAATTTGCTGTAGTTGTTTTGCAAAGTTTGTTTTGTTTCTCCTCATGCAACAACTCTTAAAATCATTTGATTTGTCAAGGGAGTCTCGGGATATTGCGGTTACTAGTTCAGTGGTTGGATCAGTTGAAACAGTGTGTTCACAAACATCTGCTGCTGACATTGGCAGGTTAAGAAAGTCCAAATATGTAATTTACATTACAGTGAACCACAGTTATCCATGGGAATAAAAATAAAATAATAAAATCACCCAGAATTCCTTCCAGACCAAGGAAAACTGTAATTAATAGTAATAGGTGAGATAACAAAAAACTTTACAACAACTTTACAACAAACATAAGCTACTGATTTGAGAGCATGAGTCGTGACAACCAACATCAGTGACATAAAGGGATCACATGTACATGTCTTAATCTTGTAAAACTGACCTGTGATCTTAACATGTGACATGTTCCTTGTTTGTCTGTTCTTCCCCTCAGTGTACGCTCCAAAAAAGGCTTCTTTACTTTGAAGAGTGCAGTTATTCTATATATTTTTGTTGTGCCATGAAAACTTCCTTATCCTGTCTGTGGCACTTGTCCACTTCCACATAAACTACAGTTCCCATGTTCATCACACTCAAGGATCATGTCACCAGGTAGAACATGATGGCTCGTTGATGTGCATTTTTGTTAGTTTTTAGACAATAATGTAGATATAGCAGACTTTGGATACTTTGGATAGACCTTAACTGCTTGCATCTTGGATCAAACAAATTAACTTGTATCTTGCTAACAAACACTGTTTTGAAGTAGTGCACCAACAGCAGCTGACCGATGCATCAAAGGCAGGAAATACTTCTTGTCCTTAATCATCTTCCTCCTTGGGGCAAAGAGGAGAAGGGAAATGTTGCTGATTCTCTGCGCTGACATCTCTTAGCAGCCACCCAGTCAGCATCGAACACACACACAACTGTGCTGCGTGATCACTGATTTTATACGCTTTAGCACAAAACAGTGTTAGCCCCACGGTGCTTTCGAGGACAGCGTGATGGGAAGGAATATGAGCTGCTTCACACTAAAAACGAACATGAAAGCAGGATATACATCAGCTCTGTCTCATGGGACTTTCCCACACCTCAGCAGACCTTGACTGAGGAGAAAAATGACCACGTCCTGCAGATTAGAGTGCTTACACCGCTTTTAAAAATGAGTTTAATGAAGGTGAGCACAACATTTTTGCTAATTTAAGGGATTTTACTGATTTTCTCCTGTGTATATGTTGCAGTGTGCATTTATTACTTAAAAAAAAAAAAAAATCCCAAATACAAAACTATGGCAGTCATTTTCTTTTATCCTGCCTTTCAAACCAAACCGAATATATCCTTTATTTAAGTTAACTTTATTCAGGACATACTGTATATTGGCTATATACATAGATATGCATGAGTAACCCAATCATACATTTTTTAAGCAATATTATAATATAATCAATTCTTGGCAATATATCTTGCATTTATAGGTACACTGCACCTAAATCCATCATGAGCGTCATGATTACATTCTAAGCTAGGCATGAGCAAAGATAACAGGAAGTAAATTCATTAATTTTAATGATGGATCATTACAAATCTGTTTTAAGTAGGCACACAGTGAACAAAAAATAAATCATGTATAGAAATAAAAAAAACTTTGACGTATCAATAATCACTTTAAATCAAATCGTGAGTCCCTGAGAAATTCCCACCCCTGACTGGGATGCACTGTACATCAATATCAAGATTATAAATATTATTTCTACTTGATTTTTGATCTTGCTCTCAAACATAATACCCTACATGGAAGATATTCATAGTAGAGGAGGCAAACTGATCATTTTGTCTACTGACAATAGACCAGAATGCACTGCAGCAGACTCAGGTATAACTGTAACCTTTTCTAAACGTGAAAATCTCTCCCTGTTATTATAGCTCTCCTGTTGCTATCGTTCCCTCCACCTACACTGATTTTAAATTACCCACAGCTGAGCGCATCAAGTTGACACCTCTGCTCTGGGAGTTGTTAAAGGCACTCTGGTGAGGTTTGAGGGAGAACTACACGGAGCATCACCAACAGAAAGATACTCGCAGGGATTTTTCAACCTCCATCCTGCCCTTCTATTGTTCCCGAATACGTGACACTGAAATATCTTTTCCCTCCTCTCATTTCCTCACATCAGGGCCTCGGGCTCAGTAAGCTGATCCAGCAGTGTCTCATGTTTGACGGTCCACGCTGCAGCTACACTCAGTCATTCTGCACGGGTGACTTATTGACTGGATATGCCCATGAATCAGAGCAAGTAATTAATTCAGCTCTGACTCAGTCTTTGATTGCTGCCTGTGTGTGTTGGCGTGTGTCACAGGGCAAAGAGAGAGAGCTGACATTTTAAGCTACAGTGGTCACCCGTTCCTGCCTGGACATGTGAGACACTGCAGACTCTAGAGGAAGGGCAGCAGGTGTTTACTGCTGATATTCTGCTGGGTGAAATGTCTACTGTATAATCACATAACTGGAAAGAATACAAATCAGATATTATATACCCAAAAATGTCCAAATGTTAAAAAGTAAGGCACACTTTTTGTTATAAGCATTTTATTGCAATAAGTGTGCATTAGTCTCTAAACCCATTTTTGTTTTCTTAATATACCATGTTTTTTCAATCACTTGTAAAGCACTTTGAATTGCATTTTGATTTGTTTGTAAGGCTATATAAATAAAGTTTGTTTGATAGATAGCTAGATAGCTAGATAGATAGATAGATTGATAGATTGATTATAGGAATGATGACTCAATCTGTTCAGACCCGTTTGCAGTGCAGACCACAGGTAAAACTGCGGTGTAGCTAGCTGAGCTTGCTAAAGTTAGCATGCTATATGACCCGTTTAGATTGAGGGGCAAAGGAGATTATGTGGAATATGGTCGACACATCTCACCAGACACTTCACAAAATGCTGTTTAACAATGACGTAAACTGGGAAGATCTTAAATTAGATTTCACATAATACCACAAATAAGGAAACATTTTGCTAAGTGACCAATTAGCGTTAGCTAGGTTAGCATCATCAGACATTCTCCACTAATTCTAAACTGCATGGCTACAACCAACTCTAAAACTCATATTTCTTCTTTACGCATGTATGAGTAATTAAAACAAAGTATTACGAAAAAGTAGAAAGTATTTGTAGGTAAGCTAAATATATCATTTGTAACCGACCTAATAAATTAAATCTGAGCTCCGTTCATTCCTTTAAAAACACGTCAGCGGCGCTTTGAAGCCAAAAAAGACTCGACTTCCAAGTCATAAAATTACCCGGCTCTCTTATAAAGCGTGTGCACTAGAGACGTCTGCCGACCAAGATGGCTAACTTCCGAATTAGCGCCCGGCTAACTTGTCTAGGGATAGAACAATTTAATCGTGCTGCTCTTCTAGACTTTCCAAATGGTATCGGACAGAATGGCTCAAATTATGATACTGAAATGAGTCAGTCATCACCGTTTTATAGACCTTTCCTTTGTAATTTAAGCTTTTGGGAAAAAGTATTTTCGGGCCCCAGTGCATCACGTGAAGTTCTTACTAGTTTGGCCACTACGAAAATTGGCTTCAAACCCTTGCGCTCATCTTCCTTCTGTGCAATGATACGTAAAGAAAATATTACCTACATGAAACTTCTCACAACAAGGTCCATGGATTACCTTCAGTAACCAGGTTACGATTTCTGGATAGGGACTTTTTGGCGCTTTGCACCACAAGCCAGGTGCCATCTGGTTCCATTATATTCAAGAGACGGTAGACATCTCTACGGCTGATATCTCAAAGACTCTGCGACTCACACCTAAACAATCAAGTGATTTTGTTATGAACTCTTTAACGTCAGGAGTACATGGTTTTCTTTGTAAAATGTAATTAGATATGAAGTTCCCAGGGTTAGTGTCTATAATGTGCTTTACTAGCAGCTCATCAGATTATCACACATGATAATCCCCCAGACCACATGTCCTTAATCTGACTTCCTGGCTGTGTGAATGGAACAAAAGGATGAATGAATGAATGAATGAATGAATGAATGAATGAATGAAGCCACTGACGGGACTCTCACCTTGTACTTGGCGGTCAGTTGCTCAGTGGCTTCCTGCTCCTTCCTCAGATCTCCCATCATCCTCTCCTTCTCTCCCAGGAGCCTCTGCTTCTCGTCGGCCAGCATGAACTGATCTCCTCTGATCGCCTCCTTCTCCATCTCCAACCGCTGCTCCTCCAGCTTCACGTAGTCCTCCGCCGCCTTCTCCACACCCTCCTCGTCCTCACCCTCTGTCTCTTCGTCCCCTTCTCTCTCCCAGGCCTCGCCGTCCACCTCCACCTGCTCCTTCTTCTGTTTGCTCCTCCACTTCCTGTGGTTGAGCTGGGCCCGGAGGCGAGCGATCTCTCTCTGGAACTCGCGCAGCAGAGCATCCTTGGGATCCTCGTTGACCCTTGGCTGGTTCTGGATGTTCTTGGCGCGGTTGGCGTAGCGGAGGGTGGTGAGGGTCTCGTCGTAGTGCTGAGGGGCAGGACCTAAAGTGGCTACCATGACAGTCTTTGCATTCCCGCCTAAAGAGTCCTGCAAGAGCCTGGTCAGCTTGGAGTCCCGGTACGGCACATGACTGCTTCGACCATCGGCAAGTGCTGAGATCACATTCCCAAGCGCTGACAATGAAAGGTTGATCTTGGCGGCTTCTTTCAGGCGCTCTCCCTGGACGCCTGTCTTGGCTTGGCGCTCGCTGCCAGCCAGATCCACGAGGTTGAGGCGTCCAACCCGGATGTGCTTCCTCCCGTCTGGTCCTGGCTGGCTGCACTCCACCGTGATCAGGAACAAGGCATGGGACCGAGACGAGTGTTCGTTCATGTCTGTTGCCCCGACCGCCCTCGCCTGGTTGCCCATGTTCATCACCTCTTCGATCTCCTTGATGCTCTTGCAGACGCACGATGTGAGATCACGCACGTACACCCCTGACTCCGGACTCTCCCGGAGCTCCAGGGCTCTGGCGTTGCCATGTTTGGGATCGAGGAGATCCCGAACCTCCTCCAGATAGATCTCGAGGTAGGACGCCCGCACCAGGTACTGCCTATCAGACTGCGAGCGGGAGATGTGCGTGAAGATGTGGTCAAACGCGTTAGGGATCACACCACGCTTCTCCGGATCCATCCATGCCCCCTGCATGGTGTAGGTCTTTCCAGTTCCGGTCTGCCCGTACGCAAAGATGGTGCCGTTGAACCCTGCAAGAACCGAATCTATGAGGGGTCGCACACTCTCGTCATAGAGATCTCGCTGTTTGGAGTTTGCATCATAAACTCCATCGAATGTAAATGTTTTCTGGGGCTCGCTGGCTGGTGCTCGCGGGTTTCTGAGGATTACCTGTCCCAGGCGGAGGTCCATCTGGATGATGCCCCCTGCAGGCCCGTTGGACTCCTCTTTGTGGTTGAGAGGCCGGCATCGGACTACCACCTTCACTGACTCACTGCTCTTATTTTTTGACATGACTGCCTTCTGTTATGTTCTCTGATTTATATGATCTAAATAATAGAAATTTAAAAAAAGAGCTGAAAAACCTGTGTGGTGCCTTTAATCAGCCTCCCGTCTGCCTGTGAATTGTGTAACCATTGAATCTTTAACCACTAATAACAAATTCAGTATGGCTTCTTGATCATATCATGACGGAAAACAGCTACAGTGCCTGTTAACAGAGACTCCTTTAATAACCAACACTAACGATGAGATGCCACTGTGTGTAAAGGCTAATTTCCTTCGCTTATTGTCTGTAATATTAGCCCACAAACAGACAGACGGTCACCAGCTCTCACGCACTGGATCGACGCTCCATTGCAGTCCCGCTACACGTCCCGATTCAGTCTCGGTGAGAAAAAGAAATCCAACAGTGCCGACAGTAAAAACCTTCAGGTCTCAGTCTCATGTCGTCCTGATCCAACACGCCCGGTAGATCCGCTACAGACCGCTGTCCGCATCCTCCTGTCCGCCGCTCATTGATGCTCCGAGCTGGATTTGCGGCTCTCGGTGTGTGCGGAGAGACACAGCTCCACACACACACACACACACACACACACACACACACACACACACACACACACACACACACACACACACACACACACACACAGCCATTCAACCACCACACCCCACATCACTGCGGAGCGGAACAAAGCACCATGGGAAATGGAGTTTCGGCTCACTGGTGAGTTGATTCTTGTCCAACGCTGCCACCAGCTCCTCATTGACAAATAGGCAGTAAGTGGTGGTGGAATGTAACTAAGTACATTTACTCAAGTACTGTCCTTTAGTACACATTTGAGGTTCTTGTACTTCCCTTGAGTATTTCCATCCTCTGCTACTTCTTGTACGATTTACTCCACTACAGTTTACTTAAATAACTTAAACTTAAATAACTACTTTGCATGCTGCATCAGATCCAAAGCAGCACATTTTAAGATGAATTAATGTGTACTTTTTTAAGTAAAACCTTTTAGAATACAACGGATAATTAATCATTTCAAGATTAAACTAATTACAATTTAAAATAGCATACCTTTATAAAAATATATATATTTAAAAGCCCTTAAAATCTATCTATCTATCTATCTATCTATCTATCTATCTATCTATCTATCTTAATAACAAGCCTTTATCTTTGTCTACTGGAAATATTATAGGCTATATATTTATATTTTATATATTAAAAAAATAACCTTCAATATAATCATTAGTCGTCAGAGGTTTGTACTGTGAAAGCTCAATGGGTTCAGTTAAGGTTGGTTTATGATCCACCAGACCCCTGTGTGCCATTCTATGAGCCCATTAAACAGTATAACAATATCTATCATAAAATGTGACTGTGACTTTCTGTGTTTTTAATGTGGAGGAAAAGAATGATTCGCTCCCGATTCCTGGTTAGATCAAGTGACTGTTGTTCATCAGATTCTGAAGCTAGTTTGCCACCAGTTCTTATACAACTGGGCTCCCAAAGAGCACAAAATGAGGACAACTGCTTCAAATGCAAAATTAATCATTATGGTACTTACCTAACTGTATAACCACGACACAACAGCACCACCTGGTGACACAAATGTGGAATACACTGTGACCTGCAGGTGGTCAGTGTTACCAACGGAGGTCAGGAGATTCATGTGAGTAAATATGAATGTTTCCAGCAGCAGAGGTGGAAGTATTCAGATCCTTAACTTAAGTAAAAGTACTGTTACTTAGTATAGTACTAGTCCTTTCTTCAGGCTGTGAGACTCCTAAATTCATCCTCCGTACTCCACTGTTTGAAATTGTTTATTTCTTCTCTTATGATGCATAAAGGGACTAAAACTCAGTTTTGTGCTATAACCCTGGTGTTGTAAAATGACTAATTAATGAACCTTTAATGCAACACTGTAAAAATACTCTGTCATGTTTTAAAAATATGAAGTAGTAATCTGGAAAATACCATTAAAGTATTGTGTAAACTGCTGTGGATTTGTATTCATAACAAAACATGATTTTTTTATAAGCTCTTCAAATGTTTTAAAATGCTTTGTATGATGAATACTTATCGTAAATTAAATACTAACTGAAGCTTTCAGATGAATGTGAAAAAATACAATATTTACCTCTGAAATGTGGTGTAGAAGTAGAATGAAAAGATAGTACACCAAAATTGTACTAGAGTGCTTGAGTTACCACTAATTTCGCAGTAATAGGCAGAATAAATGTTGGCAACTTACGTTTCTGCAAACCAGGGGTATGTTTAAACTTTATGTTTCGTGCGTTCAGTTGTCAATTTTATATTTTGATATGGCTGTACTTATGGTCCGGTTAGGTTTAGGTAAAAAAAAAATTTGGTTAAGGATATGTACCAAGGTTAACATCATGTTTTGACTTACCTGTTTCAAACATGGCTGGAAAGTGTCCCATCATCTCAATAAAAATACCTGGTTATTGCCAGTAACAGGGCTGTAGAGTGTCCAGACATCTCACTAGAATATAGAAATATTGATATGATATGTACGAAATGTACAAATGTAACATTTCTGTGGTTTACAGAAACAAAAAAACATTTTACTCTGGCTACTGTGCTGAGTTTCCAGGTGTGATGTAAGAAGTGACACAACGGGGGTTTCTTGATAAAACTGCCAACATTTCCATGTAACCTCTTCCTGTCTCAAATATGGTATTATTTCGACGTTGGGTACTAATGCTGACGTAGGCTCCACTGACCAGAAAAGGGAAAGACTCAGCCACGGGGAATTCAGGGAAACTCTGATGTTAGATAACACTGAACCTTTATGGTGCCCTCTCACCAAAACGTGTTTAATCCTGCTGCCTGAGAACAAATCACAAATGACTGACCGATGGTCTGTGAGACTCTGCAGAGTTTGTTGAAGTTTAATGGGGCAGAACCAGAAACTTACCCGTACTATATGTGTATTTAAAATCCCCTTGACTCAGGTGCTTGTGTGTCACCTTTTATAAGTCATTCTTAGGAAAGTCAGTGAGGTTTTACAGTTCAAGGTAGCACAGTTTCTGTGTGGTTGGAAATAGGATGCCAGGGACATTGACCTGTCAAACAACAATTAATATGTTTTTAAACGATCAGTCAGACATAAAAAACTAGACAACTGATGAAAATAACTTACCTAACCCAAAATATCAACAAACTGTCAACTGGTCCTGTATTTTCTACACAGAAATGACAGTTGTGTTGTATTGATTGCCTTAAAAATGAACACTGCAGCAATGTTAGTTGTTCTACTGCACATTAAAGCATCTGTGAATTGTTGTAGTGCAAATCCTATGTGCATGGCTCCATCTAACTATCATTGTTGTTAAACTGCTGATTATTTTCTTTACTAATTAATGAATAGTTTGTCCTATATAATGTCACAAAAATAGTTTTAAAACATCCTGTTAAATGTCATACAGCTCAATATCATCAAAATGCGTGTTTTGTATAATCAGCAGACCAAAACCTAAAGGTATTTTTTAGATAAAACATTTTCTGCCGACCTTGGAGACAGTCGTTGACAAAAAACATCTAGCAAAGTATTCTGGAGCTTTTGATCACATCACCCTATCCTCCCAAAACAGACGGAGTGGTCCAGTTGTCACTGTAGATGTTCAAATTTTCCTTTTTTTGCTCACTTTAAGGATTTCTCATCAGTGTTTTCTTAGAAGTTTGGATTGGACCTTGCATTAATATGTTTACAGTGGGAGCTTATATATTTGCAGTGTATGTGTTATGTATATTGTATAATGTGTATACATACTATTTTATCTTTATCCTTTCATCTTTATATCTTATTTAATCTTATGATAAGCTGATCTTTGGAGGGCCTAAAGTGCATTTCACTACACATTGTATTGTGCAGGATTGTATGCCTTGTGTATGTGACAAATGGAGAACCTTGAGCCTTGAAAGACACTTAGCTATTTTTTCTTTTTTTTAATTCACAGGAACCAAACAGATAAATATGCAACGGATGTAATGAACAGAGAACATCTGGTTGAAGCTAATTTGCAAACAGAATTTTAAATGAGTATAAAAACAACAGGAGGTTGTGAGTTTACGATTAGAAACAATCAAAAAAAACAGAGAATCCTGACAATTAGGAAGCTGGAACTAAGGAGTGCTTGAGAAATGACATAAACAATTAAGTAATTAACCAACTACTTTGAGCTCTGTATACAACCCCGGTTCCAAAACACTTTGGTTCTTCCAACTTTTTGTGTTCCAGGCATCAAACTTATAATGAGTGTATATTTACAAAAAACAATAATTTATCAGTTTTTAACATTAAAGGAGACATAGTACGCTCATTTTCAGGTTCATCATTTTAATTTGGGCTACTACTAGAATAGGTTTACATGCTTTAGTGCTCAAAGAACACATCATTTTTCTCATACAGTCCAGTGCTGCAGTATTGTATTCTCCTTCTGTCTGAAAGGCTTTGTTTTAGCTCCTGTCTCTTTAAGGCCCCCCTTCCTGAACACTAAGTCTCTTCTGATTGGCCAGCTCACACATGCCTGACCCACCATCACTAACAACAACAGAGCAGCTGTACTAAATCAATTCTTTCATGCCAAACTAGCTGCTTGGCATAAAATTATGTAAATGTGTGACATAGTGACATAGCGTGATGTCACAAAATCACTTTAATTGGGACTACTGACGAGGTGTTTCAGGTCCAGTGTTTTCTGTGGGAGAGAGGAGCTTCTGTTGGTGTGGACTTTAAACTTTTAACCTTTCAAGACATTTCACGTGCACAAGAACCTACAGTATAAACACTGCAGGAAAGGGAAAAACAACATAATAGGACTCCTTTAAATATCTTGTATTTGTTTTCTTTTCAAGCAAATTTACTGGTGGTCAAAAAGGATTTGCACATCATTGCGTCCTGTTTTTGTTACATTTTACATCACCATCCCAACTTCTTTGCAATTGTGGTTGTAGAATAAACTCTGTTCAATTGTGGGGGAAAGTAACAAACTTTTCAAGCTAAACACATGGTTGGGACATCCTGGTGGCCCAGTGATCAACATGCATACCAGATACTGTACTGTTGCCCAGTTCCCATGTTATTCCCCCCCTCCGTCTCCCCTTGCTTCCTGTCACCTTTAAACCGTCCATTGTTGATTAAAGGCAGAAATGCCCAGATAAAAACTTTAAAACCCCATGAGGTCATCTGGTTTATACTTGTCAAACATGCAAAGACAGACTTCCTCAGTAAATGTGCTTCACTATGACTGCCAGAACAGTTTTGAGCTTTGAGTATAGCTGCTGGCTGTTTTGTATGAGAGTCTGTGAGTCGAACCCTCAGGGCCCCAAGAAGAAAAATACAGGAATGCACCCTGATCTGGGAGGATTTTTGTGTCAAGACATGATTTATTGGCTTAACAAAGGCTGTTTAACTGTTGCAGAGACAGAGCAGGGATACAATTATCATGTGGGATAAAATTAAAATAAAGCTGTGACACCTCAAATGGCTGCAGAGAAAATCTGTGAAAACGTCTGCTCTGTTTCACCTTTTTAACCTCTGTGACGTCTGTTTTAAGATCCGTGTGGGCTGGTTTGTGTTTACACGGCTGCATCTTCTCTCTCTTTTTGGTCATGCTGTCAGTGGCTGTGAACTTTAGTCGAAATATTTTAACAACCACTGGATGGCTTGTCAGCAAATACAGAAATTCATGGTTTGATTTTCCTCGGATCTACATGTGCATCTGACTTTAAAAAGAACAATCTGTATATATATATCTGATATTCCACTTATTCTATTTATGTTAACAATTGTATCCATCTATCTTTCTATTTAATGAAGCTAATACTTTGGTATTTTCATGTACATAAAATGCTAATTTACATGACTTGTAATCCAGATTTTTTACGCTGTGATAACTAGCCTACTTTTACCCAGTGATGTAATATAATTAAGTACATTTATTCAAGAACTGTATAGGTACGATTGTGAGGTGCTTGTACTTTACGTGAGTATTTCCCTTTTCTGCTACTTTATACTGCCACTATACATTTTGGAGGCATATATTGTTCTTTTTACTCCACTACATTTATTTGATAACTTTAGCTACTAGTTACTTTGCAAATTGCACATCCGAGGCAAACCAGCGCATTTATAAATGAATTAATTTTATCAACAAAGGGATAAAAACATTCTGATAATCAGAAAAATACTAAATAGGAGAACCAATAGGCTGCCTGGCTGACAACTGTTCGACCTATAGTATACAGTATTACATAGTATTTACATAGTAAATGACATATATCTATATATATATGTATATATATATATATATATATATATATATATATATATATATATATATATATATATATACATATGTATGTATGTATATATATATGTCATTTACTATTACTTGTACTTTTGATGGTTAAGTGCATTTAATATCAGATACTTTAAAAAATCAGTCAATAAAGATCTTTCTCTTTTGATTAAAATTTCTTCCCCAAAACTACATAGTGGACCTTGAAGACTTTGACTCAAGTAAGCCACTATTCATTTCGGTGACTTTATTCTTTACTAAAGTAATATTTCAACACAATATTTACATATGACTTTTTGGTACTTTTCACAACACAGTCTTTTACTTCAGTAAAAGATCTGACCTCCTTCACTACTGCTAGATGGGTTACCAGGCAGTTTGGTTAGGGACTGTCGTCTCTGACTTTCCATCTAGTGCCAACATTAACATCAACATTACACTTTAGTCTTGTTCATTATTTCCTTTTCTTTCCCTCCCACTCTTTCTTTATGTCTTCCTCTCTCAATTTGTGGCAAGTCTGTACTCGGCAGTAGAAAGCAGGGCATACTCAACATTCCTAAGGAGTGTCTGAGAGTCAAACTACTCTGACAGGCGGAAGAAGGAAAAAGTCACTCACACACACACACACACACACACACACACACACACACACACACACACACACACACACACACAGTCTAAAGAACCTACAGTAATGGTGTGTCCATGCAGATACCCCCTCAGTGTGTACAGTTATTAAAGGCCTTCAGAGGATAACTGTTGTTGCAGTTCACAGAGCAGAGGATGTGGGAAACGCCCGTAACAAGCACAGAAGTACTTATATATGACATCACTTCGCCTGACTCACAGCTGGGATAGTCACCGCATCAAATGCCAGCTTGCCATGAAAACTGGAAACACACCCCGGCTTAAACAGATCCTCAAGAAACCGGCCGCCATATTGGATCATTAGGTACATTTCATTCACTGAAGTAATGGGAGCTTTGAGCCTAAATGTCCGAGTAACTTTGGCAGTAACATTTGCCCTTTCTGTCAGCCTAAGATACGCCCTTTTACCCCTCTATGTATGCAATGTTGGCCAATCACATTAGGGTGCTTAATGACATGACAGCCGCGTTGACCAATCAGAAGCGTGGGTTTTGACAGAAAGGGCGGGAGAAAGGCGTGTCTGTGGGCCTAGGGTGTCGCCGTGGTGGCTCCCATTCGAAGGCGACGGCGGTCGTCTATATTTCGGTCCTAATCTCTCCAGAAAAAAGCGAAATAACTCCGAGCAGTCAGAGAATTTGACGCACTTTCACGTTGAGAT
The DNA here is from genome assembly GCF_040436345.1 of Pagrus major. Lineage (NCBI taxonomy): Eukaryota > Metazoa > Chordata > Actinopteri > Spariformes > Sparidae > Pagrus > Pagrus major. The sequence continues at coordinate 12,786,627 of NC_133236.1, forward strand.
TTTTTTCAAATTCTTCTCGGTCGAGCTTGCGGCAGGGCTCTGGAATGACGGGGTGTGCCGAGAATTTGAATTAGCTCGCCGTTAGTTTGAAGAAAGAGTGAGTCGGGGTAGAGAGAGAGAGGAGCCATTTTGTCCCGACTGTGTGGGAGAAAAGAAAGAGTGGAAAAGAGGAATCACACGGGAGGAGATCCTATTTTTGCTTTCTGTTCTCATGCTGTAGGGGGGAAAACAGTCGGGCTTGGGAAATCCAACTTCTCGGACACGTCCACGGGCACGTTATTTTGGGTGGTATTTAGCCAACTAGCTTGCCAAGCTAATCAACAAATCCCAGATTGTTAACTGTAACGGCCAAGAGAAGCGGGGCAGTTGGTCAGGTTGGCTAAGGAGCTGGCTTTAGACTACACATAGGCCTGCTAGGTTATCAGTTTTTTGTATCTTGTCTGGGTGAACACAAGCTGTTTTTCAATGGCGAAGAAGACGTACGACTTGCTGTTCAAGCTGCTTCTGATCGGAGACTCGGGCGTGGGGAAGACCTGTGTGCTGTTCCGCTTCTCTGACGACGCCTTCAACACAACCTTCATCTCCACCATAGGTAAGAAGACCCGGGGCCACGCATACTGGATGGTGTGTTGTTACAGGTGTTTCTGATTTACTTGGGCCCACATCCGAGGTAGTTTGACAGCTGGGTGACTTGCCTCTCCTGCAGCTGGAAATGGTAGGCAGGACATATTTGGTTAGCCAGTGTGCTATCAGCATGCACTGGCAGGCTGACGTTAGCTTCTCCCCAGGCCTGCACAGGTTAGCTGGGAAGCTAGTTGTGCATCTTTCTGAGCGCGTAGCTCATCCCCAGCCAACCGTGTTTTAAATGACTGCGACTCTTAAAACAAAATATGATTTTTATTATGGTATAGCTTGCCAATAATGGCAAGTATAACTGGTTTCGGTGCCAGAGGAGTAGCTGTCATGTCACTCGACCCAGTGGCTAGTGAGCTAGCTAAGCTAGCACTGAGGAGCAGTAAAGGCCCACTGCTGTTACAAAAGCACTTAAAACTGCCTCCCCCATGACTGACAGGCGTTTACATCTCAACATGAACTTATATAACTGTAAGGGGTTGTCCCTGTCATGAATTACACCTTAAAGGTAACAAAGAATTAAAATACTATATTAGTAGTAAAAGTCCTGTCATCAAGATTAAGAAAAAGGACAGAGACACCATCAGTAGAATGTACTTCAAGTGTCAAAAGGAAAAGTACGTAGATTTTTTGTGTATCATTAGTGCTGCATTACTGTGATGGACATTTGAAGAGCTTGTGGAGAGTGATTATCTCTAGTTAATATACTGTGGCTTAGTTTCATCTAGAGCAGTGGATCATATGTTATGATAAGATCATATGTTTTGTATGTCAAATCCTGTATAATATCCCCGCCTGACATGTAGTGGAGTGGTAATATAAAATGGCAGACACTGTGCCTGAAAAATACTAAAGCAAAGGTGGCTTTGATTTGTATTCAAGTAAATGTACTTTCCATGACTGCTCCAAAGAGAACCATAAACAATTCATCATGGTGGCATCATCATTTTTTTCCCCCCCTCTGACCTCGACGCATGCGTCCAACATCACGCTCACATGAGTCAAGTGTCAAACTATGTCAAATCCCTGCACGGCCAAAGTGAAGGCTCCGTTTACTCCTGTTGCTTAAGATCGGTGCTGAGTAATAATGTAACATGAGACGTGTTTTGCTGAACCACATTAAGCTGACTGCCTGCAATGCACAGGCATTTAATCCTTGATTTCACGATTGAGCTTTTATTTCAAGCCCAGTTTTTCGTAACTTTAAGTGTTGACAACTCCTCTTGACTGTAATGCCTAAGAACACACAGCCATAATGGGCGACATCCAAGTTAGATTAGATTTGTTGCAGTACAGCGATGAACAATCGCTCTGTTGCAAAGCTTACTGTCACATGTGTTTGTTTATGGTTACGTTGATGTTTTGTCTCGCAATCTGCCTGTTTGTGTTGCATTAGACTTGTCTTGTTACTTAAAATGTAGGCGTAATCTGTGCTGTCAAATAAGAAACAAAATAATAAAGATTATGTGACTTATTTGGCGTAAAAGCCACCAGCCTAGCTGTGTGATGATGGTCAGAAGCAGATTGACAGGTTCTTCAGCAGGGAAAGACCTATAGTAACCTTTGCTACTTGCAGGGGTGCTTTAGGTCAAGTATTTCAGCGTTACAGCAACTGCAGGTGTTATTTTTTTCTTTACCTTTTCTAAAAAAATGTAATGTATTTAACATACTCTGTCTACCCCGAGCAAAACTTCCAAAGGAACCTGTTTTACATGAAGAATAACGTACTTGAACCTGTTAAAACAGAGTATCCATATTGTAAACATGCTCTGTTTTTGTCTAAGTTATCCCAAAGCTTGGGTAAACAACTGTTATGTTAGTTTACACGTTTTCAAGTATCAAGAATACCAAAAACAATGATGATCATAGTGCTTGAACTGAAACTTTCCACAACAGTCATTGCTGTCATTCAGTTTAAGAGGTGCTCATTCGGGGTGGTCCCACCGCAGTTTGTCTAAAATGTGGAAAGTCCAGAGATACTGACACGACACAACAAACCAACATAATTTCACTCATATCAGGATGTTCGGTAAAGGATTTATACTGGTTCCCTTCGAGAGCTGTCCCTTTTTAAAAACCACTACAGTTTTCATCCAGTCACCAGCTTCTCTCAGCTTGTCTTTGTTCTTCATCTGTATTCAAAACAAAGCAGCAACAACAACATCATAATCTCTCTCAGCACGTCAGATATGCCAGACTGTTAGTTGTCAGGAGCTCTGATCGTTGTCAATATGTAGTGAATACGTGAAATGGTTATTATATTGATTTACCTATTGCCTGTTAGTTCTACCTCCTGGAAAAAAGCCAAATACCTCTCAGAAGTACTGAATGTTCTGCCAGGCAGCCAAAAGGATCTGTCATCCTATTACTGTGTGGTGATAGTATATCATAATTAATATAATGCAGTTGTTTCATCATTGATTAGTCTACTGATTGTTTTCTTAATCAATCCTTTGTTATATTAAAGTAAGTAACTATAATCATATAGCACCTTTTGAGAGCAGAGATGTCACAAGGTGCGTCACAGAAGCAATAATGTATAAACACAATGTGGACATAAAACACAATAAAAGCAGGAAAACAAAGTTCAGAAAATAGAGAAACATTCCCTTCATGATTCCTGCTTCCCAAGCTGACATCTTCAGATTACTTTTTTCGTCCGAGCAATATTGTTTGTATTACAGTAGATAAAGAAAGCAGCATTTTTGGCTTATGTACTGAAAAAAATTGCTTAAATGATTGATCAACTGTCAAATTAGTTGCTAATGCTGATCAATTTTCTGCATTTTGACTAATTCTTTTGGCTGTAATTATATGACTTGTGGGTAGTTGGACTTGTGATTTTAGTGCGTATGATTTTTAAAAAAAATATTAACACTATGGCTGAAACTGATGATTATTTTCATTGTCTATTCTTTGAATCTGTTTTCTTGATGAATTGTTGTTTGGTTTTTAAAATGTCAGAACAAAAACATTGATCAATGTTTCCCAAAGCCAAAGATGTTTTGTTTTGTCCACAACACAACTCAGTTTACTGTGATAGTAGAAACCAGAAAATATTGAAGTTTTAAGAAGCTTAAATCAGAGAATGCTGACTTTTTTTTCTTAAAGAAATAACTTAAAAAACGGATAATTGATAATCAAAAGAGTTGCCGATTGCTTAAATAGATGACCCTTAATCGATGAGTCAATTAATCATTGCAGTTCTAATCAACACAAGCCTCTTAGTGTTGGATGATCTACTTTTGCTTTTGTTACCATATAATTAGCTTATCCTTAGTTTTTCCAAGTATTTTGTTGGCTGCTAATGTTTTGGCATACAGTACTGTAAGTTACATGGATGCAACAAATGCATCATGACACTGTAGTGCAGCAAGTACAAAATGTACAGTCACTAAAAAACTACAATTCCAAAGTTTGCAAAAATCTAACGGCAAGTATAACCAGGTACAGCCCTTGATGTCTAAATAGTAAAGTGTATAACTTCATAAGAAAATGAAGAACTGGGACATGTGAAACAGGAGTGTGTTCTTCCTCTGACACAGTACTCATACCTTTGGAGACACAGATGCACAGCTGCTTCTCAAAATACCCCCACTGGAAAACCCCCCTCTCTCATCAGTCACTCATCCTCATTTCTAGTCTGCCCTTCCTTATCGTATATTACAGGTTATGCACATTGAGAGTGCTGAATATGCATGATGTTGCGATCTAAAATCTATTTCCACAACACATCATGAATTTTGCATGGAAACTGGCGACGGCTACAGTGGAATTCATACTTGTGGAAGGAATGGTTCCTCTGGGATTTAACAGAAAGCCGGCCATAAACCATGCACTCTCTGGTTTAAGATGTCCAATTCAACATTTTGCTGTCATTGAAAGTGTTATCCTCTTCTGAAGTGTGCCCATTTTCCTGTGATTGGCTAACTGTGCGATTGCAAAATGCACAGCTTTTCTTGACAACTTGCCAGTGCACCTCACCAGGAATAAAAACAGATTCACTCTGTGTTTTTTTTACTCCTCACCAGGAACACACAAATATGAAGTCATCCCTGCTGAGCTTGATTTTTGAAAACACAACTTTTAGTAATGGTTGTCGATAAACGTGTTAAACATTTTATCAGTGCGTCCTTGCTCCTGTTGAATCTTTCTCGAGGGTAAAATATCAACATAGTAAGCTGTGTCTCATCTGCAGAACCTTTTTTGTCCTCTCTGTCTCTTTTTGTTTCTAGCTAACCATATCTTTCTGTCCCTCCCTCCCTCTCTCCGGGGAGTGCATAATATTTAGTGAGTCACACCTTGGCAGCCAGTTCCTTCATTATTCTATGGCCCTGCCCCACTTAGAGCACAGCTGTTTCTTGGACTTTTTAACCAACCACAAATTCTGACCAGAGTTAAACTGACAGCTCAGTATTTAACTGGAAAACACCACTTCTTAGCCAAAAAGTTTCAGTCATGAGTCACTCCTTTTTAAACTGGCCTCCTCTAGGGCTTCATGATTATGAAAAAGATGATAATCCTTTCAACTGACCATTTAGTCAGTCATCAGACTGTTTTGATAATTGATTAATTACATTCTTATGCAAGTCACTTGCCAAATGACAAATATTTGCTGCTTCCATCTTACCACTGAGAGAATTTGCAGATTTTCTTGGCCTTTATGATATTAAATTTAATATCTTGGATTTTGGACTTCTGGTTGGACAAGACAAGAATTTTTATATATGCCACCAAGTTATATTGGAAACTGTGATGGGCATATTTGAATTATTCTGACATTTTGTAAGTAAAGCCTTGATTCATCAAGAAAATAATCAACATTGAATTGACAATGAAAGTAGGTGTTTGTGGTAGTTCTAGTTTACAATGTAAATTGTCTAATAAAGCACACACAACTTCTCAAAGCCTAACACAAGCCAAATCTTCATATATCTTGTTTTGTCTCACCCAGCTCTTTAATGCACTATTATATATAGCTTATATTGATATAAAACAAAAAAGCAGCAAAGTTAGAGAAGCTGCAACCAAATCATGTTTGACAGTTGTTCCTGATAAATGTAAACAGAACGTCTTTTAGATTGTGGACAATACAAGACATTTCAGGACGTAGTCTTGGGCTTTTGCATAACTGATTGACATTTTTAACCTTTTTTTGACTAACTAATTGCTTCATTGAAAAAGAAAAAAAAATCTACAGATTAATAAACAATGAAAATAACACATAACACAAAATAACCTGTTGCCAAGAAGGACTTTTTGGCAGTTTAACCTCCTGGAGAAAAAACGTAGTGGAGCGTCCTTGTATCAAAAATAATTAAATCCAAAGTCAAACCAAGATGGAAGCTGAAATAAATAAGTCTATTTCCACAGTGAAAAGGGAAACACTGTGTGCTCTCCCACCACAGCCATCTTCACTGCACCATCAGTCCAACTGCTCCAACCAAAAGTAATAAAAAACTCTCTAATGCCCTTAAAATATGCATAATATCATGTTTCTAACTGGCTGCGTTTCAGCACAGGATTTACAGTAAAAAGGTCACTGCAGTGCATGTAAACACACACTGAGTTTTCCTGCTTTAACCTGGTGTGTGTGTGTGTGTGTGTGTGTGTGTGTGTGTGTGTGTGTGTGTGTGTGTGTGTGTGTGTGTGTGTGTGTGTGTCTATTGTTCGCCAGCTGCTGAACCCACAGCTGTCTGCTGATAGGCTCAAGGCCTTGGCATGACACTGCAGAATCAGGAAGAGATAATGTTATGGTCTCTGTGATGGAAACACTTGTCACTCACTTTCCATTTCCCTCTCCACGTGAATGTCTTTGTTCGGCTGTTTCTGATTCTCTGTTGTTGATGTCTCCATTTTTCTCACTGGGTGTCTATTTCTCTCTGTTTGTAAGCCTTCATTTCGGCTGTTGTCTCTGTCATTTGTTTTCAGTCATATATGCTGATGTGTTTTCTTTCTCTTACAGGAATAGACTTCAAGATCAAAACTGTTGAATTACAAGGAAAAAAGATCAAACTACAGATCTGGTGAGTCAATGGACTGTTTTGAGACGTGGCTTTTTAGTTTGTATAAGTGCATAAGTGCTCTGTGTGTAGAGGAGTACAGGGCTGAAAAATACGACGACACTGGTAGACTCATCTTTCATTCAGCTCCTCTGCTTGTGCTGAGTTGCATCATAGTGCAACATCTGTTTGACATACCTCCCTCAAGCCCAGAAATATGTGCGAATAGGAAATGGTCATCGGTCCATCAGGAGATCTGCTGCGGGGTTATCATTGTAGTCCACACCAGCTGATTTTCTGAACGGAAACGGCTTGATTATTCTTGACTTATTACACTACTTCTTAGTTAACCTTCAACAAAAACTAACCTGCCCAAGTAACCTATATCGAACAATTAAAAAGCCTAGATCTTTTTAGATAAGCAAATGGCCCTGGACACTGGAAAGAGCAGGCAGGCAAAGGGTCAAAGTCTGCTATATTTTGAGATGGGAATAAATATTTGATATTGTAGGCTGACCATTATTTTCATTATCTACTAGAGCTAGGACGACATGCTCATCTCCTGATTCGATATCATAATAATACTTGAGTGCAGATTTGCTATATGTTGCCATTCTTAAGTATCGCAATTCAATATTAGAATTTAATGCGATCTATTTTAAACAATAGACCTTGAGAAAAAGTTCCTTCCCCACTATAGACTGTATGTCATGAGTCATATTTTTGATAACATTGTACATCACATGTCAGTTACACTTTGGGTCTTATTTCAGCAGTATCGTTGCTATACTGCATAAATATGGTAGATTAAATACTTTTACTTTTAAGGAAACTGCTACATTTAGTTGTTCCTGCTCATTAGGCTAGTGCCATAAGAAAATAAACAAAGCCCTAAACTAAAAAGACTAGCTTTTGAGAGTTTGCCTACATTACATAGTGTTGCTTTAATTAGGGGTCGACCTACTTTTTAAGGGCTAATACCGATAATTAGAAGTCAAGGAGACTGAAAGCAGTAATTTGCAGTACAAATTAAAATCTTAGGTTTATTTAATAACTGGTTGTTTGAAATTTTGAAGTACAATTTACTCAAGTACTTTTCTTAAGTACAATTTTGAGGTACTTTATACTACATTTATTTGATTAATGTAGTTACTAGTTACTTTGCAGATTAGGTTATTCAGTGTTTTATAGGCTATTAATTGACGTGTTACCAATCAGACATTGTTGTGAGAGGATCTTGCATCAGAGCCAAAGTAGTACATTTTTAAATGAGTTTATTTTATCGACAATCTGACAGAAAAATCACAGATACTGATAATCGGAAAATGCTGTGTATTGGCCCTGGTAGTCGCCCTACCCCTAGCTTTAATTGTCCACCTTAATGCACGCACACTGGCTTGCTTCGCCTTTCTGTTTCACTCTACCAACAATGTTATCTGCTTTCTTCTTCAGCAGTATCACCCAAAAGTCACCCAAAAAACACACCTCGCTTCTAGGATTTTTTTTTGCCCATTGTCATGACAGCAGGTGAGCCGCATATGGAGGACGCTCGCCGTTATTATGTAGCTGTTTAAAACCAACATGGTACCGAACGAACCAACCAGGTGTACTTACAAGTTTGTACAAAACAACAGGAGGGATGTAATAACAGAGGACATCTCTCTGTCTGCAGAGCATGTGTGATTGACAGCAGGAGGGGTACAGCAAAGGCAGATTGTCTACTCGTTAATCACTTGCGGATGGCGTCGTTCTCTGAAACGGATAACAAAATTGAAGAAAGAAATGCTTAAATTGGTTGCCAAATATACTTGGGTGGCCGTTTAAATACCTGGGTGGACCGCCCCAGTAAATGTCTGTTAGTGGGAAACACTGCATTTTATCTTTTTAGCAAACAATTGCAGGTCCTGTGATTTGAATGTTGCACATGGCCATATTTTGTTGAACTGTTCTGCCTCAAAATGAAGGCATTATGTGAAGTTTCCATACTGTGTCGGTCTTTATGTTTCATCCCTGAGGAAAGCATTAGAAAAGGAAAGATGACATTAGAAATATGAAAAATACAATATGGGCTATTTTTTCCTCCTGTGTGTCTTATGCATATATGAAATGCTACATGTTAAAATAAGATAATTGGCCTGTGAAGCTCAGAATGGGTTGGTTAGCATTCAGTGATGATTTTGATCCGATCTGAAACTTGATCACATTTGGCCTGATACTGCCCATTAAAGCTCCACTGTGGCTGTATGTATTTCAGTCTCACATTGTCTCCCCTTCCTGTCCGAGCACATTATGTCTGGATTTAATCTTCACTGTATTGCCTGAGTGCCCAGGGATGCGGTCATGCTCACCAGATTCAATAAAATCTAACTTTTGCACAGCCGGCTATTATTTTAAACTATTGTAAGTTTGATTTGCTCATGTGAGCCTGGTGCCTCTGGGCTTCTCCTCTCTTTCTGTATCAGCAGTGATAGATGGAAGTTGGCAGGGTTTCCCTAGATAGGAAAATGTCATAGTTGAGATACATGCTAGTGCAGACGTGTGAAGGACATGGTTAGCCTGCAGTGGATTTGAATGTGTGCGTTTACGAGGTTCAACTTGACTTGTGAGGCATACCAGGCTCCTAGAGTATTGTCAAGTTTTAAAATAAAGTTGTTCACCTGCATGAGATTAACAGACAGTTTTTCTGTTCAGAGTCAGAATTGTGCTAATGGGGCATAAAATATTTGAAGTCTTAAATCAGCGTCTTTCTGGGAGAAGTGAGAAATCTCAGCATCTTGTGCAGTAATCGTTGAGTCACTGGGATATAATACAAACTAATAAGATCTGTGTGTGCAGGGACACAGCGGGCCAGGAACGGTTCCACACCATCACCACCTCCTACTACAGAGGAGCCATGGGCATCATGCTGGTCTACGACATCACCAACGCCAAGAGCTTTGAAAACATCAGCAAATGGCTGCGCAACATTGATGAGGTAAAACACACACACACTCTCCATACTCAAAAATGTTATCAGAGATGTTATCAGTATTTTTGTCGCTTTTGGAGTTAAGCGTTGGCACTCCCTCCTTCTATTGTTACATCTTTGGCATAATGACAGAGAGACTTAAATACTTTTAGGAGAACAGCCAACATTGCTAACTGGCTGGCTGATCAGTGTGCAATGAGCTGTGTAGCAGGAGTCTGTGACTAAATGACATCAGATGTGCCAGATGTCTTTGTGCATCTTGCTCGTTGTAGAAGAACCAGAGGTTGTACTGTTTCACCGCTTGACTACATCAGACAATAACAAAGGCACGTCTGCTATTCTAAACTTTCAATTATGCTTCAAAACTATCAGCAGGAAGGACTAGATGTGTTTGGAATAGGAGCCAATACACTCAATAAGTGTGACAACTGATTAATCAGTGAAGGTAATTATGTTAATAGTGTTACAGGCCTGGATATTTGTGATTTGTGAGATTAAACATTAACACTAAACACTCATTATGTAAACAATCTTGAAAAATATATGCTCTGTTAATAAATTATTATTTACAGAGCATGGAATACAAATTATATTATATACTAAGGCTTCCGCCAGTGTATTGCAAGCTGCAGCCACATGCCAGGCTTAAGTTGTGTCCCCCGCCGCCCGTAAGCATCGGGGAATTGTTTGTAAAAGTATTTTTGTGATGTTTGTTGAACTCAAGTGCGTAGGTTGTGTGCGCAACATTAGTAGATGTGTGCGGTTGAGAGAGTGCGTGAGCGTGAAGTTAAAAGTAACATTATAGCTGTTAACGTAGCAGTGTAGTGTGTGTATAGTTCAGGCTATTTATTGCCAAATGAATGTGAGAACAACTCAAGATCCAAACCACTAAAGTACTGGTTCTACTGGCTCTGAACCACCTTGATTGAAAAGGTTGACTGACCTTTCCTCTAAAGTGGACCAGCTATCCATTGTCATTGGAGTGTCGTGCTGTTTATCTGACCCCTGGTGGAAATCCTTGAATATTGTAATATTGAAGTGATGATGTACATTGTCCACAAAGGATCCTCTTTTTCATGAGCTGTTTCCACCTTTAGTCAACTCCTTCTGTCCAAAATGTTTTAAACCCTCTCCATATTTAAAATCGTACAAAAATCCATCACTCAATAGCTTACTTTCAAAATGTCAGTGTTTTGTTTATTGTCTTAGGTTACACATCACCTGAGTACTGTATGAGGTCCTGTGTGTATTATGGGTTGTTAAGAGTGGATTTAACACGATCTGTGAGGACCAGTGTTTCCATTGTTTCTTAGTCGTAATGGATATACTGCCATAAGGGCAGGGGAGTGTCGCCTAATGCACACAATAGTGATGACATCAGCCTCAACCAGGCCTGATATTTCAACGTTCTTATCTGATTATCGGACAAATAAGACGGGCTGTGTAACATATGGTTTGTCCCTGCTGCTGATCTCACCCCTGTTGGAGGTTGATGCATCTCTCTGTGGATAATTGAGCCTGTTTTAGCTTCCATCTCTGTTGTTTTTCTAAGTTGTTGCTTCTTTGCACTGCCCCTTGTATTGCATTTAATACTGCTGTCTTACTATTTGTCTCAGTAGTGATTATTCTATTATGTCAGTAATCTTGTGGGACACATGCCAGATTAAACACATTAGATTAATTACAGTGGCAGTTACAATCATTCGCTCACATCTTTTTTATTCCTGGGTGCAACAGTACTCTATTATATTACACCACATGATCAGTATGAAGGTGTTAAGCTTGAAATTAAGTGGATTGGGTGAGACCACCAGGCATTTCTTGTCATTTTTCTCACTCTTGCTGTTTAAGAGCTTTGGGTCCGGTCAAGGAAAAAGGAAACACAATGCATTTCCTGCAAACTGAGAACTCGACCTTGCTCATGTTGCACTTCTGGGAGTGAAAGCTTGCTGTTGACTCCAGAGAAGGCTAATGGGATGCAGAGATTTCTGCTACTTGGAAAGTAATATGAATACAGTCTAGATCAGTGGTTATCAATCTTATTTTGGCTTTGTCGTGCAAGTTTGCATAGGTCGTATGAGTTTGAGCCCTTCAACCAAAGAGTGATTTTTGATTCATTGTTTGTAGTAGATCTGCAATGATTAGTAGATCATTAGAAAATAAATCAGCAAAAATCAAAATCATTTTGATAGTTCAATAATTGTTTTTAGGACTCAGTGCTGCAATTTGTCATCCACGATAACAAACTGAGCAACTGTAGGTTATGTACCATTAGTTGGGGATTTGAAGACGTCTGCTTAAACTGTGGGAAATTACCACAGGCATTTTTCACTGATAATTTTATAGACGAAACAAAGAATCCATTAACTGAGATAATAATTTGTAGGTTGATCATTAGTGAAAGTAATTGTTAGTTGTAGCCCCAGTTGATGTTTTAAGGGAAAAATATTAGAGCTGAAACAGTTAGTCAATTAAGCTATACTCTGCAAATGCAACTAATGATTATTTTTATTGCAGATTCATCTCTCAGTTCTGCCATTAGTCGATTGTTTGGTCTTAATAATGTCAGAAAATGGTGAAAAATGTAAATTCGTGTTTCCCAAAGACCAAGACTGCATCCTCAATTGTCTTTTTTTTTTTTTTTCACAACTCAAACATTCAGTTTACAGTCATGGAAGAGTAAAGAAACCAGATAATATTCACATTTAAGAAGCTGGAAACAGAGAATTTTGACCTTTTTTCATCGATTATTAAGATAATTTTAATAGTTGACAACGAATCAATTAATCATTGCAGCCAGTTACAGATTACAAGTGATTCTAAAAGTCTTGTCTAACATAAACAAGGTTTATTGTGTTTTCCTGTACTTTTATTCATCTTGAGACACTTTAAGGGTGGCCCGACCTTTAGTTTGGGATCCACTGGTCTAGATTACTGAGAAGAAGAAGAGTTGTCATACTGGAGTTTCAAACCAGTTCTGGCATTTCTTAGATGGATGAAAACATTTCTAGATGAACTGAGAATGTAACTGACTTGTATACTCAGCCACTTTGCCTCTCTGCCGTAGTGGCCAAAAGAAGATGTGTTTTTTACCTGGATTCATGTTTCACTGGGGCTGATTTTATTGGTGGCCTTGTGGGATGTTGTCTAAGTTGTGACTGGTCAAAACAAACATGTATCCGTGTTGTGCGGTTGAAATCACAGATGAAGCTGCGTTCATCGTCGCTGGTATGAAAAAATAATCTAATAATGTTTTCTCTCTTCTTTATCTTTTTCAGCATGCAAACGAGGACGTCGAGAGGATGCTGCTAGGCAACAAGTGTGACATGGAGGACAAGAGGGTCGTACCAAAAGCCAAGGGGGAGCAGGTGAGATGGTGCAGTCCGCTGCAGCTATAAGCAGCCGTTCGTCATCAAGGTCCTGCAGCTTGATTGGCTGATTTGTTGCTGCCACATTGCAGCTACGCATTTAGTTTATAGAAAAGTCAGTCACATTTCAGTCCCATTTGACAGCATGACACGACATTCACCTGACAACACAGTATGCAAGGTGCTCATTCAACACTGAAAGATATGATGTAAAAGGAAAATAGAAGGACAACAAAAAGAGAATATCATAATGATTGTTTAGTACATAATATTTGAAGAACCGGCTTAAACTGAGGTATTAGACCAGGTGAAAATAGTTTGGAAGTTTCTTGAAATTACTTGTGAAATGTCAGCTTGCACCATCCACTAAAACACTGCCTCCTTATAGAAAGTGCAGTAAGCTGCTGTTTGTTTGCATACCATAAAGGTTTATGACGACTATAAGAACTCACTGACTACAACAACAGTTTCTTTGCACTGAAGCCATGTAAAATGAATTAAAAAAAATACAAAAAGGAATCCTTAAATTACATATTTTTATGTCCAAATTAAAAGATTTTGTTTTGGTATCACCTTATATTGCAGGTTAAGTTTTATACATTGAAGATATCACAAAAAAAATAAATAAAACATAGCGACTGTAGTGTGAAAGGTTGGAGATTAACTGGACCTTGTAGACAACCTTACAGGATCAGAGCGGAGAAATGTGAGCCTCTGTACTGTCTTAATAAGTACAGTTGAGGTGCCCTTGAGCAGTATGAACAACAGCAGAGGCCTTGTAACCAATGGTAAATTTTCACATTATAGTTTGAATTAAAAATGTGTGACAAGCAACATTTCAGAAGTCTCTATTCTCTCTCAAGACTCACATTATATCTGAGCCTCTAGTCTAGACAAATTCCAAACCTGCTGATGAGCTGTTAACACTATGGCTAAACTTGCCCCACTAGAGGACGTCCGGCCCTCGTGCCATGATTGGGCTGCAGGTACCACCCCATGCTACCAGTAGTCACGAGGACACTAGCAGAACACACTCGAGAAGGATTAGGAGAGCATAATTGTTTGGGGACACGAAATACGAAACCATTCCCTTTTTGGGGGCTGTCTTGCTTTTGCCTCTCCATTGCACCTGTTCATTTGCACCAAAGCAGGTGAAACTGATTCACAATCACTTGTGCTTCCTAAATGGACATTTTGAGCAGTGTATTATCTCTTGGGGGTTTAAACTTACTGCATTCATGCTCAAACAAAATAGTGCATTGTTCATATGTGTACAAAATTGATAAATTGGTTTAACTGATGACAGCTTGTGTTTTGTGTTTATGGCTGAAATAAAAAGGGACAGAGGCATAATTCAAACTGTGAACAGGCAGTAAAAAAATAATTTGTATTGAATGAGCCTCCTTGTGCAGTAAAAGTTTGTCGAGGAACCATAAAACAGCTGCACCTCTTTCAGGGATGCTTACACAGCATAGTAGCTGGTTTGATCTGGGACTTCACCAAACCACAACATGTCCTTTATCACTGAGGAGATATGATTTACTTTCTATAAACAATCATGTGAGCATTTCTCACTCCTACTATGTCTGATTAAAGACAGCTGGGCCAGTAGAAATATCAAAGCCTCTTTTTGTGATGCTGAGTGTGGTTGTAGGTTGTACACACAGTAGTAAGTCATGTTATGTACAACCCTGATTCCAAAAAAGTTCGGACGTTGTGTAAAACATTGATAAAACAGAACAATGACAATATATTTAATGTTTTACCTCATCAGCTTCATTCATTGATTTGCTCATTCTGAAATTGATACCAGCAGGTAAACGGGTTCATTGGTAACAGGTGACGGTATCATGGTTGGGTATGAAAGCGGTGTCCTCGAAAGGCTCAACCGTTCACAAGCAAGGGTGGGGAGAGGTTCACCACTTTGTGACACACATGATTGTAGAAAGGATATTATTATTCACGTTTTACATGGCGTCCCAACTTTATTGCAATCAAGGTTGCACCAGATAGTCGGTAGATATCTAAATATGTGGATAAATTGAAATTCTTGACACACATTTGTACCTTATGTTGACACTACACTACACGTACACTAAACAAAGCCTGGAGGTAGGGATGCTCGATAAAATTGGCACATCATCAGTATAAAAGTATCGGAATCGTGAAATGAAGATTTGTGCCATAATGACAGTCCATTAAATGATGCTTTAAATATGTGCATGCTTGGGGGCTATATCCCAAATTGTATGTCACAACATTGTCCAGCCCAAATATTCTGATAGAAGATATTATCATCTTAAGGCAAAGAAGACTCGGAGTCTAATTCAGATCCCTTGGCTTGCCATTTTCTTCCCCTTTAAAAGTCCTCCCTGTCTGTATGTTAAAGCGCTGCGTGCATTCCGTTACATCAGGCCAATTAACCCGTAGTAACCTCTGTCAGCCTGGTCTCATTCCCACCTTGTCAAACATCAACATGCATTACCTCCGCTCAGCAGGCCTTTTCTTTTCAAAATAAAAGTCTGAAGATTTCGTAACAGCTGTTGAAAAATATTGCATATGATAGCAAATTTTGCGATATTCGATAATATCTAATATTGGTCCAGGCCTAATGTTATGTGAACCTCTGATTAAATTGTTTTCTTATTTTTCCCAATGAATGTGCACATTTTGAAAAGCATTGTATGTTTCCATCTGCCAGTAGGCCATCATAATAAGAGTAGGCTTAATAATATACTCACTGCAGGAGAGTATTGATGTTCTCTGCCATTAGGAGGAAAAAAATGTTTGTTTATTTGCATCAGCAATTGGCAAAAAATGAGTTGGAAAATGTCAGCATATCGGATATCGACAAAAATCCAATATTATGTATCCCTACTTGAAGGTACCATTGATTTGTCGTTAAAATCTATGTCACGAAGACAGATTACAGTTAAATCGCAGTCAGTATTGAGTCACCTAGCAGTACATTTTTTGAAGTACAAACTCTTTAGTCTGTGGCTGCCTGTTCTCTTCTTGTATTTCATGTATATGTGGAGTGAAAATCACAATATTTCTTCAATATTTTAGCAGTATTTTTATTTTTCCCCTCATGTGAATGCACTATCAGCAGACAAGGAATGTTTGTCTTAATGTTTCTCCCAATGTTTATTTTCCCCTTTTGAAGGAAGCGACTGTGGCGACTTATACTTATCTGGTGACGCCACTTACCGTACATGTCCTCGATAAGTTCATAGGGTTTGGTCACTTGAGTAAAGCTCCAGTATAGTGATTCATCAGGATAAATGGTAACATCTGTGTGGGTGTGCAGCACCTTTAAGTGCTCTGTCTCATTGTAACCAAAGCAAACTAGCAGCGACTAGTCTGTCTGCAGATTTAGCAACATCAGATACAGATCTGCTTACTCATACACACACCTACCTGACTATAATGGAAATATGTGTGTGTGTTTGTGTGTGCGCCTGAGTTGGTAACACCAGTGATACCTGATCCGTGTTCTGCTCAGCGGATCAGCCACTTTATTTTTGGACTGGAGCTTCTTTGACTGTAGCCTCACTCATTACTCTAACTCCTCTTTCTCATCCACAGATTGCGAGGGAGCATGGCATTAGGTTTTTTGAGACGAGTGCTAAGGCCAACATCAACATCGAGAAGGCTTTCCTCACGTTAGCAGAAGACATCCTGAGAAAGGTGTGTGTGTGTGCACTTTCGACACGATCTGACATTATGCGTGTGATCGAGAGACTGAATTCTGTTGTGGGTCTGTGTTCAGTCATCATCTATAAAAGTGTTTGTAGATTAATTCACCACTTACAAATCCAAAATGAATGCTTTTATTTCAGCAGTCAGTTTTTCCTGGAATTCCACAATAAGATAATCATTTGTTTTTTATATACTGACTTAAGGGAACAAGTGCTTCAATTTATTATTATTTATCATTTATTTATTAGTGTTCATTTTACCCTCCAAGCAGCCTTTCATAGCTTTGTTCTTCTTGGAAGCTTGACTTAGCCTACCATCAGATACAAGTTATTTTGCTAACTCTAAGTGGAAGTGTATCTAACCCAACTGTAACATCATTCTGCCCACTTTAAATAACTTAATACTTTGCTGACAGGTTGTGTAGCCACTGCTGGTGTTACTTCCTTTAACATCTACAACTTTGAAGGTTGTCGATCACTAAAGGGACAAGAGCTTCAACCTTAGCATTTTAGAGGGCTACACATGTACTAGAAGTGAAGTTATGAAGATTGTAAGTTAATTTAGGATTGTCAGTGTGGTCTTACAACATGGTTATCAATAGCAAAGCTTCGTTTTAAGCTTATAATGTTACATATAATATTGCAAACATGCAGTTCATTGTTTCACTGGACAGTTTTCGGCCCAATATTGACTTTTAAATTGTCATGTGTTTGTGGCTCCTGCTGTCTCTTATCTGTAGATATTTGATAGACCTCTGCCCAGTTACAGTAAAGTCCAGCACACCTGTCCACACTAAACTCCTATAAAAACCCACATATACATGTAAGGTCTTGTGTTTTACCTGTGTGCAACGCTTGTTAATCATCTGTGGTTGTAGTTCTGGTTATAGTTCAGTGATAAAGCACTTTCAGCCGAAGTGTCAGTCCTTGTCTGATTCAAAAGTACTTACTTTGCTGCATTCATTATTATAATATTATAGCTTTATGTACGTACATATATGAACATTTATATTTATATGTTGGTACTTTTATATTTCAGTACTTTATTTTTTTGTGCTTTTTATATTTTATTCATACCTACTAGTTTTATCTTTCTCCATTTAAATCTTGTTTACATCTACAGTGTGACTCATTCTCTTCTTGAACGAGCAACTGTAACGTACGCAATTTCCCCCACGGGAATCAGTATTTCTGATTCTGATTGAGCGTTGGAACATTGAACAGAAACATTTTGTCAGTCTGCCCTGTATTTCCATGAACTGCCTGTCCTCTCAGTCACGCTAATGGTGAATATGGTGTATGGAAATGTCGGACTTCTTGACAGATGATTTGAATCATCCTCATTTCTAGTGTAAACTTTGGTCATACAGACCTTCATCAGCGAATGAGACCTAGCAAATTTTTGATTGTGTCCTAAATCACTCCCTTGTTCAGTTGTTCTCCACATAATAATCCCTCTTTACTATATAGTGAACAGTAAAATAGGATTTCTGACACTTATGAATTGTCATGAGACATCTCTGCTGCCTTATTTCCATTATTAACATAAAAATAGAAAAATGCAAACAGCAGTTTGTATACATTTTTGTATGATTGGTTTTTAACAGTGCAGATCATTCCTTGCTGGACACCTGGCAGCACTTCTACTCATATTTTCTTCATATGTGACAAAAAAAAATGCAAACAGAAGTTATTATTTCATTAGTTTTTGACAGTGCAAATATTTTTCCTTATAAATAATTTACGTATACCTTGTCATGATAGTCTATATTGCCAGTAGTCGGGTTTACACCGATTACATTACGTGAACAACTAGAATTACTGAACACATCATATTTCCTGTGAAGAGTCTACTTCAAAATAAAAGTCAACTTGCTTTTAAAATAGAATTTTCGCGGGCCGGATGGAGAGGGAGCTAGATGGATCTTTGCCAAAGACTCTGACTTAAATGACCAATCAATTGCACTTTGGCGTGTCTGAGGTTGTTTATTTCCCCAGCACAATAGATTGCAACGTATCTAATGCGACACATTGCATCATGGGATTGTTGGCACTCGGAAATAAACAGTGTTTTCTGTGTGTTTTCTGTGACAGACGCCTGTAAAAGAGCCCAACAGTGAAAACGTCGACATCAGCAGTGGAAGTGGAGTCACAGGCTGGAAGAGCAAGTGCTGCAGTTGAACAACTCCTCTGTTTCACTCACACTAACGCACACACACACACAGACACAAACAGACACAAACAGACACACACACACACACACGGTCTCTCTATCTCTCTCTAACTGCTAACTCTAACTCTCTCGCTCTCTCTAACCTGTCTCATGAGTTTTTCTTGCACACTGACACTCTCTGTCTGTCTCTTTATCAGAATAGAAACAATAAACCACTTCACTTGTCTAATCCCCCCACCCCTCCCCCACCCCACCATATTCTTCCACTCTCCATCTGATGATCATTTTTATTTCTGATAAAAAGAGAAATCCAGTCACGTTTCTTGTCATTTGTTTTAAAAGTTGTAAAAAAGAAAAAAAAAATAATGTGAAAAGACAAGCTCATATTTTTAATATTTCCTTTGCCTGAGCTCACC
Source organism: Pagrus major (assembly GCF_040436345.1). NCBI lineage: Eukaryota > Metazoa > Chordata > Actinopteri > Spariformes > Sparidae > Pagrus > Pagrus major. The sequence continues at coordinate 12,805,888 of NC_133236.1, forward strand.
TTGTTGAACACCCTCACCCAACCTTTATTCCCCCTCTCCTCCTCCTCCTCCTCCTCCCACCCACCCACAGCACTCACCTTCAGTCAGAGGAAATCAAAATAAAAGAAAATCAAACAAAAAAGACAAATGTAGGATTAACATTTTGTACACTTTAGTGGGGTTTCTGTTGTCTAACCGTATTTGGTCATTTACAATTTGTTACCAAGTGACAGAGGCGTGGCTATCTCCTTTTGTATGTGGGGGTTTATTTTGTCCTGTGCCTTATATGGAAGACAGGGGCGGGGCTGTGTGGTGGGCGGAGCCACATCCACCCAATGAAATTACAGTTTAATATTCTGTAAGTTCAGGCTCCCGACACACGAGGAAGCCGAACTGAAGCAGAAGCGTTTGAATTTCTCCTCCAGCCAAGAGAACGGCATTATACAGTATGTCCTGTTTATTGATTTTATGTTTATCTGTATGATTTATTTTACTTTTATTTTGTTGATTTCTTTTTCCCTATCTGGGTTGAGAATTTTTTTTTTTTTTTTTTGTTCCTGCATGCAGATTTCTTTGGGTTGGAAGCGTTTCTGTAACGTTGTGTAACGTTTGCCACTGGGTAACTGTGGGCGGGAGGTACAGAAGTTCTCTTTGGAAATTCAAACAGTTTTGCAGATCCATTAAAAATAAGCTTGTTTAAGTTAACTTGTTTGTCCTCAATGATGTGCAGTGTGTAGTTTCATGTCTCTTGCCCTTTAAAAGCTGTCGGTGTTTCCATCAGCTTCACATGATTTCTAACGAGCATGATGTGTTCGCGCCTCATTTAAGGAAAAACATCCTGACTGCTGGTCGTATATTAGTTGGAAAAAAATCCTATTTTCCCTTTTTACGGAAGCAATTCCTAAACTCAAGGCTGTATCCTTTCCTATCTCAGACCTTGTATGTTTAATCGATTCTTCTATTGCGTTGTTTCTCAAACTTTTTGAGAACAAGGACCACTTAACCAATGTTATGATTGATTTTATATTAAAAACACATCTATCCTACTCACTACCAGGCATTGGAGTCGCTCTGTATCGCATACAGTTTGAGAAACGCTTCATTTAAAAGATATTTTACCAGATCTACTCATGGACCACATTTAGAAACCGGTATAACAAGAAAAGTGACGATAGAACAGCCGTTCTCGGTGTTCAGAGCTCGCACGACTACCTGTATCCATGACAACAGCCGTCTCGCTTCACTTGCCACTGGCTAGCCAGCTTACTGCAATAGGACAGGCATTCACTTTTAGCTGCAATGTTCAGAGGCTAACTTAAAGTGTTAACTCCTCCAACAGGCTGACATCAGTGGTATGCTGCAGTCACGTTCTCCTCAGACGGTCCCATTTCTCCGTTGTTCCTGCTTCAATGTGTTCAAGTCGGAATCCGGGAGCAAGTAGTATGAACATCAAAGTAGACTCCAGTGTTGAGTTTAACTCGGCCTAACTGTATCTCTCCCGTAAGTGGCTCCATTTTAAAGCCTCTTTATTTTTGATGAGTCATTCTCTTGCGAGTCAGTGAGAGGAGTCTTAGGAGCTCAGTCACACGTCTTAAGTTTTTTTTAAATCACATTATACCGATGAATTAAAGAATGTGTGTCCGGTCAGATTTCAGGTCAAAGTTCACGTTTGCTGATCAAGTGGAATGCAGCCAGTTTTAATGTCAGTGATGGTTAATTACAGCTGTGCTCGTCAAGCCTGATGATCACACTGAGTTGCCTTTTTGTTTCTTCATGTGAGGCTGCAAATAACCGGGATAAATTATAAGAAAGCACAGAATTTAACCTCAAAATCTATTGTTTGCCTTTTATGAGTTTTTAATGCTTTCATCACTGGCAACTTTATTTCTGGTCCCTGGTTTGTGTCACACGGTATAAGCAAATTTCCTGTCACTTATTTTCATGCAGAAGAATCGAGTCCCTGTACCATCAGGAGCAGCACTGTGGACAACTGCTGATATACAAATACAAAAGAACCACATTAATTTCAATTTCAGAGGAGTTTTCAAACTTTAGGAATCATATCTTTTACTGTCTGCTCGTATTTAAGCTAGACAAGAAGTGTAACATATTTCAGGTGGGAACTTTTAGGGTCAAACTAACTCCTTTTGTAAGATTAACTAAGAAATAAGTTAATCTGTAAGTAGAATTATAGTCATAACGAAGACAACACCTTGTACAGTCCCATGACGAGTCTGTCTGGACAAATATCTGGAAAACCATCACATTCTGCCTCAGGAGAATGTTTATACGTGAAACTATCTCCAAAATCCCAGAATGAAGACTTAAATATCAAAGTGTTGGTGTGAGGTGCTGGACACTTCTCTTGTTGCATTTTACAATAAAAACAAAGGAGCGACTCACCCTGTGGAAAAGGGAAAGAAAACATGTTATAGGATAATACATTTGTCGAAAATACCTGCTTGCTATATGTTGAAAAATCACAGGGTTCACTGTTGGTCCACTGGGGCTTGTAGAGGAGCCCATTATACCATAGTAACTGCTGTTGGAAGCATCTTTGTCTGGCGCCCTCTGGTGGCTGCAGCCTTAACTTCATCACACCAGCCTGCCTGTTTTATACTAACGAGACTAAACTGTGCGGTCAACATCTATCTATATCAGAACAGTTTTTTCCTCTTCACAATAGTTTTCATGTTGAGCTTCTGTCTGTGTGGAAACTCTTATCAGTGAACTATCCAGGAAGTTTCTAATACTTATTACTAAAGGGCAATAAGACAACACAAAGTCCTTTCTTGGGGGGACATATTTAAAGGTTGAAGTTCTAAGTTTTAGACATTTTTCCCTGTAACAACATGGCATTTCTGCATCTAAGATCATTTAATACTAAGGCTTGTAAACATGGGGATAGATCAACAAACCTTCTGAAGTTTGATATGTTTGATGAGAAGTAGTTCTTCAGCGCCACACTATCAGCATTAAAGAGAACACCGGTGACACTTTAGACGGGTTTCCAAATAGATTTTTTTTTTAAATTCAGTTGCATGAGTAAACTTGGATGTTTTGACCCAGAAGAGAGTCAGGGAATTTCTTAAGAATGTTTAGAAGTCTGCAGTAATGAAATGCAAGTACATTTCGGAGGCAAATATTGTACTTTTCACTTCAACTTTAGTTACTAGTTACTCTGCAGATCGCATGCTGCGTCAAAGCCAAAGTAACACACTTTAAATGAATTCATTTTATGGGCAGTCAGATATTCAGAAAAATGTTGAATATCTGATCTAAAATGCAAAACTTTCCAGTTTCTGCTTTTCAATATAGAAATTATGCTGCTTTTCTCTTCGTCGAACAAAACAAGACATTTAAAGATGTCATCTTGGACTGTTATCAATAAGGTTAATTGATAGTGACAATAATTTTAGGGCTGCAACTAACGATTTCATTCACGATTAGTCTGTCAGTTTGTTTTTGCAATTGATAAAATGTCAGAAAATGGTGAAAAATTTCAATCGGTTTTTCCTCAAAGCTCAAGATGACATCCTTTTGTTTTGTCCACAACCCAAAGATATTCAGTTTACTGTAAGAGGAGAAAATAAACACATTTAAGAATCAGAGAATTTTGACTTTTCTTACTTAAAAAATGACAAACAATTTACTGGATTATTCAAATAGCAACAAAGTGATTAATCGCTGCTGCCCTAATCGAAATCTCCATTACTGTCATGTTTCTACTTGACGATGCTAATAATAATACAACGCGGTTGGTGTGCATGTACAACATGTTTTGTTCTTTACATTCTTTATTTATCACCCTCTTCCCTGTACCCAACCTCACAGAGCAACGATGTACACAAAAATAAAATTCTCTCACTTACAACGAAAACACAAAACCAGTGCAGAAGGCCAGTGGTCACCATTAAGTCCATAACTACATTCAGAGATCTTTTCCTAAACACAAACAAAAAGTACAGCGGGTTACAAAATCATCATATGTGATGGAGAGCCGTTCTGCTCTCCACCGTCAGTCCATCAATCCAGTTTATATTTTAAAAATCAATACAGAGGCACGTGATAGTCAGCTTTAGTGTTTCTCAAAGACAGGAGCAGAAACAATGTAGAGTACCGTATGATGAAGTGGTTAGGTGCCTTAAAGCAAGGCATGTCTGCTTTATAACTTCATGGTCCTGTGATCATTATTTTCTAACGGTGGGTTGTTGGAAAAGAAAAAGTCTAAACCCACCTATTTAGTGCTTTGGTTGAGAGACGAGCATGAAGAATGAATTGTGATGAAAAGAAGTTTAGTTAAACAATTTAAATGCATTCAGAGTCCTGTGAATTAGTGTTGAGACAGAAAAGCACACAACATATCGACAGAAGGCAGCAGCAGCAGTGGACACTGACGAGGGCCTGCCCTAAGAAAAAAAAAAAAAATCAGCTGACAGGGAGGAGAAATATATTTACATCAACTGTATACAACTTAATTTATAAATACATTTTAGGTATAAATTAGAAAAATAAAACAACAAAAAGCTACTGTAGTTCAATCAGCTACTGCTACTCTCATTTAAAATGCCAGTCTGATTATTAACCCTCTGTATATTTGGTGAAAAACGATCAAAAAAAGGCACAGCAATGAATAATTAGAGCAATTTATCCCTGCAAATTTCTACAAGTCACGACACTAAATCCCCATTGCAACAGACGTGAAAATATAAATTAAGACGATTTTTTTTTTTTTTTTTACCATTAAATGTAATTCCAACAAGTTCCCACACTCAAACAGCATCTACACTAGCATCACCAGTTACAGTTTCTTAAATAAATTAAGGCTTTAAGGGGGGTTTGCGATAAGTCGTCAAGGAGAGCACCCTGATTTTTTTCTGCTTCCTCTGAACACATCATACAGTGAACCTTTCATGCATTAAAGGAATAGTGTAAAGGAAAGAACATTTTTTGGGAAGAACAAAGCTCATTTTCCTTCTTGCCAACAGACTGATGCCACTCTCATGTCGGTACAGTAAACACAGAGGTGGCGCTGACAGCAGGTTAGCTTAGCTTAGCATAAAGACTGGAAACGGGGAAACAGGTAGCATTACATTATCGCTGAAAAGGATTTTAAAATGATAATTCACTATCAACACATGGTGATTTTTGCCGTTATGCCATATTGCAATATCGGCGATATTTTGATGAATTGTTCAGTCTTTGTACAGTGAGTCTTTCTTGTATCCTATCTTACTGTCCCCTTCCCGGTTGCTATTTTGGCAAATATCTTGTTAACCAATGACTCTTAAAAGGAGCCGTTTACACTGTTTTTGCTAAGCTAAGTTGCTGCTGGCTCTAGCTTTATATTTACTGTACAAACATACAAGTAGTGTTGACCTTCTAATCTTTATTTCGGCAAGAAAGGAAATAAGCGTGTTGTCCCATAATTATTCCTTTAACTTGTAGTGCGACCGTGTGCTGTCGAGTATTCTGACTCCTACAAACATATGTTCCTATGTTCAAGGATTTAAATCCCCTCCACACACACACAAACACCCTCCATGAACTCGTTATGTACAAGCAGCTCAGCTGTCCTCAGTCCTACACGTAGACCAGGTCTCGGCCCTGAGTGGCTGAGCTGCTGGCTGCCTCCTGCGTCGGGCCCTCCGAGTCTGCCTCGTCCTCGTTATAACCCTCGTACTCGATAGGTTTGGGGCAGCTGTACGGGTGGCCGTTGTCATCGAAGAAGCGGCGGAAGGTGAATTCGTAGAAGGCGTGTTCTGGATGTTTGCCGTTGCGGAACCAGCCGTTGAGGGTGTCGTTGAGGTTGTCCTCGCCGTCGCTGTCGCTGCTCCACAGTTTATCCGGGTCCACAGGGTCAAAGTTGGAGGTGTCTGTGGAGTGGGCGATGGTGGGGATGTAGGGCGCCACCTGCTGCCGTAGGTCGCTTGAGAAGTCGATGGTCTTGAAAAAAGGATGAGCTTTGATTTCGTCAGCGCCGTTATGGCCGAGGCGGTCCTCTGGGCCGCGGCACAATTTGACTATAAGATCTGACGCCTCTGGGCTGAGCTTGGCTGGCGGGGGAATGTGCAGCATGCTCTTCCAGTTTATCACCTGGTTTCAACAGCAGAAACAACATTAGAGACAATGCAGCCTGTAGATGCAAAACATTTCACTGCAGGTGCTTCACATACCTTCAACTGTGTCTCCAGGGGTGTGGTGGCTAAGAAGGGGGGCTGTCCAACAACCATTTCATACAAGATCACACCAACACTCCACCAATCACAGAGCTGGGTGTATCCTGGAGGAGATTAAAGACGTCAGTCACTCTTCAACAACATCTTGAACAAAGGTTTTGAGTCGGGCTGACCCAAATTATTTGAAGCTTCTACTGTTTTTGAGGTACAAACATCCTAATCAGCATCCAAAGAAGGGAGACATTGTGTCAGATGCACTGAAAATTAGGCAAAGACTGATAAAGAGAGCGAGAAATATAGCTCTTCTGTTTCTATCTAGTCTCAAAACCTGCACACATAAAAAGCAGTGAGGGAGCATTTCTGTTCTGCAGAAATGCAGTCCTGCAAACTCTGGGCTGTGATGAGCGCCAGCTCAACCCTCCACGCTTCCAAGTGCTCAACACACGCTTGCTCGTCAAGTTCGTCATGGTTTCCTTTCCAATGTCATTATAAAATTCAGTGTTTCCACTCTCAGTTACATTCCTCACATTAAAAAATGTTTCCAGCGGTTTCCACAGTGAGGTATAAAGATTATAAATGTAAAATATAAAAAAGAGGACAATGGGATTGGATGGGTACTGCAGATCTGCAGATACCTTAAGTTGAGGAATCGGAAACTATCAGAAGAAATAGGTTGCATAATTTAGTAAATACTTATAATAATCTAAAGAAAATCATTGTTGGATTAATTGATAATGAAAATAATTGACAGTTGCAGCCTTACTCCCTAGTTTACAATCTTAAGGTGGAGAGCTCTTCATGTACAGTACAGTACAGTACAACTACAGGTCCACTGTACCTGTTCGCAGCAGCACTTCTGGTGCGATATAGTTGGGTGTCCCCACTAGTGAATGTGCCAAACAGCGCTGGTGCTGCCGGGCCTTCCTCCTCTCCAGAGGCTTCAGGCGGTCTGTGCAGCGGCAGTTGGCTGGATCTTCCCATTCCTTACTGAAGTCCATGCTGTCCTGCCTCACATGGTCACCTGGAAAGAGACCACACAACACAGTGCTCATTACTCTACTCATTCTACTCATCAGATGTGGTTTTCTACCAGGTATATGGTTCTTCCATTTGGTGTTTTCATGATTTCCACAGTATTCACTGAATGTGACTTCTCACTGTGTCTCATGAAGGGTTCCAGGAATTTGGATTTTTGAAAGCCAAGAGTTATTATTTGGACTGAAACTGCCAGAAGTCATCTCATTATTTCCATACAGCAGGTTCAGCAGCAGAGAAATTTGTTCCTGGCAGTTTAAAGGAGATCCAAATTACATGCTGTTTATTTTCTGCTTGCCGATTTAAGACAAAAACAAAGTTGACTGGGTAAATTTTTTTGTAAAATACCTGATCAATCTTTCTGAAAGTGGACCTAGTGACCTGCATACCAGCTGCCTTTGTCACCTTAGCACACACCTTAAGACTGACACTTCAACACTTTTAATACCTGACTCATTACTGGCATTGTGCCCTCCACATTTAAAACAGAGGGATGGCATTTCTGTTGTAAGCAGAACCAGAGTGCTGAAAAGATCTGTCAACTGACAGAAAATTAATTGGCAAAGAATTTTATAATTTAATTGCATTTTCTAATGCAAGATTTCCCTAAATTCGCTGGTTCCAGCCTCTCAAATGTGAAAAGTTGTTAGTTTTATTAGTGTTTTATAATAAAAAATTTAATGTTTTTAGGTTTCGGGACAAAAAGTCATCTGAAGAAGTCGATTTGAGCTCTGATTTGCATTTTTCAAACATTTTCTGTCTATACCAAATGAATGAAGACACCAACTGTCAAATTAATTGCTAATAAATAAAACTGTTAGTAGCAGCCATGTTATACTAAAAAAATTTCGACCTAATAAAAATAATTTACTTTAAGCTGAATTTTCCACATAATCCATCAAACCACAGGTAATTTGATTTGCTCCCTCTTCCCAACAGCAATAATTTCTAAAACAAACTTTTATTTGAGAATGTTCGGTTTGTATTGTAGATTTGAGGATAATTCAATATTTTAGATGAACTGTTAGTTATTAAAAAAGTGAGACCTACCACTCTGGTAATACTTGGAGTCGTGTGTCCAGCGGAAGCCGGTGCAAAGGCCAAAGTCGGTCAGCTTTATGTGTCCGTCTCGATCTATGAGGATGTTATCAGGCTTGATGTCCCGGTGGATGAAGCCCATCTTGTGGACGCTCTCCACGGCGCAGGTGAGCTCTGCGATGTAGAACTGAGCCAGCTCTTCTTTGAAGATGCCGAGCCTGATGAGAAGGCTCATCATGTCCCCTCCAGGTATGTACTCCATGACAAAGTACAGATTGTCCTTGTCTTGGAAGGAGTAGTACAGACGCACCACCCACTCGTTGTCCGCCTCAGCCAGGATGTCCCTCTCCGCCTTGACGTGGGCCACCTGGTTTCTCAGTAGCACATCCTTCTTACGGAGTGTTTTCATGGCGTACAGCGCTCCTGTGTCCTCTTTTCTGGCCAAGCACACCTCACCAAAGGCTCCGATGCCAAGGGTCTTGATTCGTTTGAACATAGATTTATCCATCTTGGCCCGCTTTAACCGGATGTAGTTGGACTCTTTCTGGCAGAGCATCATCCGCATCTGCTCCTGAGCTTCTGAAGACAAACCCACCTGAGCACAGGACAGAGTCAAAAGTGATTTAATGGGCCACATGATCTCAAAATGGCTAAAAAAAAGTTGCATGAAAACACACAAGTAGTCCTGGTTAGATAGAAACTGTATACACTGAAGGAAACCAGTACAAAATGCATTAAAATGACCTATAAATGCAAACATAACGCATTTTCCTCATGTGTTAATCGTTGCTGCAGTCCAAAACAAAAATGCTCGAGCAGTGACATGATCAGTGAGATGGAGGTCATCGAGTGGCATGCATTTCCTCCCGCCACAACATGCTGCATGTAGTACATTTAAAATACAGAAGACCAGACTCTCAACACAATCTTACTTGAATAACCGATGTGTGTGGACTATTCTGTCGCACAGGACAGCAGAGATACTTTTACCTTATTTAGATCAGCTGTTAGTGACAGCAAGGGGAGAAAGGAAGAGAAAGAACAGCTAAGAAAATATCGAACAGCATGACAAAGACAATCACAGAGAGAGATAATACAGTGATCACAAGATAGTAAGAAAAAAAGTTTGAAAAGAGTGACAGGTTTACTTTTATATAGCAAAAATTAGAATACAATTAGAAAATTATGTGACTATGGTGGTTGATGTTCTCACCCTATTCATTTCACTTTCCAGCTGCTTCCTCCTCCGAATCCTCTGCTGATGGTTCTTTAGGATATTCTCCACATGTTGCTCCATAAAGAACTTGAATGCCTGCGGGGAGTACAGCGCAACTCTTCCACACTCCCCTCTCCGTTCTTCATCCCTCTTGTTGCGGCGGACAGGAACCGGCGATGTTGTGATTTGCTTCTTCTCCTTCTCTGTCGCTGTGCTGCTTTCAGGAGTTTCTGTTGTCTTGTCCCGGGAGCCGTCACCGCCGCTGCTCTCCTCTTCAGCGGGCTCCTCTCTGCCTGTGCCGAGCTTATTGGCCCCTGGATTGTAGGCAGGGGGGGAGGGTGCAGCCTGCTGCTGGAGGAGATGCTTAGGATAGGGTGGAGGGGGGCCCTGGTAGCTGGGGACTTCTGCGACAACAGGGATCTGAGGTACAGGGGCTGGGGGTTCTTGGTAAGCAGGTGCAGCTGGAGGGGGTGGAGCCTGCTGCATCCATGGCGGGTGTGTGGGAGCGACAGCCGTGTGTAACTCAGGTTTCTGGACACGCATGCTTTTGACTGGCTGCAGGATGGGTGCCTGGGTGATAGCAGTGACTGTGGTGGCAGAGGGCTGGGAGCTGGCTGGGTGGGCCTGTCTGCCATTCAGCTGGTGGTTGTTGAAGGAGTTAGAGCGGACTGGCATGTTGTGCTGCCATGATGGGGACAGATCCTGGTTGCTGTTGTTGCCAGAGGAAGACTGGGGCTGGTTGGGAGCCTGAGACCAGGACTGAGGAGGACCTATGTTGTACATGTCAAGGTTGTGACTGTTCCGGTTGGGAACCATCATGGACTGAGGGATGTTTCCACCGTTGACGTAAGAGGGAGATGACGCAGGTCCTCCCGCCTGCATCTGGTCAGTGGGACTGTGTCGGCTGCTCTGATTGACTGGGTACGGGGGAGGAGGCTGTCTGCTGCCTCCGGCCATGTAGTCTGGCTGTGGGGAGCCACTCTGTGACCAGCTGGAGGGGAAGGTGAACTTATTCCCCCCGGAGGCTTGCATTATGATGGGCTGGTGGCCCATAGGCACTGGGCTGATCCCGCGCTGATTCTGAGGTGCTGCAGCTTGGTAGCCATCGGTCCAGGCCCCCTGGGGTACAGGAGAGATGCGGGGCACAAGGTAGTCCATGTTGCCAGAGTAGCGCTTGGTTGACGGGTTGCTGTCCCAGGATGGTGCAGGAGACATGGCACCGCGGTTTGGTGGAGGTGTGACACTGCGCACCTGAGGCGGCAGTGGAGGATTGACTCTCTGGCTGTTGGCAGGGTGACCCTGTTGGAAGGCGGGAGGTGGTCCGGGGCTGTCTGAGCGGTACATCATTCCATCCACCATGAGAGGACCGTGTCGAGGAGCCAAAGACTCCTTTGAACCTTTCCAGCTCGGCCTCCTCAGCACAGCCTGCTGGATATGAGGAGCTCCTGCAGACACACAAAAAACAAAGTCACAATCAAAATGAATTGAGAAAAATAAAGTATAACTTGTAGCAGTGTGTCCTTGTAGCAAAATAATTAAAACCCAAGTCCATCTAAAACTGAAACTAAAATAAACAAGTCTTAATAAGGTTTTTTGGCAGCCAACAGTTGTTGCACCGTGTAAAATATGTTAAATTCACACACAGACATGCACACATAAGTACGGTATGCTCTCACCTCAGAGCCACATTTCCAAGACTCAGTAATTAACTTGGTGTGTACAATGTTATTAGATGCAATAGGAATGGAAGCTAAAATTATGAAGCCTGAAGTAAAACGTAGCTTGTTGTAAGATACACCTATGATCAGTATTTCCTCACATTGTATTTTTTAAATAAAAAGGTCCAGACCAGTTGTCAAAAATCATTGAATACCTGTTGAAACCAAAAACAGTTTCCAACATATTGTCATGACTTTCCTTGAATGTGCCACAATGAGCTCATTATGAAATGAAAACCAAAAACCTAATTTCCAGTCAACTTGTTCCATTACATGATGCAGTGACTCATTCTCTTTTTGTCAGCATGTATTGTCATTTCTTTAAGCTAATGTCCCAAATCTTGGAAACATTATCGAGGCTGAATGAACACACCTTGATGGAAAATAAAAGAGGAAACCCAGCATTTAGTCCCAGTGGACAGTTACGTACCTTGGGCTTTCAGACCTGTAGCGTTGGGGTTGGCAGCAGCCATCTGTTCCCTCATCGACTCCTGGTAGCTCACCTTACCCATATAATCTGCCCCCACACTGCGAATATTGCTCTGTTCACAAGGCAAAAAAGATACAAATTAAATTTAGAGTTTGGTTTCTTGTTCAAATGAGCTGTCAAATAAATAGATGAAAAGTCGCAACTAAAATTGTTTTCATTTTCTATTAATCTGCAAATTATTTTCTTGGTTACTCAGTTAATCCTTTTGTCTGTAAAATGTCCTAAAACAGTGAAAAATCCCAAGTGTACATCTTTCAGTTTCCTATTTTCAGTCCTAAACCCAAAGTTATTCAGTTTACAATGATATACAACAGAGAATAGCAGCAAATCCTCACACTGGAGAAACTGGAAACAGGGAATGTTTGGAGGTGTTGCTTAAAAAAACAAACATAATACAATCATGACAATAGCGGCAGAATAATATGATGCCAATCAGCGAGTAAGCTTTTCCCAACAGTTTAAACTTGCTTTGACTGAAAATTATTGCAATGCACACTGTGTGACTTCAGACCTGGATCTCAATCACTGGTTCAAAACAAGTAGCCACTGCCAACTGAGAAACTGCTTTTGTAATGACACCTGTACAAGCTCATCGTCATTCCACTTTGCATACTTTTCATTTTTCAAATAATAAACAAAGTACACAGAGAGATTATTCTCTATTACAGAGTTATATTTAGAATGAAATCCAACGACTGGTTTCGGTGACAAAAAACACTCATCTCACCTCCTCAAACCCAACAAACGGGGGTTCCATCGACATGTGTTTGTTCACCTCGGGGCCTGAAGTGCTGGGCTCATTGGCAAAAGGCATCAGGGATTTGCGGATCTCCTGTAAAGCCTTATGGTGGGGGTTTTTAGGGTTGCTGCAGCGCCCCTGTTGCCTTGGGTCCTCAGGAAGCATCTTTCCAGCTCCACCAATTTCCACTTTAGGTGGGTCAGAGGGTTTGGACAAGTTACGCAGGCTGTTCCGTATTTCCTGCAGCATTTGTTGGCTGTTGCCGCTGTAGTTACTGGTGGGAAATGTTTTGGGTCTCATCTGTCTGTATCCTTCGGGTTTCTCCCCTCTCTTCATGTAAGAGCATGTATGATGACAATGAGGGGGATGAAGAAGATGTCACTCAGTCCAGGGTTGCAGAAAAGGATGGCAGGGGTCTGACCTCACATCTGCATTCTGCTGACAGAAATAAAAAAGAAAAGGCAATGTGAGATGAGCATACATCCAGAGTACATATCTTATTAGTGAACTGGTTGGACAGATGAGATGTAGAAAGAGCTAATAGCAGATACGAAGAGATAGACATTAGAAATATGATTATTAGAAATCAGACTGACATATTTCGGAGTTAATATGATACTTTAGCTGCAGAAAAGTTGTATTTTAATGCTTTGCCATTTCACATTAAGCTACACTTGTTGCTCAAAGTAAAGTATTCCCTAACAAAACAAGAACCCGTCCCCTGGCTAGCGTCGTTAGCAACACGGGGCTAGCAGAGCGCTAGCTACATTAACGCTGATTGTGCTGCGTTAAGTGCGCTAAAATTAAATTGTTTGTCACATTCGTCTAAATTTCTCCGACATATGGCGACTCATGGGCTGCAAACTGAAGTTATCGCGACTTTACTTTGCAGTAAGTCGAAAGCGCAGCAGTTGCTCCGCGGCCTGTGTGTTAAAGGCATCCATTTGCTGCTAGCAGCTAATTCAACAACAGGTTGCGAATTAGCTGCTAGCTCGGGACACAACTGGCAACAGTTGGTTAGCTATTAGCCGTGTCTGACAACTTACCAGAGTCTGTATCTGCCGCCTTCCTCGACACTTTCCCTATTTTGACAACAAACGATATTTCCTTGACCTTACTAGGCGTCAAGGACGCGAGTTTAACTTAAAATGTCCTTGTTGTGCCGAGCTGGCTTGTTCCTTGTCGTGTTGAATTCCTGGGATGTCTGAATGACAAGTACAACAGCAACAAGCTAGACAGGGAAGAGCGACACACATCCGGCTCTTTTCAAAATAAAAGTCTAATAAAAGTGGCTTTAATAATGATTCAAACAACCAAAAACCAAACAAACAAATAAGAACAAATGTATCTTTTTTTTTTTCATTTTAACCAGTTCTAAACCATCAACCAAAAAATTACATAACATTTTTGCTCATATCAAATCAAAAACGAACATTAAATAAAATATACCCTAATAAATGCGCACAAAATAGTGTAGTACATATCTACGAACAATGCCACTGTATAGGTAGTTAGCTGCCATGCTAATAAGTCAGTTAAAAACACTTGCAGGTAGAAGGAACAGATGGGCTAAATTAAAAAGATTTTCCTCAGAAAGTGTACTTTTGTTAAATTTCAATTTAAAAAAATGGGACAAACATGGCAACACTGAGGGCCAATACTGCAAACAGAAAATGTCTTTCACTACTGTGGGTATTATTAAGGGGAGCCTGGGAAAATTTTCTTTGTACCTTTTCCCATCATCTATTCACCTGTCGCTCCTGAACACTTAACAAGTAAATATTTCATTTAAATTGGATTTTTAATTGTCATCTGAACTAAATATGATTCAACAGTATTCGACAGGTTAATGAGAAACAGGTCTATAGTGACTGCAGCTACACTATTCATGATGTACCTTGGATCTCTATCTTCTATTTTAACAAAACTGTCAATAGACGCATGAGACATTTGTGTAAAGGCTTTTTATTCATTTATTTATTTCAAAACAGTTTTAAATGTCATCCATACAAAAGTACAGCTGAGTTGAAATACTCTGCTTGGAATGATCTAAAAAAACCTTTAATCCAAGATGATCCATCACTCGAGCTGCAATAGAAATGCACAAAGTATAGTGTACGTATATGACAAATACACAAGAAAAGCCCAAACCTTTTGAACGCAGTATTTTGGGCACGCTGTATGTTTGAAGGAGACAATAAGACATGTCTCGACTGGAAATAGACAGATCTTGTCCTGTACACTAACAACTCTTTCAAACCGGGACCTGTCTGTTGACAAAAATAGCCTCTCCATCAGTCCCACAGACAAGACATTGTCCGAGTACATCCAAACTGTTGACGGACAGCGTCTGGCTGGGCAGCATGTGAGTCGTCTCCAGACGGCCTTTACTGGAGTCCCCACTAAGCCAGGCGTTGATGAGGGACTGGTTCCCTCCAGCGGGGGCCATCGCACTGCGAGATATCATGCTGCTGTTCCTGCCACCTGGAAAACAAATATTAAACGTTCTCTTATTATTTGAGAAAACTATTATGATTACTTGACTGTTATTATGTTTGTGTATAGTTTCCTTGGCATGTTGATATACCAGCTTTTTAGATCTTGGCAGTCTGTATCACACCAGCTGACTCAGTGTTTTTATAATCACTATAACAACCAAACGATAACAGACGGGGTTGTGTGACTAATACATGAAATTCATAAATACTCTATGATTAATACAGAAGCTGCTGTTCATATCATATGATTGTGCTGCCAAGCATAAATCAACTCTTGATGCAGCAATTTGCTGATAAAATCTGGTGACTGTTGTAGGTTTTGGTTGGTCAGAAGTCACTGCTGAGAGCCGGAAATAGAAAAACCTAATTTTATAATTATGTAAATCTTTGAAACAGACAAAAGCAAACATTTAAAAATCTTCTTATAAAATGGCCGTAACACTTATCTTACACTATGTGCTACTCAATTTATTTTTTTTTTTAAAGACAGCCTCAGTTGCCATCCATGTGTGTGTAGTATTTTCTTTCCTTTTGATCACACATTAATGTTCTTTTTGTCAAAACTTTGATTTCGAAAGAAGTCTGGCTGTTTTTACACCTTTTCCCATTTGCCTTCACTTCAAACTCCTGTGAGGGAATCAGCCTACTTATTTTACACAATAACACAGCTGCATTTTTTAAAACTCTACAATACTTACATTACATAGCTGGTGAACACTGTAGGCGCATGATTGTAAAATTTGGCCTGATGTCTTGTCATGGTAGAAATGGCTTTTACATTACATCCTGTTTTGCAGTAAAGTGCTGTTTCTTAGCAGCACATTGCAGTCTTTTCTTTGGAAAACAGAAATTATTACCTTCCTGCTGGCTAAATTGAAATACAGACAGAATCATTTGACTTGCCTTGTAAGAAGGAGGGCATTTCTGAAGGTGAGGAAGTCTCCCAGTGCAGCAGTGAACCATCCTCTGAGCATGTGAACAGATGATCTGGGTTGGATGGGTGGAAGTGGACTTCCCACACTGTGCAGCAAACCAGAGAAACATTTATACATTAGTTATAAAACAAAGCAAAGGTCACTGCAAAGAGAAAACATCTGCCATTGCAAGATTAAATCATCTGTCAACATAAAGTCTTACTTTCAGCAGAGTGCGCCTCCATGAGTGAGAAGGGTGCGTTGCCTTGTCTCACGTCCCAGACACAGAGCATGCCATCCTGCCCTCCTGTGGCCACAATGTGCTGTTGGTTCGGATGTCTGTCCACACAGTGCAGAGGGACTCTATCACCTGACCTGAAATGAAAACAACGAATTAGAATTTCTTATAATAAAATTCACCCAAGAACAAAATGCAGCAAGGAAAGAGCAGAGCAGAGATGTGTAATTGTTGATCTTACAGAGAGAGAATCTGGGATGGCGAGTTGCTCTGTTGTCTGAAATCAAACAGCTTGAGTTGGCCGATAGAGTTCACCGTCAAAATCTCTGACGTCCTCAGGTAAGTCACAGCATGGATCGTGCTGCTGTCCGCATTCTCTGTCAGGGGTTGAAAAAATATGTTCGTCACATTGTACTAAGATAGTATCCTGTGCTGACAAATGTACCCCTGTGTGTATTTTAATGTGACATGACGGTGTAGTTACAGTCGCTAAACCTTAATCTCACCTATAACTCGAACCACTCCCTCCTGGTCGGCTCTGAAGACGATGATCCTGCCGTCTTCACCGACGGTGACGATCTCAGGACTGCTGCACACAACACCAGTACAGGGAGCGTTGTCACAAGGGTAACGATGCGCTCTTGCCCAGCTCTGAGAAACTGATATTGTCTGCATTCAAGGAAGAGAATATGTAGGAAATCACAATATTTATCAAACCACAAGTATGTTATATATCCAGTTAAACTGTTAGTGCAACATTCACCTCCTTGAACTGCACTCCTGGTCTGTTAATATGACTTAAATCACATTATACTGTTATAAAGCCATGATACAAATTTTAATTATCTGTGAGTCAAGCTGGGTTAGTCTAGTGTTGAGTTATTCCTAGTTAAGATCAGTGTTAAGAGCCAAGCCAAATGTGACTTTTAAGATAAACCATCCCTAAATATTATTAGTAATACTGTTTTGGCCAATCATGGATATTACACTATCAACTTATTGTGCATATCTTATGGACTTAAGATGTATGTACATGTCCTTGATCATTTCTGCTGACCTTTATATTCCCCACTGTGTTTACATGCGTGTTTGATTACAAAATTACATTACAAAATGTAAGAGAACATTTCAGCCAACATAATGCCAGAATAACTAGCAGGGTTTTCCCTACAATTATCAGACCCATATTCTGATGTCTGAACATTCATAAGAATTCAAATTCATTGCTCTTTGAAAGAGTGTAATTGCATTACTGTGCTATCATATTATCAATATATCATTGGCATAAAATGGTCTTAAAATGACTGGGACAACATATCCTGACAGGCCAAACAGTGGTTAGATTTCCAACATGATTTCATTTGTGAGAGGCTGTAACCTTTCCCCATGTTAAAGGCTCATTACAGATGACCTCTTTGTGTACATGAAAATTGTGTATGTGGAGGACTGGGCTTGTGTGTACCTGACTGTTTTGGTGGTGGCGGAAGATGGTGACGGCTCCAGTTGACGACGCTGTGACAATTCTGTCTTGGTCCAAAAACTGATAAAACAAACAAACAAAAAAAAACAACATTTAAAAAAGGACAAAGGTGAAATTAGCCCTGGGACTATATTTAAGGCACACAGACTTGTATTATAAAGAAAGTTTTTCCTGCCAGATGGGGGAATTTGGCATCATATCCTGCCTTGAATCGACAAAGATGTCACATTAATAGTAGAGTGTAATGCATAGTCCATGTTTATGATGTCTATCACTCTTTATTAAAGATCCTGTTGTCCTTAAACACCAGTTTAAAGTATTGTGCATTTAAGTTGTACTCAGCAACAAATCATTGATAGTGACAAATGCCCTTTTTCATTTTTTTTTTTTAACCATACAATAAATTCTCTCTTCAAAACAAAGTCTAACTTTATTGAATTAGGGATGCACCAATTCAATCAGCCAATACTAGATTAGGATGATTGGGTTTCAGACAGATGTGGCCAAATCTTATTAAATACAAATTCTTTTTAAATGTCATGAAATTCAGTGTCTCCATTAGTTACATTCATTCCATTTTTTTGTGCCACCACAATCCCTGGCCTCATGTCCCCTCAACTAAAAAAAATCTGTATGAGTTTCATGCAGTTAGGAGTACACATTTTAGATATTGGGGAAGAAGAGAAGAGGAAAAACAATTGTACAGCGGAGGAAACTTTAATATTCTTTATTTTCGTACCAATTATAGGCTGGTACATTAATTTGGATTCCCATGAGTGTCTTACCTGAAGGTCCAGAACATCTCCATCATGTTTGTTTTCACACAGCAGCTGTGGGTCTCCTTCAAATCCATCATCCATGCCAGTAGTTCCATTATTCCCAATGGACCAAAATGAAATCTTGTTGTCCTGTAATAGAGAAATATTGGGGTTGTTAAGTGTTATGTGCGCAAGCCCGCCAATTAGCAAAATCACATACAATTAAGAGATTTTTCTAAGAAGTTTGGCAGTCACATGCATCATAAATACTGTATATCATGCCGAAATGGCACCTTAGGATTAATAACATGTCTTCAATCGTGTTTTGACAGTTACAACATGTGTGAGTCACCCAATCACAATAATCGCATACAATTAGGCGATTTTTCTATGAAGTTTGGCAATCACGTTTACCATAAACATATCTTACCGAAATGACATCTCACGATTCATATCATGTTACCAGGTGTGTCTTTACAGATACAACGTATGCAAACCCACCATTTACCAACATCGCAGAAAATTAAGAGATCTTTCTATGGAGTTTGGCAGTCACATTTAGCATAATTATATCACACCGAAACGACCCCTCAGGATTCATATCATGTCTCAAATCGTGTTTTGACTGTTACAACACGTGTGAGTCAGCCAATTAGCAAAATCACCTAAAATTCAGAGATTTCTCTATGAAGTCTGGCAGTCACAACTGTCATAAATATTAACACTGAATGACAACTTGCCAACCTCGTTATCCCACGAGCCAGTCGCGAAGATGTCTGGTTGCTGCAAAGACGAATGTGAAACCGGTCTCCATCTGGTTTTACTGATTTTCTGGGACACGTACTTAGCATTTACGCTCTCCATTGAAACAAAAACACTCTCACTCAGTTTGATAAATGATAAAAACGATTGTTGGTGTTAGCTTAGCATTCATGGGAAACATCAGAATGTACGCGCCTGCTACTTGTACGTAGCTACGGTGGCCCTGTAAGGTCAAACTACCAAATCAGCCGACTTTCCCCTCACATTTACTACTACATGTGTCGCACTCCACTTAGCGGCCACCGTCTATGTTACTGCGGCAAATCTGATTGTGCACTGACTGAGCAATGTGGCTTTTTCCAGTGCAATTAACATTAGTTAAGGCTCATATCTTAACAGATTAATTATTTTGTGAAATGACACTGTTCTGCATGAGGGTCTGCGTTAGATACACCGCCCTGCAGTAAAACCATCCTGGATGTCTGGTGACGTATCCGCCGCTCCGCCGTCTGCTCTGGAGGTTGTCAGCTTCATCGGCAAAACCGTTGGCGCAGGCGCGGCACTGACAGCTGCTGTCTACTTACTCCGCAAAGTCTGTTTAATAATGGCCTGGAAATCTGGAGGAGCCAGCCACGCAGAGCTTGTGAACAACCTCCGCAGTAAGTCGAAATGTTTTGTGCGGTGGCAGCACCGACGTCTTCACGGGCAGGTCGGCCGAAAACGGTTTAGTTTGGCGGCTGGGGTTATCACACGAGCGGTAGCTAGCTGGTTGCTAAGCTATGTGGTATGTTGTTGTTGACCTAGCGTTACCTCTCTCCACCCCCCTCTCAAACCACGTTCACGCCGTGGATCAGGCGAATGCCTCCGTCGTTGCAAAGAATAATTTAACAATAAATATACACATTTCTTGCGCATAGTTGCAGATTCTTTGTGCAGCTTTAGTTTTGTGTTAGGTTAACTTAGCCTGCTAGCTCTATGTGCGTCATTTGGGACGTTGTAGCTAGCTGGTAGCACTAGCCGCGCTGCTAGGTGCCCTGCCCACATTCATTGATGGCTATCATCCCTGTACCATTCACTCTACTTTAACATGAATGACACTGACAGCTGGACATGTGAGGCCAGTTTCAACAGTGACTTTGTTAGCGGGTGATTGAATGTGACAGCATGCTGGGGCACAGTGGCAGCTAGTTGTTAGGTCAAACGATAGAGGCTGCAGAAAATATCAGTGACTCAGTGTAACGTTACCACCCAGCTAGGTGGCTGCTATTCGGTGCTAAGTCCAGTATCGGAGCCATTGATGCCACATGGTGTATTGTGCTATCAGATGGGAGTGCATTGTGCTAAACTCAGTGATTGACACCCATTTTATTACCATGCAAGCTCTGATCTGACCTGCTGTACTTGCATAAAGCAAAATCATATTCAATGAAATCATGTCAGCAGACTTCAGTATCCAAGACTGCTTTCAATATAAAGTATCTACCAGGGCTATTTATATTCTGTGCAGTTCAGCATAGCATTGCGAAAGATAGATCAGCTGCAAGCGTTTTGCCAAAAGCTGCACGGTTTTGGATGGTGGCCACTCAAGCTCCTTTTGCTTTTAAATAGTTCTAACTTCATCTTTCTTTGCAGCAGGCGTGATTATATATCTCAGTTTAATATTGATACAAATGTTGCAGTTGTGCATTGTGAAAGTAATAAGGTAGTTAAAAGCAGCTCCGCTGTAATGCAGGATAAGAAAATGCTGGAAATCCACATTAATCTTTCTCAAAAAGGCTTTTAAGTCAAATTCAGAAGCAGCCCCTTATGATTTGTGCCAATTATGCAAATGCATTTTCTCTTTCATTTGTCTAAGAGCATCTTTTCAAGTCAAAACATTTAATTGGCTACTATAAAGATGTTTTGTTACATCTTCTTATTCTGA
This sequence comes from Pagrus major, assembly GCF_040436345.1. Classification (NCBI taxonomy): domain Eukaryota; kingdom Metazoa; phylum Chordata; class Actinopteri; order Spariformes; family Sparidae; genus Pagrus; species Pagrus major. The sequence goes on from NC_133236.1 coordinate 12,826,856, forward strand.
AGTGGTCATGACTTTGCTTTTCTGCTCCTCCTCATTGAATTCTTTGCTGGACACTGACCTATTTAGACACAGAAATGTCTTAAATTTAACCCTCAGTTTGCATAATCTGGATTCAAGCAGGTCACACTCAGGATGCATGCTAATTCACAACTTTTTCTAATTGTTTGTGTCCCCCTGACCAATGCCCAGGACTAGTCAGTGCAAGCAGTACCAGTTCAGCCAAATCCATTCATTCAAACCTCGACTGCTTCATGAATTCATACAGTTCAGCACGTACTTATGTGTTGGAGGAATGTTTACTAAATGGGTTTATAGTTTAAAAACGGCATAAAGTTGGTTTGCTTATCCTGAGCTCGCAAAGAAAATTTCAATTCTGCCAGCTTGAAATCTCCCCAGACAGGTTATTTTAATTTCAGAAATCTCTAGTCGGTGTCCATCTGGCAGCCTGTGTGATTTATTTGTAATGTATCCTAAAGCGGCACGCAGCTCTGAGGGTGAGTGGAGTCGGTAATGAGAGCAGCGCCTGCTGTCCTTGGCTTCTCCCACCTTTGGCCCCAGCTGCTACTGGAACCTGTTACGAAGGATTATTCTGAAGACACTGACACTTCAGTTTTTTTTTGGTGTCTTCCACCACACGTCTATAAACTGTCTGACCTTGTGTTGTTATTTAGTTCGTGTCAATGACACGTGTGGGACTTCCTGTTTGTATGCTGCCAACTTCACTTTGTCCTCTATTTCCTATGATATTATCAGTTTTTCATGCTGAATACATGGCTATTTGCAACTTCATTTTCATCCCTCTTAGATTTTCATACTTTTGATTCCTCCATGTCTCAATATTTTCCACTGCTGCTAAATCCCTGCTAGGGTTGCAAGATTCCAGGAGTATTGAGGGTGGAAACTTTCCATGGCAATTAACAGGGATTTCTGAGAAATAACAGGAATAAAATGAAATTGTAGGGTTTATTTGCCCAGACTGTATTTACAATGTCTAATGCAGATAGCAACAAAACGTTTTACCATAAGCAGCCTTATTTAAAAACAAAACTTCTAATAGAAATAAAGAATCAACAGTTCAGTTGAGCTGAACTTCAATAAAATGAGTTGAATCATTTGACAAGAATGAATTGAAATACATTAATTAAAACTCTGCTCAATCAAGCGAACAGATAGCTAGCAAAAAGTTGCAGAAGGTGTTAATAAGTTATAAACTGTCTTTAGATTTAGGCTACTGTCTGCTGGTTAACTGAAAATATTCAAGATATATTCACTTCAGTTATCAAGTTATGATGAAAATAGGGATGCAAATTTTAAGCGATATCTTTAATCAATAGTCAGCTGCCTCAACAATCAATTTTCAGTTAATCATTGATAGTAGATTAGGCTTCATTAGGAGTTAAAAGAAAAGATCAATAATAAATGAAATAGGACAAAATAATTACTTCATTTTTTTACGAGGGCTAAAATTTAATAATATCAGTTTGTATAGAATTCCCTTTTGTATTTTTTAAATTACAATTTATTTGTATTTTAATGAATTTTCTCATACCAGTATTTTGTCTTTTTATTTTGATATATTTGACAAGCAAGTATTTGTCATTTGTAAAGTTTTTATATTTAAATTGTCTAAAATTCCTTGAAATTCCCAAGCTTATTTTCATTTAAATATTATCTGGAGATTTCCCTGAAATGTACACATCCTTTGAAACCGTGCTTTATACATACTGAATATAGAATCATACTGTTTTTCTCTAATTTATATGTACCATTACCATAGTATTGGATGGCATGGATAAAATCCTCTGTAAGCATATATCTAATTTATGCTGTGACTTGCACATAGGAAAGGTTCTGGGAAATCAATTGAAAAAGGGGTGTAATGGATAAAATATGCAGACAGGAGTGTTTATTTCTGTTAAATCCAGTGAATTAGTTAGCTGACGACTTCAATTTTGCCGCAGAGCAGTCCTGCTCATTGATTTGGAAAATTGCCTACAATGGTCTAATACACCAAGAGCTATAAAGGGACAGAAAGCGACTGATGGTTGATCGTCATATCGCACACCCCAAATGTACCAGTAATTTTATATTTGGTTGTGTAATGACTAAATAATCCCTGAATTCACTCTGTCTTTGTGTGTGTGTGTGTGTTTTATGCATTTCTTTTTACATCTGATGCATGGTTATGTAATATATTCCTGCCTGGTGTTTGTTCATGTTTCCATAACGCATGGTGACACAAACTCTTTTCCGTCCCCAGAAAATGGCATTATTAAGTCTGACAAGGTCTATGAAGTCATGCTGGCCACAGACCGAGCCCATTTCTCTAGGTGTAACCCATACATGGACTCACCACAGTCAATAGGTACGTCTGCTCACGCGATCGTTCGTGCATCACACCACACTCAAAATACAGCCTGATGTCAGAGGGATGAACTAAGCAAGTCTCTTCCTCTCTTTTAAACCTAAAGGCTTTCAAGCGACCATCAGCGCTCCACACATGGTATGACTTTAAAAGACTCACACATTTCTGCATCCTGTGAATCCCTGCAGTTGTTTTAATAAAGCTTGCTCCCATTCAGTCATTCAGTCGGTAGATAACAAAGAGACGCAGTCAGAGAAATTGTCTTTACCCTTTTCATTCTAAATCTAATCAAATATTTTAGTGGCTCTAAAATGCCAGTTAACAAATCCAATCTCATCAAATCTAATTTGCTATATTTGTGTGATAATTGTTGGTATGTTAGCTTTGTCAAGCAATTAGTCTATTAATTGATTAGTCAATCAAAAGAACATTAATTAACAACATAAATATAACTATTTTGCTAATCAATTAATCATTTCTGTTACTTTTCAAGCAATATATGCTGGTTCCAGCTTCTCAAATGTAAAAATGTGCTCCTTTTCATTGTTATTTATGATGGTAAATGAAAAGTCTTTTGGTTTTAGACTGTTGGTTGGACAAAAGAAGCAATTTGAAGATGACACTTTGTACTCTTACAAGTTGTTGACATTTTATAGGCTAAACAATTACCCAATTAATCTTGAAGACAATTGGTACATTAATCAATAATACAAATATCCGTTAGTTGCAGCTCCACTGTAAAAGAAAGTTTACATTTACTCCTTTCTCATGGGAAAAGAAGGCACATGGGTCCTTTTAAATAGATTGAGAATAAAAGATTGTTTTATAAACAGAAATTCAACGTTACATATGGGGCATATGACAGTTGCTGGAATAATTGTAAACCACTAATAACTTGTCAAATTAATTGATAATGAAAATAATAAGGGCTGAAGCTAATGATTATTTTGGGTCAAATAATCTGTTGATTATTGTTGTTTACTCAATTACTCTTTAGGTTTATAAAATGTCATAAAATGGTAAAAACATGTTCCTCAGTGTTTCTAAAAGCTCAGCATGACATCCTCCAATGTCTTGTTTTGTCCACAACCCAAAGATAATTAGTTTACTATCACAGAGGAGTAAAGAAACTAGAACATATTCACATTTAAGATGCTGGAATCAGATCATTTTTAGCAGTTTTTCTTCAAAATGTAATCAATCCAATAAATTGATAGTCAGAATAGTTGGTGATTCATTTAAAAGTTGACAACTTATCGATTAATCGTTGCAGCTCTGAAGATATTCATTAGTTTCAGCCTAAGTCAAAGGTGTCAACACATGGAAAACGAATAAAACTGATTACTTTGTAATGCAAACAGACACAGAAGGAGATAAGTCATGATGCCGGCCAGCTAACTGGGTGGTGTTTACCTCGTCACAGTCAGTGTCTGATGCAATATGGATGCTGACTGATGGGTTGTAATGCAGTTTCCTTGTTGACGTCCCCTCCACCCAGCATGCCTATGCCCTGGAGCTCCTACACGACCAGCTGTACGAGGGAGCCAAGGCTCTGGACGTCGGCTCCGGCAGTGGAATCCTGTCCGCTTGCTTCGCACGAATGGTGAGCCACACATGACGGGTAAACACATACGATTTCTCCTTGGTGGCATATTCTGATTGATTGATTAGCTTGTCAACCAATCAACATAACATAGAGAGAGATAAAACATGTTTGATGTTGTGGTGATGTGTTTCTGTGAACTGAGCACCGTTCCTCCCTCTGTGCTTCACAGGTAGGTCCTAAAGGGAAAGTTATAGGAATTGATCACATCAAAGAGCTGGTAGACGATTCTATAAACAATGTGAAGAAAGACGACCCCAGTTTGATAACATCGGGCAGAGTCAAGCTAATAGGTGAGATGCCATTGATGAAAGGTAACGGGCATTTTGTATTTGTCTTTGTTCTACTAACTAACTTTTGTATGCAGTCATGCCGGCGATGGCGGAGGCATCAAGTTTTCAGGTTGTCCGTCCAATTTTTGTTCAGGCGATATCTCAAGAAGGACTTGAGGGAATTTGGCACAAATGTCCACTTGACTTAAGGATGAACTGATTAGATTTTGGTGGTCAAAGGTCAAAGTCACTGTGACCTCACAAAGCACATATTTTGCTTCTGTTCAGCAATTCATATGATGATTTTGACAAAATTTTACACAAATGTCTAATAGGATAAAATTATGAAGTTAGGACTTTTTATATCCAAAAGGTCAAAGGTAGTCTTTACTCTGACGTCATAATATTCTGCTAAAAATGTTCTGGCCATTATTCAACGCTATAGCTCACGAACAGCAGCTTGACAAATGCATGGAGGCAAACAACCACAAGGCAATAATTTAAGAAAGTTTTGGAAATTATTTGAACAGCATAAATTTCCGCTGACTCTCGCTGACTTTTACAGGGTTTCCACAATACCTTGAAATCCTTGAAGGTTTTGAAATTAAGGGAAATAATTAAGGTCATGAGAGTTTTTTAAAATAGACATGAATAAACATAATAAACATTTATTTTTATTGTTGTCTGTGAGCTTCTGTAAAGCCTATATTATAAAAAACAGTATTTAATCTTGATCTGTGTTTCAAACTATGCCATTTTGGATCCTTGAATTTAAGGGAGTCTGGCCTGGAATAACCGAGATAAGTCCATGAATTTGATGCTTAAGGTGTGGGAACCCTGCTTTCACAGCAAAGTACAGTGTCATCTTTGCTGTCTTCTCTTCAGTGACGAACTAAACAAACAGCAGCTCAGGAGCAAGGATAGTGCAGTGCTAAATAAATTAGCAGTGTGTTCCTACTTTCACCTGCTCTGCAGTGCTGATACAACAATAAAAAGTAGGCGGTTAACAGACACGCTTTCTGGTTTTTGTTTGATTTTTTTTAAAAACGTTGCAGCCACAATGTTTTGACAGATTGTTAGTGTGGGTTGGCAAACATACTGTAGCTGTTCATTTTTGGTTCAGTAATCTTCTCTCTTGTTTCTCGATTTATCGACCAGCAGAAAATAAATTCCAATCTTTGAACAATTTCAGTCATTAATTGCGTTTGCAGGATAGTGCTAAACAACATACTGTATTTACATTTTCTTTGACATTATTTTGGTCTGTAATTAAAGAAAAAAAAAAGGCATAATCTCCCAACAAAAGAGTATAGAAGAAAAACAACACAACACAACATGAAAGAGTTTCTGTAGAAATGTGTGGGCTGACACTACTGCTTATTGCGCCAGCACTTTTTACGAAATGCAACCTATTGGGTGTCAAAAACTAACAGAAGAGCTGCTTTGGTCGTTAGCTCATATCAGAGTAAGCTATTTTAGGACATGTAGATTTAGAAATTTCTTGAAGTGTAAACTAGATGCCATCCTTTAAATATTGTCATAATACTGGTGCAGTATCTATGAGTTGAGTGAAAATATTGTGGCAATATCACCCAGCTTTATATCTTTGGATATTTGTGATATTTCTTAAACTAAATAATGAATCAGCTAATTGAAAACAGTCAGAAGTCAGATAAAGACACAAAGAAGAGCTGCCAGCACAGCAATGTTTGAATAAGTCAATGCAATCAATGAGCAGACAGAAATAACAATAAATATAATACGGAGAATCAGAATGAGTGTGTGTGTCATCTGTTTCAGTGGGGGACGGGCGGATGGGCCATTCTGAGGAAGCGCCTTATGATGCTATCCATGTTGGCGCAGCAGCACCTACTGTTCCTCAAGCTGTGAGTCTCTCTGAATACTTTAAGAGCTGATGATCAAGGTCACATTCTCCCAATTCACTTCAGAAGAAGTAGTGAAAAAGAGCACTTAAAGAGAAAGCAAATTTAATGCAATTTTGTGTTTCAAACAGGATTTAAATAGCAGTGCTGGAATGCCTTTTTAAAGCCCCGTTTCTCTCCCAGCTTCTGGATCAGTTGAAGCCGGGCGGCCGGCTGATTCTGCCCGTCGGCCCGGCCGGTGGAAACCAGATGCTGGAGCAGTACGACAAGATGGAGGACGGCAGCACCAAAATGAAGCCCTTGATGGGGGTGATTTATGTGCCTTTAACAGACAGAGAAAAGCAGTGGTCCAGGTGGAAGTGACTTCCTTCTCCCCTTCCTCCCCCTCTCTCCTTCTCACAGTGGCAAAGGTGAAATGGTGTGGCTTGGAGCAGGCAATGGATCACAAGGGGCTGCGTTTTGCTGCTTGTTGACATTTTTTGCTTCTTCCATACCATACCAACTAAGCTGCACGTTTCCTTCATTTTTTTTTTTTAACTCGTAGACCCAAATTGGGTCAATAAAACCTGCCTGACTAATGAAATTTGAAATCATAGTCGTAGTTTTGGAACCCAAACACAAAAGAAATAGCAGCAGTGTGAAGGCATATTCTTGGTTTTCAAGAGCATGGCTACTTTGTCAACTTGAAGACACTAAAACCCAACTCTCCATTTGTTCTGTTTGGTCTTCTACTCTGTGAGATGTAGACAAAAACCAATAACTGTTTGTATTTTACTGTGAGAACCTTTATTAAAGTTTTGCATGCGATTCTAACTCTTGACTTTCTGTTTGCATGACTGTAGAATGATTTAGTTTCCTGCATGCTGCTCTTCTTTTCTGCCCTTCCTGACATTTGACTTCTGTTTCTCACAGGGATGAACTTTGAAGAGGAAGACGGTCCATAACTCACCTTTAAGTTTAAACCTGGAGAAAACTTGGATGGGGTCGAACAGCCCATGGCATTTTAACAAAACATGCTCTTTTTGTTTAAATCTAACGATGGACAAGAGTATCACATTGATGACAGCCCAGACGGGCTGGGAAGAGAGACTGAAGCTCAGCGCAGAAATGTCGGAGAAGGCTTTTCGTTTTTCTTTTCAGGCCTGCATCTTTTTGGTTGTGTTTTCAATTTCAAACCGCTGGATTTCAGTTTTTTTGTGGTTTATCATTTGAATTACAATCAGCCATTTTTACAGTCTTACATTTCAGCAGCATCAAAGCTGAATGTAGGAACGCCGGACAGTGACGGGGAAAGCTTGAAACTTTTAGATAATTCACGTAGCTACAGCGTGTGTGTGTGAGTGTGGATCATCTAACTATAGACCTCTCTGCTAACATATGAGCTTTTTTCCCTTGCCAGCAGTATTAGGAACACACACACACAGGCAACACAATGGCTGATGTAACCCACACATCCTGTTTGATGTGCAGCACTCTTGAGTCATTCTACACATAGAGTAAGCAAAGCATTCTGAATATACTCCAAAGAGAGCGGAGCACTAATAACATTGACACCCGTGCACATAACAGGGCTGTGCTTTTCACCTGGTGATGTGTTGCTTTCTGCTGCCGGTTTACCATTAACAATTTGTGCAGGCTTTTCTGGTGACTGACACTAAATGAGATAGTCACTGCTTTGCCAAAATAAACTCCAACAATATAAAGCAAATGAATGTCTGTTTTCTTGAAATCAATAAGCACATTTTATTTTGGGTGATCGAATGATGGATGATATTTGGCTTTCACAGTTTCTTGAATGGCTTATGAAAATAAAGAGATGCTTATGTTTTTGTCTGCCTTTTGTTATTGAATGTTTTGTGTGCAGGCTCGTGTCTAATATGTATTTCATGAGAAATTATTGCAAACAGCTGAGGTGAATATTTTAGAAAGTACGACCCCACCCTACTGTGAAAGTTTGCAAAAAATTTCTATTTTATGTGATTTAAACATTTATTCTATGTTAACTGTATTTGCTGTCTAAATGCACCATTTTCACACTGCCAAGAATATAAATCAATACAAAAATGTTATTTAATTATAATTGTATAGCTCGTGTAATCGTCTCAGTTCCTATAAACTAAGGGTGAATGACCTCAGTGTCCTCAGTCATGGATCGATTACTAAAGGATGTACTGGGCCAGACTATTTGAAATGACAAACATTTCTCTGCAAGAGTAAATGACTACAAAGAGACCAAACAACAGACTCAAAACAACTACGAAAACTAAGGAAACAAAGAGACAAATTGTCTATAGAGACACAAAAGTACCACAAACAGACATTAAACTACTAAAAGACACAATAGACCTGCCAAAGGACCGAATTAGTACAACAAAATAATTACAAAGTGACACAGAACTACTGGAAAAATGACACAAAATGACTTGCAATGAAACAAAGGCACAAAACAACTAGAGAGACACAAAAGTAATGGAAAGAGAAATAAATCTACCACGAGAGGGGAGAGACACAAGTACCACAGACAAAACTACAACAAAGACAAAAATACCGCAGTCAAAAAAATACCATAAAGAGACAAAACAACTGCAAAGTGACACAAAATTACAAAGGGACACAAAATATAACAGATATACTAAATGTTGCAAAGGGATAAAGCTACTCACATAGAGACACAAAACAACAAGGAAAGGACACAAAACTATCACAAACATAAAACAACTAGAGAAGAACGATCACAGACACAAAAGTATCAGAAACACGTAGAACTACGAAGACACAAAACAACTACAAAGAGACAAAATATTGCAGACAAAACAACAAAAGGACACAAAACTATCAGAAAGATACCAAATGACCTCCCTTTCAAACTGTGTGCTCCTATGAAAAAGGGGTGAGGGGCCTGTTTTATAATCCAACCATGTCCTCAGTGGTTATGTAACGATGTGCTGTGGAAATGTTTTGCACCTTTGTAAATTACTGACACATCAGACCAGTGTTTTTGATATATAATAAACTTTAATATCTCACATGAAAGACAGCACTTTGAAGGAATACATCTGCGCAGATAGAGCACATACTCCACACAAGATTGCTTAGTAAAGAAAAATATGCAACAAACCTTCGACAGGAATAGAATTTGAACAATACAATTTACTATGGCTTTATATGATGCTGAGAAACTTTAGGAAGAAGCTGTAGATTCCTAATCTGTCAAAACGTGCTAGACAGGCACTCCAATGTGTCACATCTCTGCCTTCAGGCAAGTTAACTCAGGTAAAATGTACAGCAAATATATGGCACATTAGTGTCACCCAGTGGCAGAAATACAGCACAATTTTGTGCAGCACTTCTTTGATGTCAAAGTAACCCGTAACTGAGGATCAAATGAATTTTAATAACAGGTCTTTTACCGTATGTATCCAAGAAGTCATTTTGAGAATATAGACATCTATGTATCAGTATCGTACTAGGAATGTTTACTCTTTCATCGTGGATTTACAATCATATTTTCTTAGGACAACATAAATATGAATTCACAAGCATCTGAATATGTGTCAGTGGCTTTGAAGGCAGCATCAATCAACAGCAGATTTACCAGTCAGACGCGTTCATCAGTGTGTTCAGAAACGTTCATGACAGCAGAGTTGGGATGTTTCCAACCTGAAGTGAGGACAAATCAGAAATTTCAAAAAGTCCTGGCTCAGGCTTCCCATGGTTCTGTATCTCAGATCTCGGAGCGCTTGTATTTGCTGCCCGCAGGTGTTTGGCTACAGGTACATGCCGTTGATGAGGTAATCTGACTCCTCTGTGGTGAGGGGTCGGGCTTTCTTCAGCTTGTGACGAACGAGTCTGAGACGACAGCCGATCATGAGCAGCAGCAGGGCGGTGATGATGAGGCCGAGAGCCAGCGGAAGGATTGCACCTGCAGAGGGAAACAGCAGAGCATGACACATAAAGAAGCACAAGAGGGACACATAAGAGCTGAGACCCAATGCAGTACAATGATATAAAACCAAATTGTTCATGTTACCTGACTCTGGTCCTGGATGTCCTCCCATTACTGGAAATGTTTTGGAGATGGGGATGTCACTCTCTGGTTGGCTCTGGGAGATTTTAGGGGCAGCTTCAAGACAAGATTAGGAAACATTCATCAGTTAACACAATGTTACTGGTATGTCACTGAATTTTTACTAAAATGCACTTTAGCTTTACCAATCTCAGTCTGTTTGGTGATTGGAGGAGCCACGGTTGCTGGTTTGAAAGCCGGACCTGAAAGATGTTTCCATGAAAAATTTAAAATTATAACATTTTGATGTTGTTGCAAAATTAGGTGAAAAAAAGAAAAAGTAAAAAGTGTAGATTCTCACTTTTTTGTATACATTCACTGACACAGTCCGACACCTGCAGGAAGTTGTTATGGTTTCCCTGGCAACCGCCATAAAGGAAGTGTTTGCATTCTCCTGCATTTTGGTCGTAGTACCAGCGTGGGAATGTGCCTTTGCAGGGTCCAACAACAGGAGCTGAAGCACATGGATCTACAGAGAAAGAGACAATCAAATTCTTATTTACTTTTGACAATTTGATCTTACACATATTAAGACATGGAGTCAGCTGAGATGATTAGCTAATTGATCTAAAGTTTACCTTGAATGAAAGAAAATTGTTCCACAACAATTTTTGTGATAAACAATTCACTTATACCTTCTGTGTCTGTATGTGGGTCCTCTATGAGATGTATGACTTCAAGTTCGACTTTTGTGCAATAAAGCCCCTGTACAGTACCCACTGGCAGACAGACACAGTTAGTGTGGAACATTTAGGAGCTAAAGGAGTTGGTTGGGTTCAAGACAGAGCTAAAAGAGAGCAAATATTGGACTGATATTTACCAGGTGGCCTGAAACACTACTCAAAATGAATGCTAATGTTGCTCCACGTCTTCTGGAAGCTGTTTACTAACACTTTCACCAGATTAACTATATTTATGTTTGTCAATGTTGTGTTTAGCTTGTTGCCCCTGAGTGTCCAAATCAATCAATTAATATAGATTGAAGAGGATAAACTTTATTGATCCTTAGAGAGTCAATGCATTCCTGTCAACAACGATACACAACAACCAACAGAGAAAAAGGTTTTATTTTTGATGTCATTCAACATGACTTCTCTCCTCTCTCTCTCTCTCCTAAACTTAGTTTGCATGTAGACATGACTGATGGACTGAGCATTCGTGACAAGAATAAAAGACTCCTGAAAATGCACCCCACCCATGAAATACCTGCGGTGAAATACCAATGGGGGGAAGAAGTCCTTTTGGTCAGTCTCAGCCTGATTCAGGGATCAGATGGCGGAGGGGACAGAGGAGCTTTGTTCCAGCAGGCAAAGAGCTGCTTTCCCAGGGAATGCAGAGTGGCCCTGTGGCTTTGCCAGCATTTTGAGCTCAGTTCTATGACTCAATGACTGCCTGCAGGGGCTCCATCTGCTTCTATGTCCAGATACTCACTAAAATCCCTCTCTGCCTCTTTACAAAGGGATACTGCACTAATGACACAGTGATGGAGGGTCTTATTGTTGGGCAAATGGTCTAACAGGTAGAGCTGTAGTAAAAAAACAAAAAACAAACACTTATTACATACTACCACTCTATTTTGTATCACCACAGTGCAGAGCAATTTTAGCCAGGTTTCAATTTAACCAAATTTTGAAAAAACTGGCAAAAGAAAATGCAAATGAATGGCGCTGTGTGCAGTGAGTGGCACCAATTCTCCAGTAGAAAACCATGAGACAACTGCAGAAGAAGAGGGCGCAACAAGCCAATATATGAGAGCACCTAGTCGAACCTAAAAAGGCAAAAATGTAGACAATCTGATGAAATGTATTAATGTGAGGAAGGTTACATTAGATCTGTGCAGAGCGATGAAGAGAACCTGCTGCTATTTTTTGTCTCTTCAGTCGGAACAGAAACAGCTCGTTGTTCATGTGAGTTAAATGTTCACTATGTCGGAAAAAATATGGAACAGGTGTTTCCATCTCCCATTAATGTCACGCTGAGAGCAGAATGCAAGACGGCAGGCTGGCAGATCAGTCGCAGAACATTTATTGAAAAATAAGCCACGGGAACAGGATAACTGCACAGCAGGATCAGGCAAACACAACAGATAACGTGACGAGAACTGAACAAAAGACTGGACTTAAATAGAAACTAAACTGACGAGGGGACGAGGCGCAGGTGGAGAGAAGCAGAAAAACACAGGTGAGGGTAATGAACAGGGGAAACAAGAGAGCAGAGAAAGAGCTGATATGCTGGGAAGAACACTGGGAACAGGGCTGGGCTGACAAAGGTTTGGTAGTGCAGGTGTGGAGGGAAAGCAGACTGGGGAGGAACATAAGAGCACTGGAAACATGCATAAGACACCACAAAAACCAAGAAACATATAAAACACAGAAATGACGGGACCATGAAAATTATGCGCATTAACTCTTCAAAAGGGGGAAAAACCACCTCAAGCGAGTCTTTGGCCATTTCCATCAACCCTTTCTAGATTCTTGAAAATGAAAACACACCCTTTTGTCTTGTTTCTTGTCGTGTAACAGTGTGTAATAAAGCCCTTCAAACACAAGCACAATCTTACCCTGACTGACTGGAGCCTCTTGTTGACTGGGACTTTGTGGAGGAGTGGCTTTGCTCCTGTCCTGAGGTGGTACGATGGTCTCTACGGTCTTTCTGGGCCCAGTCATGTTGTCATCCCCGGCCTCCTCTGTCTGAGCTACAGGCAGATGAGGGCTTGAGGGATCAGCAGGGTGGGTCACTGTCTTCCTGCTGCTGTCAACTAAAGAAATTAAATGAACAACAGAGAGGTTGTCAATGTTTTGTTTGCTTGTGCTCTTCCTTTATTCTTGCATTCCATTAACTGATCCAGACAATACAATAGATTAAAAAAGAAAATGGTTTCTTACAGTTTGGACAGAAGTCTTCATCAGAGCGGTCTGGACAGTGCTGCTTCCCATCACAGGCGTATGTGATGTCAATACAGCAACCGTCATCACACTTGAACTGGTAGTTTGAACAGTGACCAGTACACACTGTGGGCACAGAAAGATACAACTAGAAATATTAACACCCAGATTTTATTCATGTGAAAGTAATATTGTATCTTTTTTTTCAATGTTGTAGCATCATCGACTTCTCTTCAGTTTGCAAAGAAGTAGAAGAGCTATATTTTCACATGAAACAATAACCCTGGATTTTACTGGAAACAATTGGGAAGGAGCTCACAAAAGAACACAACAAAGCTGCATGTTTTTTGAACCCATCACCTTCTGCTTGGTGTTTTGGTGCCAGCACTGTGACGGAGACGTTGTCAGAGCTCTTCTGGCCCGCCGTGTCAGTGACAGTCATCTGGAAAGTGTAGACACCCTCCTGGAGACCACTGATCTTCAGCAGCCCTGGATGAGTCGCCTTCAACACATACAAAAATAGGTTAAGGATGGGCAACAATTCTGCTCTCAGATTTTAATAAATCACGTGCACAATTTTCAAAACCTCTAAAGTTTACATCTTTTAAACAGAAGTTAGTTGCAGGCTACAAAATCTGATGCCATCATCGTTTGTTTTTAAAACTTCTTTGGCTGGGAAAAGTATGCTTTAATTCTACATAACTGCTTCTGTCAGTTCACCCAAATCACAAAAATAGCCCTGCTCTTTCAGTATGCAGTCATTGTATATATATTGTTGTTTTGCCTAGATTTATCCCCTGCCAAGACAGATACGAAAGGATTTTTCTTGTGGTTCTAGTGCATAAGTGCACAAAAAATTACATTTGCTTGGTGCCCTTGGGGTCCAATTAAGGCACAAAATGCACAAAAAACTCAAATAAAACATTTGAAATACAGATCAAATCCTCTTTCATCATTTTTATTTCATATCACAATCTAAATTTATTGTAAAATCAATCAAGAATTTGTTAATAGATAAAATAACCAGTGAAGAATGTCTTTTCTGGCTAATCAGCAAAGTAAATGCTCAAAAAAATCAAAGTAACTAAAAAGAAAGAATCCAATATTACCATAAAAAAGTCAAAGTTATTGATTTACAATACTGCCCACAATGGCCTGATATACCTTTTGGTGCTAAAGGGATAATTAAAATGGCATAAACAGTACTGCAAAATCTTTAACAGTGGACAAGCTAATATCGCCTGAAGGTATATATCTTCATACCACTCAAAAAACAAAATTTTAAAGACTCAACTGCAACATGTCTTTCCCAAAAAAACATGTCTCAGTCACTCAGGATAATGCCCTGAGCTTGCTGTCAAGTGTTTTGACTGGAACTGTTTTATGTATAAGGTAGAAAAGGTGAAATTGACCACAGATTTAAGTGTGATTATAACATATTGTACTAAACACTCCACATGTTGCCTCTGGCTGTGAACAGCAGGCAGCCTCCAACATTGCTGCTGTCCTTGAGGCAGGTTTGGACGTAATAATCTCTTATCTCTGTTGGTACAGCAAGGCATTATGGAGCTTGTGTTGACTTAACTAATATAAACACGCAATTTGACACTGGTGTCTGTGAGGGCGATTAGTGACAATTAATTCTGCAAATTCAAACATTAGAATCATCTGATCCCTGAAAGAAGAGAATAATAGAGCTATTGCTGTTTATTTTGCTAATTCAGTCTGTTTTTCCTTCAGTGTTTGTTGTCAGTTGTTTTCATTCTCACATGAAGCACTGAAATGAAACTCGATAAAGTCATTTTAATGCAAGATGGCTCTGCTACCCGCTGAATAGACTGACTTTCATGTTAATGGCTGTGTCCCCTCTGACGAGTGTCCATTCATAGTGGTTGATGCCGTGGTCGTCCACACTGTCCCGTCCGTCCAGGACAGCCCAGTCTGTGGGCAGCTGGATCACCACATCCTGTCCAGCGTCACTGCGAGGAGGCTCATCCACATCTGCAGAATCAAACAGGAAAACCATGCTAATATAGAAGATAATTCCTACATGACTAGCTTATTTAATTAATTCTTGCTTTATTCCATTGTAGTTGAATACAAAATATGTTCTTTTTACTCTATTGCAGTAGGATGAGTAGTAGTAAGTAGAGATGTCTTTACTATTTTGGGGTGTGCATTTGGATATAAGATTGTACTTATTTGACTTTAGTTATCAATTAATACTGCTGATTATTTTCTCAATGAATGTTTGATGAAATTGTGGAAAAAAATGCCTGTGACAATTTCCTTTAGTCAAAGGTGATGTCTTTAGTTATCTTATTTTGTCTGACTAGCGATCCAAAACTCAAAGATGTTCAGTTTAGAATGATATAAAACTTTGAAAAGCACGCTGAAACAAGAGAATATGTGGTATTTTTGCTTGAAAATGTGTTTAAAAGATTATTTGACCTTCAAAACACTTGGTTAATTTTCTGTTGTTTCTCCAGACAATTAACTTACTTATTATTTTATCATTTCTTCGATTGTACTAGAAAGACCACTTTTCTTGCTAGCAAACAAATGGAGGAGATCATTACGGTCATAAAACACCTGCTCTCGTTCTCAGAGTCCTGATGACATTTTGCAGGCTTGAAACTGAAAGGCAAATCATTAACCCACCCTGCCTGTTTTAACAAGATAAGTAGCTGTTGCTTGTGGCTAAACCTAACTTGCTGAGATCTAAGTTAGGAAGTGTATATAAGACTTGATGTACTTTCCATCAAATCTGATGGAGTGCTGTCAGGGGGCTAAACAAACTGCTTCGAATAGTGAAAAGAATTGATCTTTCATACTCCCTTTGGGCTATGGAGGATCAAGATAAAACCTCTAAAACCCAATAAAGTTTTATGTAGCCAAACCTTAAGGGAAAAAATTGCAAAAACAACCACCAGTTACTGCCTCTTTTTGTTATTGTATGACATGCTCATGAATAATTAACTAACTTTCCAGTAACCATCACGAGTCATCGATCATCTTACCATTTCCCTGTCGTACTTGTTCCTCTTCATTCATTTTCTATCACAAGCAAAAGCTTAGCCATTTTTCTACATAATCTACATGTTAATTAAGTCAAAAATAAAAATAAATGGGTAAAATATTAAATCCTTTATAATGTGTTCATTATGACTGAAATTCTCCTTCCTGAGTTTTATTTATGTATTGAGCAGCAGTGTTTTAGCTAAAACACACTCACACAATTGGTTATTTAAGACATAATTTAAGTTTTAAAGGTGCAATATGTAGGAATTGGCCACCTGACAAATTTATATTCAAAACAAATCAAACCAGAGTAACCGCTAACTGCTGCTAATTGTAGCTGCCGCAAGCTAGTTAGCTCAGTTAGCCATGCAGCTAGCAGTTCGGACTGGAAGCTAGGGGATCACGTAAGTATTTATAGGGCTCGCATAGGAGCTTTAGACTGGAAAGAACCGGGGCTTAGCTGGTTAGCATGCTAATTTCTGCAACATAATACAGAGGCATCAAAATGTCAAAACTGCTATTTATTTAACTTAATCCTTTTTTTTCTTTTATTTTAACTTTTAACTAGAACTTTTTACATATTGCCCCTTTAATGAATAAACCACTGTGTAAAATAACTATCAGGGTATCCATATTTAATAGTTGACCATAATGTGATAACTAACCATCATTTTTGCCTGGTAAAACAATTACTAATTAAATTAGTTAAGATTTAATTAGAAAACAATACAGCAAATTGTTAACTATCAATACATGACAATTTTCTAAAACATGATCAGTCATATCGTTAATTTATATCCAGGGTTCTGTATAACTTGATATGTGTGATGTCCCACCTTGTGTATCATCCTCCTCAGGATGTCCTTCCCCGGGCCTCCGGGCTGAGCCTCCGGGTGAAACAGGGAGGTGTCCCTGCGTTGTGTTGGCGGTCCGGCTGTACGTGCTGAAGCCTTCCTGCGGAGCGAAGGAGCAGACATTTTTGTTCCTGTAGGTGCAGTTGAACAGGTAGCAGCTGAGACTCTCCCCGGGCTGCCTCGGGTCCTCCTGGACCACCGCCACGGTGCAGTGAGGCTGGGAGCAGCAGGCGTGCAGGCAGTCCTTCCAGGTGTACACGCTCTCCGGGGCCAGCAGGAAGGTGGCCCCCTGCTCGATGGAGGCTTTGGCCTTGATGATGCGCTCCCCGACGGCGTTGAAGTCGCCCACACACGAGTCAATCACGTCGCCTACCTTGTACGCTTGGTCCTGCTGGAGCTGCTTGCGGAATTCCTCCAACAGCTCCTCCACCCCTGTTATTTTGGATTTGAGGTCCGATATCGGCGAAGAGCGAGCGTCGACATGTTGGCCTGCGGCCAGCAGCACAACACAAGCGAGCAGCAGCCAGGGATGCTGAGACGGAAGAGCCATGTTGTTCACGCAGTAAGACGGCGTCTCCCTCTGCCTCCGGCTGGTGTCCGACGCATGAGGGTCCACACAGCAAATAAAACCTTCCTACATGAACTCTTTCTCCGTTATACTAATGTTACCGCCGCTGTTTGACACAATGTTGGTCTCTGAACCATGAGCGGAGCAGCTAACGACTCGTCCTCTGACGATGCTAAAAATCCGCTGTTGTCATGGTGAGGAGGGGGGCGGCCGCGTGAGCACAGCGTTTGGCTGCTCAGCAGAAACCAGTGACGTCACAGTGATGGATAAACATGGCGAGGGGGAGCTGGCACACCTGTAGCTCTGTTATCTCTCTCTCTCCCTCTCTGCCTGCATCATTGTGTAACACACCAGGCTGGAATCCACGGTCAGTTAGTTAGTTAGGTAATTAAAGCAAATATATGTTAAGACATAAAATAAATTAAATTACAAAATACTGTATCAACAATTTCTTGCAAGGGAAAAGAAATGAAAAGAAAAAGCACCACACATGAAATCCCACATTTCAAGTGAATTTTGCAATGAAAAGAAATGTTTAAAAATCTAGTTTGTCTTGATAAAGGGCTCTTTTCTCATCTCTTTCTTCAGGTAAGCAGCTCATCTAAACGTTTCATATGTAAACAGCCAGCTTAATCTTCGTGCATCAGCCATACGTACAAAGTCAATATTTGTTTTCATGTTACTAAACAAAATGGAGCTCCATGTCAGCCAACAGCACATAGAACAAATCTGCGTTTCTTCTTCTAGACTGACATACCGTCCAGTTTATATCGTTTTGTAAAAAGTTAAGGTGAAACTTTACATAAGTATAATTTGCTTTTCAGGTGTTTATTATTCAGGTATTGTACATTACAGTAATGCATTTCAAATAGGTCATCCTGTCTATTTAATTTACACACATTGACTCAACATGATAGAAAAACTTTGCATTACATGTGACCCTTTACATTAAACCTATGTAATAAAATTTGATAGAAAATTTACATGCAATTAAAATACTTAAAGCCAACATTTTAGGCATAATTATTTGTGTGTGTAAAAACTGTTCTTAAAGAAATGTCAAAGTTAAAAAAAAAAAAAAAAAAATGAAGTACCACTACTCTGAAACTTTTCACTACATCTTGCAACTTTACATCTTTGTTAATCGGTTTATTATGTGTTACCTTTTGGCACGTCCTTATCATTCCACAACACCTTTTAGAAATCATTTTCTAGCCTGATAACTGTTTGTACTCAGCTATGACTGACTGCCAAAAACGGTTTTATTAAAGATAATTTCACCATTTAACTTTTAACAATGAAAATAAAAGTGACACAAGAGCGTCACTATGTCTTGAAAACAAATGCAATTTTAGGCAATGTAATAGGAGGATCGGTATGAGGTCAGAAATAATGAAGGTGGGGAAAGAATTGCATTAAGGCGCATCAAAAGTGCAAAGAAATGATTCCATTAAAATATGTCAAAAAGAAACAATTGAAGGAATAACATTAGGAACTACTTAAGCAAGCAGCACTGTTAGCCTACTGTAAATCACTGTCTTAGGTTTCATGTACCATCAAATTCAGCAAATAAGACACAATGATCGTACAATGTTTCCAAACCTCAGGCTATTCTAGCTAAGAAGCAAATCAGCCCGTCTAATATATTAAATTCTGATTTTATTATTAGGTCCTGGATAAAAATAAAATAACAGTTTCACACCAGAATCTGTAGCAGCTGGTTTCAATCGCAGACTGTGCTGATGGAGAGCAAAGTGTTCTTGTTTGTTAGTTAACAATTCTTGATTGAAAAAACAAATTATGCTTTTTAAAAGCGATAGGGAAAATGGGCCACTTTCAAAAAGTCCCCAGTGGCCCCTGTTCTATGGAGAACAGTAAAAACAGTTGATCCAATTTAAAATGTTTTATAGTAAGCCGAGTGAGTAGATTTCCTAAGAACCATAGAGTGTACTTTCAGTTAAAAAAATCTACTTTATATTAACTACCTACGTATATTCAGTGGTATTTGTAACAGAACACTTCTTACACATTTCTTTCACAGTTTCAAGATGAAAAGCTTTATTTTAACAATATATCACAAAAATCTCGAGTAATTTTAGATATGAAACAAAACGGACACACTGCTCATGATTATTTTCCCCATATCTGACATCTTGTTTTAAAATAAAAAAGGTCAAGGCTCTTCCATGTGAAATTTGTTTTGCATTTCAGATTTTTCATCACAACAAACACACATCAGATTGGATGATCATATCTACAGAACACAAGCAAGATAAGCACAATTTTGTCAGTGTACAACGATAAAAACAGAGCAAATGATTCAATGTAATATTAATTACTTACTGAATATCATCTCATTTGATTTGTGACATTAGAAAATACAATATCATACAATTCATTTTTCAAATGTGTTCATTATAGACTCTGTCTGATCCACATGGAGATTTAACTCTGTTTCTCAATGTATTTTTGAAGTACATAAATGTCATTCACATATAATTTTATAACACAATATTTACACGTCTCGGAAAAATAAAAATGTAGATCCGTGTTATAAAAGGAAATGTGGAAAAAAAAAGCATGAACAATTTAAATAAGTCTCAGTATGGATAAAAAATTAAAATAAAAGCGGGGCATGCACTGACATCCTTCAGATTACCATAACAATTAAATTAAAATGCATTAAATAAAGTAGTGATAAGATGCCGATGATAAAAACATTAGCACAGATGATTTTTGAATGTAGTCTTTTGTATCTCAGGCTTGTGTTAGAAAACGGTCAGTCTCAAGTTTTGTAAACGTTACATCTTGTAAAGACGGGAGAAAACTTTTTGAAAGTTTTCAAGATTTTCCTCCTTGTTGTCATTACTAACCCACCAGTAGCAAAAAGCTGCGTAATGTCCATCAGGCATAGCGAAACTAGTGGCACTTCTGAGTAATTGTTGCTTTCAAAGTGACCTTGTTTTTGTTTTTTTTCCCAAAAGCCTTTTTTCAAAATTATCAAAATACTCCCGACACGAAGAGTCAAAGAGTTTCTTGTGTGGGTGGAAAGCTGCTCTCCGTCAAACACAGGGTCTTCTCCTAAAAGTCTTGCTCTTATAAATACTGAGGTAAGAGGAGAATACTGAGTTGTTGGGACAAAGGTCCTGACTTCTCTGAGTGGTTGTCGCCACTTAAGGCCTCAGGTTGGCTTCTGCCTGTAGTCTGTGATGGCCTTCCATAGTTTACACAGGATCCCACCTCTGACAGGACACAGAGAACAGACTGGTCAGTCAGGTTACAACATACAACAGTGTGCTTATGTCTTATGTCCCTGTTTCTCTTGTCCACAGTGTCAGAAAACATGCCCTGTACATGAATTTGCACAATAGAGCTGCAAAGATTAGTCAAATAATCGATTAGTCAATCAAAAGAATATTAGTTGCCAACAATTTTTATGATTTATTTATTATGTCAGTAATTTTTCAAGCATAAATCTCAAACATTTGCTGGTTTCAGCTTCTTAAATGTGACGATTTGCTGCTTTTCTTTCTTATTTATGAGAGTAACTGAAGAGCCTTTGAGTTTTGGAAGAAGCAATCTGAAGACATCACTTTGGGCTCTGGGAATTTGTGATGAGAATTTTTTATTTATATATATATATTTGATAGTGAAAATAATCGCTGCAGCCCTAGTGCACAACATCAATATCTGTCAATTAATGTTACACGAAACAAGGTTTTTTACAAAATACAGAGAACAAGCTTTATGTAACTTTTACCACGTTAAATTTAAGACTTATTAATATGACACAGATGGAAATTGAATACCTGTTTCACATTAAAAGAAAGAATGATGGAAAACCACAATATGAAACAGAATTACCAGAGAATCATTTTTAGATTTTCCCAGCAGTATCATAATAATCAGTAATTCCTAATGATATAATTAATTAAATCAATGCAAACCGGACCCTGCTAAGTGGTAGAAAATGAATGGATGGATTAACATTGAATCATTAAAGGTGCAGTAGGTGATTCTGAAAAAGACAGTGGTCATCGTGGATGAGACTCAACGACTGGAATAAGACTAACTAATCAACTATCTTTCTCCAGACTTGCCTATCGGAACCTTAAATCTTTTTAGTTTGTGCAACAATTGACACATGAACTTATGACCTTCCTATCCACTGTAGCTAACAGTGGTGTCAATGCTTGCTATAGATCTCCTCAAAATAGGATTGAGCAGCCTCCTGTGCACACTGCACACAATCCACCCCTCACTTGGCTTATACAGTGTGTATAATATGTCCTGACAATGGCAACCTGGTGCAAAAACATTTTAAAACGTTAAACATTACTGCATACAGCAGGAAAGAGAAAAATATATAATATATAATATATAATATTTCATAATTTTTTGTTTGATTTTTGATTTTTTGAGGAAACTGAATTGAATTTTGAAGAGTTGTAGATACCCTGGACATATATCACTGTTTTGTTTTTTAATAGTGCCACTGGGGGGCGGTAAAGGCAGACATGTACACATACAGTAATGGCTTTAAAGGGGCACGATGTAGTTTAGGAGAAGAAATTCAAACTCAGAATTGTAATATTTACAATATGTGTGTAATAATGATGTATTAATACAAACTCAGAAATATCTATTTTTTCCATAAGTGAATAAACAAGCTGTTCTCAGAGGAAAATAAGGTCTCCAGAACACTGTTTGAAGCTAGAAAGGTGGCAGGGTCCGCCACATATAAACAAAGTAAAACAGTCTGAAATTGTGTTGTCCTTTAAGGTCAGTTTGTGAAATGAAAATGAAGAGTTTGTTTCTTTTTGGTTTGTTTAATAAAACTACACAGTGCACCTTTAAGAGTTTGTTTCAGTGATGCCACCAATGGGAGAAAAAGGTTTAAAACTGTCGTAGTAGTAGGCAACTAATAAACATTTTTAAAGATGTGATGTTGACACCTCAAACAACCACAGCTGAAAACAATTTCAGAACTTGTGAGCACTGTTTCACACTCAGCCCTGAGAAAAGGAAATGACACTTTTACTTCTTTATTCGGGCAACCGTACAGGATGTCTAGGAAATGAAGTCAAATTTTTAACTCTTGGATCCCCATTTAATCTCCATTATGAACAAAGAGGGTTGTCACTGCTTACTTCTGTGTTTCTGGTGTTCGGAGACCTGCAGTAATTTTTTTTAGATGTGAGAGTCAGCATGTATTTTAGTTGCTGAATACTGATAGAGGAGTGAAACTGTAACCAGTCATCTTGAAACGACAGAATGAAAGTTGACTACCTCAGTCTTAAACTCTTTAGATCGTCTCTTGTTACATCGTGGAGGATGTCGTTCAGCGTGTACTCTTCATTAAGTATCTGTAGAAACAAGTAACATTGTGGAAACATGGAAACAACCATCACAGGGTGAAAAACAATAATGTAATCTGGTGCTGTCACTGTGTGATGTTACTCAACAGACAGCTTCAAAGTGAAAGCAGGGACTCACTCTGTCTATGGAGTCCTGGTCAGCACCGTAAAGCCTCAGCCAGCTGGTCAGCTCTGGGTCTTCATGTCTCGGTGAAGGTGGATCCCTCTGTCCCTCTGGACCATCTGATAATGTGGGGACGTCTACGAGAGAGAATACAGGGAATAGACTTGTTTAGACACTATGGAGCCAGTCACCCAACATTTACACAGAAAATAAACTTTGTGCTGCAGCATCAAAATAATCATATTATAATGGAGTCTCAGATCAGATCAGCAAATTAGAATTAAAAGTTACACCATTTGTACCAACTGTAGGTGACGGAAAAGCTTTTTTTGACGTGCGTTTTGGTCACTCTGCACTTTTAATCACCCTGTGATTTATTTACTACAGACCAGCTGTGGATGAAAAGTGGAGTCTCAATGAGCCACAACTGGCTGTAAAATGGCTGCAGGTTGGTAGAAGTAACAGCAGAAGTAGTGCTAGTGTTTCATTCAGTCAGCGTAGGAAGGTAAATGAGACGACAGTACAGACCTGCGGGCTCAGATCGCAGCCTCAGTAGTCTGATCTCCTGCTCTCTCTCCTCCAGCACTTGTTGCAGGATGGCCTGATACTCTCTCTCCTTCTCCAGCAGTTGTTCCAGCAGCCTGCGGTCAAACGAGCCAGACGGAGGAAACGCGACGGAGAGATTTATTCTTATTTTATCAACAAGAAGTAATGAATAATTAATAACGTGACTAATGCGTCTGCATTGGATTTAATCACAGTGAGTGTTCCCGTCTACCTGTTGGTCTCCAGCTTCATCCTCCCCAGCTCCATGCTCACGGACCGCTGTGCATTATGGGACTCGTGGGAGACGGTGGAGCTGAGCGTGCTCACCCCTGACGTGGCCACGGTGTCGTCGTGAGTGGCGACGGGAGGCACCCGGCTCAAGTGGGTGGAGTTTCTGTTGGGCTCAACGTCGTCGTCCACGTCCTCCTGCTCGGCCGGGTCGCTCTCTGAGGCCAGACTGAAGTGAGGCCTCAGCTCTGGACACACAAACACACAAGACATTACTGAAGTGATTTAATGTCAGCATTTCATTTGATTATGTATTTTGTTATGGAAATACACTGCTTCTACAGAAAGTATAACTGAGTATGCACAAATATGTTTTAATAACTCTAATACACTTTCTAACTCTCTAGTTGTTGCACACTTGAGTTTTGGATCCATGTTTTTCTTTTATCCTGCGTGAATACTTGCATTGTTTACCATGACAATTCATAATTTAATACAGATAGCGGTGCAGTAGAGCTGCAACTAATGATTATTTTCATTGTCGATTAAAGTGTCTGTTATTTCCTCGATTAATCGATCAGTTGTTTGATCTAAAGAAAGTCAATAAATGGTGAAACAGGTCAATCAGTGTTTCCCAAAGCCTAAGATGACGTCCTCAAATGTCTTGTTTTGTCAACAACCCAAAGATATGTAGTTTACTGTCATAGAGGAGGAAAGACACCAGAAAATATTCACATTTGAGAAGCTGGAATCAGAGAATTTTGACTTTTTTTGTTTCTTAAAAAATTACTTAAACTGATAAATCGATTACCAAAATAGTTAGTGAATTTCCAATTCATCAAAATACGCTTTCTTAAAATACTTTCTAACAAATTAGACCTCAATCCGTTGAAGCTCTTCAGCGCAGTAGTTCAAATGTATGTGTTATATAATGTTACATGTTACAGATGATACAACCTACACTGAAATGTGGTTTCAGATTTAGAAAACTATGACAATGAAACAAAATACTTGGCTGTGGATCTCTAAAATTTCTTCATCAGGTTATCTTACTGCACACCAGCCGAGCCTTGAAGCTGCTACTACTCCACACAGTAGTAGCAGCCGCAGTAATGCTCCCATGACGAGTGGGGCGTACTCCACACAGGACACTTATCTATTGTGCACACGTGGGTGATTTTGTTATTTTACCATCACTGAACATCCGGCAGACTCCGAGATATCTGTTGTGCAACAAAGAGCTGTGACGACTGCAACTTCCAGGGTGCAGTCCTGTATTTATCAAACAGCTCTGCCCTGAGGGACCGGTGATAACTTATTTAGGGGCGATCTGCTCGAGACACTGATGAGGTTACCTGGCACAAGGATCGTGATGGCCGTCTGCACAGCTTTGCGGATGATGTTGTCCAGAGCGAACATCCAGTGAGGCTTGATGTTGTGGTTTCGCAGCACTTTGTTCACCTGACGACAAGAAGAGTTTCACACTTTTACTGTGTTTTCTTATATTTTTATATTAAAAATTAATCTCTTTTTAATTTGAATTGATTTTTGTCAGACCAAATATCCACAAATGGACCTTAGAAGACTTACATTATGTGTGCTGATATTTTAATCTTATTTTTTGTACATTTAAACTCCTGCACAACAAACCAAACTCTGAATCTTCCCAGTTTTATCTTCTACTTTAATCTGTTCTCTCTTATGACCAACAGGAGGCATCAGAGCTTCATGTTCTTGTAGGATTACGCAACACCCCTTTACAAATATGAAAACAACCACTTGCTTCAGAATCGTTTCATCTGCATAACTGCATTTCTGAGGGGGAGAGCAGTTCAGCCTTTTTACAGAATGTGCAACTGCTCCCGACAGATTCCCCTTTCACTGCCTCACTTAAAGGTTACACGTTTCTCAGTTATCTGTCTGATCTCTGTGCAGCAGGAGCAGCAACATGGCAGCCTGTCGGCAGCTCATGTAGAATGACAATAATTATACTGAAGTGTTCAGTGCCCATGGTTTATGCATAGGCTAGGAGCATCACTGCCTGCAAATAGGAGATGGATAATAGACAGGATCACATGTTACAGATGCAGGAGAGAAGGAAAAGAGCAGCATTTGAGGGGAATATCAGCTGACCGTCTCTGTAATCATTATCTGCTGCTGTGATGTTAGCTGGTGTTTGTGTCAACACTCACAGCATCCTGGAAGCCGAACAGCACGACCTGCAGCTGACTGATGGCGGTGCTTTCAAAGTCCAGCTCCAGCTTGAGTTGAGACAGCGTGTTGGCGATGATTTTCCTGTCTGCCATGCGAACAAAGTCGGCCAGACTGACCACGAGGGTGGAGATGTGCTGAGGCTTCAGCTTCATTGCCTCAGAGCCCTGGAGGTGAGAGAGTCAGAAGCCATGACGGGTAAGGTTGAGGTGCACATTTAGTATGAGGAGTTTTATATTTGAGGTATGTTTC
This sequence comes from Pagrus major, assembly GCF_040436345.1. NCBI lineage: Eukaryota > Metazoa > Chordata > Actinopteri > Spariformes > Sparidae > Pagrus > Pagrus major. Next base: position 12,853,091 of record NC_133236.1, read on the forward strand.
TTGATTTTGGTGTCTGGCTGGTGGTGTTATCCATGACTGACCTGTGTGAGGGCCTCCATCAGGTTGGCCACCACCTTGTCCCGGTCCTCGGTCAGGATGCGGTGCAGGGTGGCTCGTCTCTCGCTGTCCTTCCGGAGCATAAAGAAGCCTGAATCCTTCTCATCAGGAGATGGAGGCGCGCTGTGGTCCTCAAAGTTCTCCACTGGAATGCTGGGTAAAAAAAGACAAAAGATTTTGGATTCAGGATCAGCAGATTTTTTCCCCCTCACTTCCTGGGACTTCTGTACTATTGCAATAAAAAAGGGAAAAATAACTCTTGTTGAACTGAGACATATGCAACTGAAGATGAGGGGTCACAGGCAGATATCGCTTTGTTTTAAGGGGTCACATGTTAAAAAAGGTTGGGAACCGTTGACTTACACCATTGTGTGGCACAAAAATAGTGTTTGCATGAGAATAAATCCAACTAAATTTGAAAACTAGCTTAGTATTCATCAATACTACCATTTTAAGCAAACATTATAATAATCTAAGGTCAAGTCAAATGACTGAATATGCAAAGACGACCTCCTTGACCCCTTTTAAAACAGGTCCAGTGCCCTCTCATCCCACCTGAGGAAGAGTGACCTTGGCCCCTTGACATCCCTCTCGCTGTAGCACTTGACACTTGGCTTGAAGATGAAGGGGTTGGTGTTGAGGTCGTTGTCAGGGGAGACGGAGCCATACTCGCTGCTGCTGCTGGTGTCCTCCACCACCACTGGCACCGGCAGGGAGATACTGCGCAGGTACTCTGAAGGACAAAATATTTTTGCTTGTTGCCTCATTTATGCACTACCAGTCTGATGCATGGCAGCACAGAGGGAGTTCTTATACCAATCAGGAAATAGGAGCTATAACAAAAAGAGCTAAAGCTTTGAAGAGGTTGAAATTAGTAAAAGTGCTGATGGAAAATTGGTTTCTTTTTCAGAAAAGACACAAAGAAAATCAGATAATACTCATTTATCATGTTCAGGGAGAAGAGCTCTATCTGATACATCTGGCAGCAAATTACAGCCACTCTGTTTAAATTATGAAACACATTATAAAGACTTGCAAGCATTTGGAGCGAAGTCATGTTGTGCAATGTCTATTTTGAGTTCTTGGAAAGGGCAGAGTCGTGCGAGGAAGGTAGCCTCTCGCAGAAAAAAAAAACAAAACCGTAGCCTGGATACCCTTCAGCAGAGCAGACAGATGTTTCATGCAACTGTCATACAGATTATAAACAAGTTTCCTGTAGTGGCAAATATGTCTGAAAGAAGAAGAAAGTTTAGAGAGTGAAGTAACATACCTGACCCCGGTGTCAGAGCTGTGGGGGGAAAAACATAAAATGTGTCATCAGCAGCAACAAAACGGAACATGATTTCCATGCAAGACTGACAGAACAACATTTCCAAGTAGGCAAAGCTGTAAAAAAACAAAACAAAATCTATTGTTGTGGTGCCAGGGTTCATGACAGCATCACTGCTGCAGGGCGAAAACTGAGATTATTGTGAAATCAAGACAATGAAGGTGAAGACAAGGGTGTGTTCAGGCTGCATAATAAACACAATATCCACTGTTCAGGTACTATGGAACACACCCAAAATACAGTATATAAACTTTAAAAGACTTGTCTACATGTGAGTGGCTGATCATGATGTGCAAACACATGTTAAGCACTTCTAAATCTCTAGATGCAGTCTGCTTTCCCACACAAGTGTCAGTTAATACCACCCTCATGTCTGTTTGATAAATATGAAGCTGGAGCCAGGAGGCGGTTAGCCTAGCTTAGCATAAAGACTGGAAATGGGGGAAACAGCTAGCTACAAACTCAGCCAAACTATTCTTTTAACTTCTACCTTGACGTCTGTATAACGTTTTCTTGTTGCACTGTTACTGAGAGATTTTAAACTGCAGCATATCTTTATCACCTTATATGGACCCCGGCAAACCTTGCTACTACTTTATGGAAGCTAATGAAGATCCAAAGTAGAAAAACATCAACAAGACATTCTCAGCTGAATTGAACCTACCTGTGAAGCTACTCTTGCTCTTCTTCTTGCGGCTGGTGACGGTGAGGAACTCGTCGGTGAGCAGGTCGAGGGCGGTGGCACGGCGGTCCGGGTCGGGCTCAAAGCAGCGTAGGATGAAGGCTTTGGCCTCCAGCGACATGGACTCTGGGATCTCCGGGTGGATCTTAAACATGCCCACCTGCAGAGAAAAGACACACAGAAGGAGCCCTGAATTGACATATACAGAAAAACAAATCAAACTAAGAGCACACTGCCGCTCTAAACCTCTCAGGATAATTGTTTTATTCTCTGCGAGGACTCAACTGAAGTGTTAAGTGTCTACCCAGTGAACCCTGATACTGTGCCTCAGGCCCAGCTGTAGTTCAGGGGCAGCACTTAAGGGCAATAACACTCAAAGTTCAAGCGCGCGCGCCTCTCATGACAATATAATGCTAGAAATTCCTGCCGTTGCTGTTGAGGAATGTTGACTTAAGATCAGCAGGGAGATACCCCTCCCTCGAGACATTCCACAAGGATGAGTGAAGAATATATAAGGACTGTTTTACTGTTTGGGTAACCTCTGAACAGCAGACACACTGCAGACACGATATGAGATCCTGCGAGAGACAGACATGATGAGATTGTGCCTCCAAGAATTCTGTGATCTTTATCCAGAAAATGTGAAGAGCTCCCAGTTTCTTCTTTCATGCTTTGTTTACTAGAAGGTATATTCAGCGCAGGAACGTACTCCTCCATGTTTGAATCCACAGCCCTTTAATTATATTACATCTTATGGAAAATTCCTCTGAGGAGTCCTTTAATGCTTTCCAGACAACCTTTAAACATCTTTACCGTCCTTAATGGGCCACACATGCATGGCTAAGAACAATAATTCATGGGTGTGGAGCACTTTACATTTCCATCCAAAGCAAATACACAGTGCAAATCGTGCGAGTAAAAGACTTTAGACAAAGCCACGTGCACATAGAAACTGGAAAACAAAACATGAGGTAGTCTGTGTTCTCGGTGAGCCACGCATGTTTGTTTGTGTTCAAACAAACGTTCACGCACAGACAATATTTGGAGTTTCTACTGGGCTGGATCACGTTACAGCACGCAGGTGGTGACACAACGCAGGTGCACAACGGCTGATTCACTGGTTTTGTTTCCATAAAAAGAGGAACAGATAAGTGCTGACGCCACACATGCAGATGGTGTCTTATGAATTTAGAGAAGGTTTTTTTAAACACAGTGGATTTAAAAGGTATGAGGTGTTAGTTTGCATGTGAAGTAGGTTTCCATAATTTGAATATGTCAGTGGAGCTGTCAGTTTGAGTTTGAATAAAAGTCTTACAGTATTCTTGACTATCATGTCTGGTCCCATTATGGAGGTCTGGTGAGAACTTTAATCAGGCGATAAAAAGAGAAACTTAACACACGTGGTAACAATGACGCACGTCATGTTTTAACTGGATGGCAGTGTCATAAGTTGTGCGTCATATGTGTTTTTTGGCTAAAATGTAACAGTGATCTCTCTTTTCTAAAGTCTTGCCTATCTGTTATTTAAATTATTATCAATGTAATCTGATTACATTCATGTATATCCTCAAACCGTTGTGATCTCCCCCCTGATAAACCACCACATGAAGTTTCATATGTAGGCCACAAGATAACAACAAAACCAACTCCATGACAACTGAGCAAACTCAATCTGCTGATTGGGAGTAAGTTAACCTTCTAAACTATATCTTACTAAATAAATAAATGAATGAAATGATTGAATGTTAACCTTAACATGTTTATTTTTTCTGATGCTACTTTTGGTTGCTATGGTTGGATAAGATCGAGTATGAGAAAAAATATATTCACAAAACTTTTTAGAAAAATATTAAGTTTCAAATTAAGATAGCAACAACATGCACCATCAATTTGCTACATCATCATGACTCTTAATAATTCTTAAAGGTGAATATATTTAAATTAGAACTAATGAAAAGATTTTTCATGACTGTATTTTGCGCAAGACTTTCAACTAACTGTTGCTGTACACAGGCCTGTGCATGTTATTCGCTCCTTAGTTTTGGCCTCAAAAAGCACGACAGCTTTAAGTGACCTTAACAGCAGACAAAGCTTATGTCAGAGATATTGATATATAGATACATACCGATTCTGGAGATCTGAATTGGTTTCAATAGTCATTTTCTGCAGTATCAATAGCAGCAGAGCTTTCTCACTCTCCTCTCCCACAGCAAGTTGACACATGCCCCACCTTGCTGTTGTGCTGAACAAGCAGTTCACAAGGCTTGTCAACAATTTTGTGCCTTGAATGTTGTGTCAACACTGAGCAACATGGTATCAATTATTATTTATTTTTCTAGGCATTGTACTGAAGTAAGAAATTACAGTATCACAACAACAACACTGTAGAATAATCTTTAAACATCATAAACACGAATTAAGAACTAATTCAGTTTCAGTGCAGCTCATTTTCTGTTCATACAACAACAGGAAGCTGATGGTAAACTCTTAACATGAAATATATCTCAGATACTTGCATATCAAGGGAGCAATTAAAAAAAGTTTCCTAACATGAAAACTGACCACATCCTCAGTTCCGTTGAGCTGCAGCTGTTCACCGGCTCTGTTGATCAACACTTTGTGGAAGATGTCACTACAGAAACAGATGTTCGCCTGCCTTCTGCAGCCCGTTTGCTAAAATTAAACACATCACCCAGAGGAATGATGGGATATGTGACTGCTGGTGTCTCTCACCTTGAACATAGCAGCCTGCGGCTCTCCCAGTTCATAGAAAGGTGGTTTCCCAGTGGCCATCTCTATGATGGTGCAGCCCAGAGACCAGATGTCTGCTGGCTTGCCGTATCCCCGGGGACCCTTGTCTATGATTTCAGGAGCCATGTACTGTAGTGTGCCTGGAAGAGAAACATAAATACAGGATAAATACATAGACAGAGATGATGTTCGTTAATGTAGATGCTCATTAAATGTCAGTAACTGTGCCAGTAATGGTGTAAAATACTTTCAGAGTGTATATTATATAAAAGCGGCTCAATGTGCAGTCATCTCGCTGGCAACTTATCTGATGTATTTGGATCTGGATGCGTTCGTTTTATCAATTTATTGTAGACGGTTTTAATTCTGATTCTTTTAAATTTGTCCTTAAGAAACAGTTTGACGTTTTGGGAAATACACTTATTTGCTTTTCAATTGTTTAACCCAGCTTGTAGAAACAGCACTGCTGGACCATTTCTTCGCCGAAACCAATAGAGAGCTGCAGGGATGATGTATTTTTGTAGGCTAACCGGGAAGTTAGCATCGCCCTCGTTCCCTCGACAAAAAGTTTTTCCATTAGATTTTGGATTATTGCAGAAAATCAGCTCTGTGGCAAACACAAGTTTGTGATGTACATTTTGTTCAGCAAAATGATCTTCACAGATGAACACCACTTTTATGATTTATGTTAGACAGACTTCAGCGTCACCAAAACTAAGCCTCCTACTACATTATACTATACACACACTTTACTATAAATTGTTAATTCATAAACTGGAAAGTTTGAGTTAGAGTAGTTTGCAAGTAGAATCCACCTGGAGAGACAGACTAGTAAACAGGTGACATTTAATGTCCCCGACAACCTCTGTCATCAAATTTAGCCTCTTGTTAGCTATCAGCTTTTTAAAGACACTTACCAACTCACAAGTGGGGTATTTATTAATGTGTTCTATGTCACAGAAAAAAAACATGACTCTTCTCTTAAGCTTATGCTAACCACAGACACACATCCAAACAAAAGACCTTAAAAATATCACATTGACTTTAAGTCGAGAGAATTGGAAGGGCAAAAATTCGACTAATTTTCATGTTTTAGGAGTGGTTCCTGCGGCCCTCGTTAACTTCCTTGAGTCTCTACTTGGAAACCTGGATATTGCTCCAAGCCAAGAAATAGTTCAGATGTAACCCCCAGCGAATTGTAATTTTATAATTCAGTCCTTGTTCGGATTAGAAAGGGGATAAGACAAGATGTACGGTTATTGATCCCGCGTAGGAGACTTTCAATTTGACACAGCAGCACAAGGGAAATGATAAGATACTTCTTAGCACAAGGCAGAAATAAATTAAGAGAAAAAATAAAACAGAGTGAAATAAAAGATACTCGAATAAATAAGACAAAGCAGGATAGAAATGTTATATATCCTAGATGGATCCGTGTGTGTGCCTGTGCAATGTTCATGTAAATGTGCAATGTGCAAAAGATTGAGATATACACACAATGTATACACTCATACATGTGCAATTAAATCAAGATTAATCAAACAAGGTGCATGTTAATTAGTGAGCTTTAGATTTGTTAGCTGTGGACACTAGCTAATTCAGTCTTCATGCTAAGCTAAGCTAATAGCCTCCTGGCCCCAGCTTCTATCTGACAGATACAAGAGTGGTAACAATCTCATCATTAATCCAACTTCCCAAAATGTTGAACTGCTCCTTTAAAATGCAACCCACAATTGTGCGGATTAGCTTTTAACCCAGTTTCCAGTCTCAATGCTAAGCTAAGCTAACTGGCTGCAGCTTTATATTCATCCAACAAACAAAAGAGTGGTAACAATCTCATCATTAATCCAACTTCCCAAAATGTTGAACTGCTCCTTTAAAATGCAACCCACAATTGTGCGGATTAGCTTTTAACCCAGTTTCCAGTCTCAATGCTAAGCTAAGCTAACTGGCTGCAGCTTTATATTCATCCAACAAACAAAAGAGTGGTAACGATCTTCTCGTCCAACTCTCTGCAAGCGTGAATTAATTTTCTTTTCCAAACTGTGAAACTGCTGATTAAAGTGTGAGTGTCTTCCCCTGTTTCACCTAATCAATAAGTAACTAATAAATGAAGTCAATTAATGACAGGGAAAACAAACTCTGACTAATCTTAATTACATTCTGCACGTGTCAATAGTAGAAGGAAAAGTGTGTCAAACCTGCCGTCTGCTTGAGGCATAATAAACGAACATTTGCTCTTTTTGCATTCGACAGCCTTGTGTATAGCACTGAAGATGAAAACAGGCCCTGCAGATGAAAAAGTCTACAAAGCTATTCATAATATCGAACTCCACTTGATTAATTTTCAAGGTAACAAAATGTTTCAGTCAGTAAAAGGTAAAAGCGACAGCAGCGTATGAAAGAAACTTACGTAAATGCCAAAAATAGCCTTGCATTGAGTCTAATTATAAGTTGCCTCGCTCTTGAGGTAATGACACAATTCTTAAAAATGACCAATCAGGTTACAAGAGCCTTATCAGGGCTTATGGCCTTGGTGAGACACAGCAAAAAGCCTTTCTGTGCTGCCACGTAATCGCAGCTCAGTCCAAAGTAACATTTCAGCTCCCCATTCAAAGGACTCTTTTGTTCTAAGAATAGCTCGCTGGACGGTGTGTGCTGCTTTTAGAAGCTCACATACTGAGCTAAAAACAGGCAGGGACACATTTATAGCAGAATGAGCTATAAAAAGGAGTAGCCCAGTTTCCTGAAAAGAGCTCCACCATCGGGGTAAGTCCCTGTCTATACCAATCAGCTGCCAGATGGTCTAATCCAAGGAGGTCAAACTGAGCTGCAATTGGCCGCCGTGGTGTCGACATCACACAAGACACAAACCTGCCCGCAGACTCAAGCCAAACCCAGCGTCTCTGAATACAAACAGTCAGTGATATCACTTATGTACCTAAGCCCTGAGACGCAAGAGAGAAAAAAGAATTTATCAGTGAAAATAAAGTTTTTCCAGGATCATTTTTGAAGGTTTTTTTCCGTATGTGAAAGATTAGTCAATTATTTAAGTGTTTGTTGTTGTGATACTCATTCTGACCACAAGAGGATGTAAGTTTTAATTTTCGTATGCACTCTGAACACAAGGCATGACAGGAATATGACATAGCTTGTTACCACACGCATATCCTTGTGTCTAGAGTGCGTGGGGAAATTAAACTCACCTGGAAGAAAGCGTGAATGCTTTTATTTCTATGTAGAACATGGGGTTGTGGTGCACTTCTGCCTCTTGGGGCCGACATGAGTATTACAAAAACAAACACTAACAAGGTCCTGACAATGAAAATTACCTGTCAAAACTTTCACATATGAAAATAAAAGAAACCTTAAAATAATGTTTCTGGAAATATGTGTTTAAAACAACAAAAACAAACTTGAAAACATCTAGTTTTCACCTGTTTTAAAAGATGAAAAAAAGAAAGCTTGAAAGTATTCTAAAAATTCAAAAATAGATGTCAAAATCTTTTTTTTTTTTGACTTGCCTGTCAGGGCTTCCGTACATTAGTGATACTTTCGTACCCTGCCAAAACGTTGACAGATGACAAAGTCATCCTGGCAAAACAAACTTTAATGGCTAAATAAGATAAAATCCTTTGAAAATGTATCATTGGATTTTTTTTCTCTCATTTGCCTCTCAGGGCCTCCATACTTACTGGCCAAGGAACTGAGACTGATTACTGTTGTTTCCTGAAAATGCAGATTTGTCAGGAATTTAACTAACACTTTAAGTATTTTTGAGGGTTTGTGTGTGAACAGGAAGCAGGGGGTGATTAAGTCTGGCAGTCGGTGGGTCAGAGCGTACCTGTGAAAGTCTCAGTGCAGGGGTTGATCCCCGCCAACCTCTTGGATGTGCCAAAATCTGATATCTTCAGGACGCCGCTGTAGGTGTTGATGAGAACATTATCACCCTGTGGATCGAAAATACATCCATGAGAACACCACACACCCATTCCCTCGCTCAAATTCCCCAGTCATGATGGTATTGAGATTATGCCAAGTGGCTGCAAATCCCCGAGAGTGACAAACAGCAGGTTACAACACAGTGCGTGGGAGGACGAGGGCGACATCCCGGTCAAAACAAGGTGATTAACATTTACGCGCCGTTAATGACGCTTATATGACTGTGTTGTTAAATCAGGTGGATGCACGGGGGAAGAGGCTGCTGAACCTAATGACTGTGTGTGATGGAAGTGTTATCAGTGTTGGTTTGTCATAACTGAGATAAAACAGGGAGGGGATTTTACAGAGAAAGAGAAGTCAGGATTTACCGAGCTAAAGAGAAAATGCTGTGAGCAACTGGGATGCTGTTTGAATGTGTCACACCAAATCAAATTTACTGTGCACAACGAGTCACAGAGACTGAGCCCTCAAACAAAGAGAAAAAAACTGAAGTTCTGCAGCCCTTAAATAATTTACCTAGTGTCTTACTTTATTTTACTTACATAGTGTGTGTCCGTCTGCGCATGTTTGTGGTTCGGGACTCATTAATATCTTTGGGGGGATGGCTGATTTTTTCTTCTTGTATTGTATTCTTCTTTTTTGTTGCATTTTCTTGTAATTGTTTATTTTTCTGCACATTAATTCATCTATCCAACCATTTAAGCTTTATTTTATTTTTACATACTGGCACAATGAGAGTAGTAACTCTCTTTTTCCTGGCTGTCCTGTGTTTATAGGACAAAGAAAGAAGAAAAATACCAAAAAAAGAGGCAAAGATACAGTATAAATACATACATTAACAAAAAACATGTTTCCTGTTGCTGTTTGCATTTTAAATTAAAGCAGACAGACTTTACTTGTCATTAAATATGCTATAAATAAAATTATTTTGCCTTACAAACCTCTAGTCTGCAGTTCTTTAGTTTTTCTTAAATTGACATTTTTGCAGAGAACATTAGTTGTTGTGAAACCTCAGCTGATGCTAAGGTAAGGCTTAGTGCACCTCCCACATACCTGTCAATCAAACCCCGTGGACACTGGCCAGTACTGACATCTTTCCCCCGCATTTCCTGTCGACAAAGTTTAGGTTTCTGTACGCGGCGCACCATTTTATTTACTGTTAAGTTTCTCATCTCCAATATGCAGGAGCCTTACATGCACCTCACCAAAATCACTTCCTTGTTTCTGGTCGTGAAAATGCAGAGATGACACCGATGTCTCACATTCACCAGCTGTTCCTTTTTTGTTTTTCTTTAGGTTATCTTAAATTGACATTTTTGCAGTGCACCTCCCACATATCACCTGTCAATCAAACCGTGTGGCTACTTGCCAGTACTGACATCTTTCCCCCTGGACTTCCTGTTAACAAAGTTTAGATTTCTGAGGAAGGTGCACTATTTTTCTGGTCTGTTCGGCCCCGTAGCTCTAACTCCTCATGCTAACTACCCCGTTCTTCCATCTATTACAACAAAATGCAGATGTTAACATGAAAACCTCTCGTGCTAATGAGAATGTCAGACGAAGCGTCGTAGTCCACAAAACATTTCTGGAGCATTCTCCTAAACAACTGAGCTAGATGGGCACTTGTTTAAAATGTGACAGAAGAATTGTTATGATGCACCAAAGCTGATTAAAACAGAATATTAATTACACAGTAACATCTGTTCGGTCACCTTGATGTCTCTGTGTGCTATCTGGTTGTCGTGCAGGTATTTGAGTCCCTCGAGGATCTGCCGCGTGTAGAAGCCGATGGTGGACTCGTTGTTTTTCAGAGGGCCCCACTTGGACCTCAGCAGCGCAGACAGACTCCCTGGATGAAGGAAAAAACACAAAGTACAGCGATGACAGGCCCGTGGAGGATTTCTTTAAGATGATACTTGAGACTTGGAATATGCTGCACAAGCTGTTTGGTGAGCGACCTTTTCTTCTATCTTATTTTGTGCTCTTTAGTTTGAATCAAACTCTATTCTTATATTTTTATTATTTCCCCTTTTTATAAGAACATAACAGATCTCACCTCCAGGCACCTGCTCCATGAAGATCTTTATGAAGCCGTTCTCGCTGATGGATCCGAGGTACTGGACGATGTTCTTGTGCTTTAAGTGCTTGTGAAGGGCGATCTCCTCGTGGAGCGGCTGAGAGTACCTGCATTTAAAAACACAAGAGACCAAAACACTTGGTTACAGATGCAAGAAAGGAACAGATGACGAGATGATTCATCTTAATCCCAGAAAACAGGTTGGATAGTGTAAGTAGGTGTGTAGGATGCCATGCTGATACAACAGCAGAGAAGAAGGTTAAATACTGAAGAAGTTACACTTACTAAAGGTCAGCTATTACTGTCTCTACACTTTTTGCAGTTTTTTTTTTAAGTTTCCTGTTGAGGCCATTAAAATGACTAATTGCTAACACAAATTAAAGGTAAATTTATAGTTAATTAAAATTTAGTTAATGGTTCTTTGACTGTTAACAAACAATGAAATGCTTTACAAACCCTTTTTTCAAGCAATTGTAAAGGGTTACGAACATCAGTTGTAACATTATAACCACCATCCAAATAATGTTTATAGAACTACACAGTATTTATTAAGCATCTACAAAGTATAAACATTAGTTGCATCCTTATAATAAACAGTTGCTTAATGAACTATTAACTAAAGTTTAATTAACTATCAATTTAGCATTTATTAAGCATCTACAGTGTTAAGTGTTAACGATTCATTTGTTGGAAAAGGTCCCAATCTTAATGAAAATGTATTGAAAAATTAAGCGTAACGTATCACGTCACATATCGCCTGATAATAAATTGATTGATTGATTGGTTGCGCAGTTTCATTGCAAAAAGAAGGCTTATGAAGATGTCACATGCCACAGTCTTGTTTCCTCAATACAAGTAAACAGAACAGATGCAGATGATATGCCAGAAGCTAAACAAATAAACCTGAAAAACAGCGAGCCTGAGTCTTGACAACATGCCTACCAGCAGTTTATTCTCACTTTCAGCTCCCAGAGTGAATCACACACTCTCTTCCTGTCTCTTTTCCTGTCTTGGGATTTCAATCCACTCCTGAATTATTTACCCTAATTCTCCACATTCTTCACCACTGAGCGCCCGGCTGACTCACTGATATGATTAGCTGCAGTGAAATCATCTCGTCCATGAGAGAGCCTACTGTAGAGCTATGAGGAGACAGCCCAGTTTAAGCAGTGACTGTGGTGGGAATTCAAGGTGGAGGGTGGGAGTTGTTGCCTTCACAGCTCTCCACTAACCCGTCACTCAAGTGGATTCCAGCCCACTGAACACCAGGAACCACCGGGGACTCTGCTGATCTGCGCCTCACGCTCTCAGTCGGAGGGAAGCAGTACATTAGCAGCTCAGACACATGTTTATATTCGGGTTGTAATGTCATCTCTGCACTGGATATTAAAAAGAAGATTTGTAGGGATTGCTAAAAAACAGCAAAGGTCAGCGGGTGCCCAAAAATATTAGGGATTCATCCTCTGGGGACCATAAATATTCACAGGGAACTTCAAGGTACAATGTGGAGTTTTTGATGACTCATAGTACGTTTTTACAAGCGTTTCCTCATTTTGATTGCACGTATACATATTCCTGCCACAAGTTTCACATACATAAACATATCCAATGTTGGATTTTAAGTACTTATTATACGAGGAAGGAAACAGGACCAAGAGTAAGTCTAATGCCGCCATCTTGATGATTTTGGAACGACTTGTCAATCACAAGGTAGACCTGCCCTAAAACATACCTGGTTTATCATCTACAGTGTTTTACTCTAAATGAGACCATATTTCATATAATGAACATCATGCTGCATTGAAGAAGATTTGAAACGGTTGAGACCATTAACTCATCAGGAAACTAATCAAGTCAGAAGTTGGGTAATTTTCTCATAAGCTTACATACAATCTGACTTCTATTGAAACCAGTGGAACACAGTGTGAAACCTTCAGCGTGAGAAATTAAAGTGAACATGAGAAACATCTGAAGCGAGTCTCACCTGCTGTCTCTTTCTGGGATTTCCTTGATGGCCAGGCGGACCTGGTTGCTGAGGTCTCGGCCTGCGTACACAACTCCGAATGTACCTTTACCCAGAACCACCCTCTCTCCGTGCTCATCATACTCATAGTCGTACTGTGGAGACAAGGGCAACACGCAGTTAAATAGTGATAATGGATGTTAATGTAGATTTAACAGTATATCGGTCAACCTGTCTGTCTCTTATTTTTGCATATGTGATAAAAATAGTACAGTATAAAACCTTTTGTGGCTCCAGAAGTAATCTGATAAACTGCCTCCAGTGATAAGTAATTTGAGTTTCTGTATTTTTATTGATTTTTATTTATTCAAACAGGATTTTTACAGACTACTGTAATCCTCTCACATATAAAGTAGGTTCCAAGCATGATAAAACACCAGAGACGAAATCCAAATTTGTTTTATTTGAATCCTTCAAACATACATTCACTTTTAAGTCAAATATTATATATTATTACATTACATTATATTATAACATAATCCAGAAAAAAATGGTAGTTGGATTATTTTTAAGTGATTTAATAGATTACAACACTTTTTCTTTGGTATTTTCTAAACCTTAATAAACCCTTTATTTGTTTACATCTTAAAGGGGCACTATGGAGTTTTGGAGAAGAAATCCAAAGTCACAATCATAATATTTACAATATTAATGAGGTAATAATACAAACTCAGAAATATCGAGTGAACCTATAAAATAGTTTAAAAGTAATCTTTAACTCACAAATCTGAACAAATGCCTTCCTTTCAGTAAACCCTGCGTGTTTTGTAACTGTACTGTTATTTTCTTTAACAGGTTTTTAACATTCTTATAAGATTATCAGATTATTGGTCGTTTCTTTGTAATCAGATTACTTTAAACCTGTTACATTGATTCCAAGGCCCTGGACAACCTCAGTAAGAGAGGCTCAGCTGACGTTCTTTTCTTTCTGATTCATGTGATTCATGTTTACATGAAACAAGCTGAGTCTTATGTTTTTAGGACATGTTGTGTTGTAAAAAGGAAAATGGTTCTTGAGAGAAACCTGTTAGACATTTGATTTGTGCCACGCCGCCGAGTCAAAAAGGGCGCGGCAGCGTTTTTGTGTAATTAGCTTTTCTTTTCCCGAGGCTCTGCTGGGAAGACAGGTGAATGCAGCAGCAGGTGTCTGTTCTCTACTGTCAAAGCAGACAAAGCGCACAAGCTAAATCCAGGTCTTATCCCAGCAGGTTGCTGTTCGTTTTCTCTGGGTTTGCTGCTGAGTTTTGATCCAGTTATTCTAATGCAAACTGTGATGAACTGAATCAGAAAATCCAGAGTTCGTGCTTAAAACGGATCTTTGTCGAAATGTTATGAAAAGCGAGGGGAAATGCACGTTCTAACAAGGCTTATTAACAGCTTAAAGATGGTTTTGTGGTACATTTTTTCTGTCGTTGCTTCAAATCTTTGGAGGGAAAAACCTCAATCACATCATATTTCCTGTGACATTTTAAAAACAGGCACCGCAGAGCCACAACAGGATGTAACAAAACAATGTTCAGACAAACAAACAGGCACAGTGTTTCTTGGTACCCAGCATTGAAATGAGCTGCATTACTGCACATTTTGGAAAAGTTATGAATTTTGTCTAAATCTGTGTTGGGGGCACGATGTTCTCACTCCCAGCTCTCTCAAATATGTTCTACTACTGCACCAGAAGAGAGCTTTCAGAAATGAGCGTCAAACTAGTGAATCTAGTCATCAGTCCTCTCACCTCTAAGGCGTCGGTGTCACAGTCTCCCTCCTCTGGACCCTTCCAGGCCTCCTCTGTTATGCTGTTGACCAGATCGCAGAATCTACCAAAGAAAAGGAAAATCAGTCACAAATATACAGATCACACACATATTTACAAGGATGCCTACAAATATAAAGCAGAGTTTTAATGTTTGTGGACCATTTTTATTGTTTTGGCTCCAGTCCAGCACATCTGATTTGTATTAAAACAATAAAGAACAGCCAACTTTGAGACTTAAGCATGTTTGAACGCGTGATTGTGTCCATACTAGTGAAATATCTGGTTTACTCCGCTATTTGGACATTAAGTGAATCCTACTCTGTGCGCCTAACATGGATGTAAACACTCAGACTGAAGCTCAAAGTCAGAACTAGAACATCTTTGTTTTATTTACTAAGGCCAGTGTGATGGAGTCAACACAACAACAGAATTTGTTATTTATAATTACTGAGTGAAATATAAAGATGAAGCTTTAATCAAACTGACAACTAACCATTTTATATTTTGTTTAGTTACATTTTTGTTGTGAAGAAATGCAGTACAGATTTTTGAACAAATCTGTGGTTGAACTTTAGTACACTCAACATCTATAAGCAGGTTTCTGCAGG
This sequence comes from Pagrus major, assembly GCF_040436345.1. Classification (NCBI taxonomy): domain Eukaryota; kingdom Metazoa; phylum Chordata; class Actinopteri; order Spariformes; family Sparidae; genus Pagrus; species Pagrus major. Next base: position 12,868,314 of record NC_133236.1, read on the forward strand.
TGCTCTAACTTGTGTCCTGCATGCCCGGAGATAGAGAAAAGTTTATCCAGGACAATTTAAATTTGATTTTGGGACAGTCAAACCCTAACCCAAAATATAGACAGAGTCTAAAACAAATACAATCACGTTTTAAGTTTACAGATATAACAAAAACACTTTTTATGAATTAAATGAATGTGAAAAATGCTTTAATAAAATAATTACTTTACTTTATGATGTAATTGTTTCCATGGCATTACACTTCTGCCATGTGTCACATTTAATTATCTAAATAATTTTATTGTAGAAGAAAAGCCACTTTATTTCGAGACAGTTCAATTTGTATTTTGGGACGGTGGTGAAAGAATTAAACTTGGAGCAATGTTTTGCATATCAATTTTGTACAAATGGAAACTAACAGATGTCTGGTGGAGTAGGAAAAACATCTCAAAATCAAAAGCTGCACAGCATGCATTTAAAAAGGGAAAGCAAACAAGTTAAGTATGCATGAATATATTCATATTTTTAGTTATAGGGTTAAACGCTGCAAGACTTTTAATCGCACGGTTCAATTTAATTGTTCTGTTTTTTAAACACAAAGTACTTTGTAGCTTTGTTGTGAAAGGTGTTGTATAAATACAGTTTATTGTACTTTATATTATTAATAAACCTGTTTCTACAGTACAAATATCTTCTTGTCTGTTACAAATTTCTCCATTACAACAAAGTGCAAGTAAAAAAATTGCTGTAAGTGATCCTCACAGCTCAGGCATTTGGCTTGTATGTACAGTATATTTTATCTAGAGTGAATCACAATAACGAAGAAAAATTTGCACATGTTGTGGGAGATCCATTGAGTCCATATTGTGATTGTGCGTGGCAGTAATTAGCAGGTGGTCTCCTCTAGAATGAGGTTACAGTATGTTTACACGCGCACCTCCTCCACAAATATATACAGTAGAATGACCTTTACACACAAGCTGTGAATTAGCACGTCGCCTCATCGTGCTGTCACACATGCCGAGCCTGCAGGTGTGCACAACCAGACTGGGTCTCTTCCTCTCTCTACAACCTTTAGTTCTAACCTCCCCATCTTCCTTCCTTCTCACCTGTCCTCATCCCTCTCTTCCTCCTGTCACTCCTTTCTGTCCCTACTAAAGGAGAGCAGCTTCATAACAACAGCCGGCATGACTCACTGACTCTCACACTCCACATAATGGAACTGGAAGTGCTCGGGAGCCTATGATGTGAGAGTCACAAGTCTGAACACTCAGTGCTTCACCGAGGAACACGATGGTGCCGAAATGAAACAAGGTGCGCTCGTGGTGACGGGGAACTGCGAAATTTTCCACCTGAGAGCAGAACTGACAAGAGTGTCTGAACTACTGCAGTGTGCAGTCACAGCAGTGGGAGTTTACAGTCTTTCCACACTGACATAAATCTTTATGATCCAAAATTTAGGAAAGGCACAAATTGTGTGGGATTTTAAAGCTCCAAATTGAGCTTATGAATACAGTTGTTTAATATTGGACACTTGAATTTTCTGAAACTTTGAACCCACTGGACATAAAGTTTTTTGAAGAGCGGGGCAGGGTGCACTACTACAGAAACATAATATGAAATATCTGCAATCCTGTTGCCTTTTAGAAGATGAAACTTGTTCTCTATGTGGCGACATATTAAAGCATGGAACCAAAAGCGCCACCTTGTAGCTGTTAATAAATTGCCAGCCTATGTCTTTAACACGTGATTCAATTAGCACCAATTTTGGGTGGTACCATCAGACATCGATCGCCAACGCTGCTGTAAAATGTGATGTCAATTCTACCCCCAGGGGGCGCTACAGTAACAACATTATATGATCTTTCTGCAATTCTGTTGCCTTCAAGAAGACGAAACTTGCCGCACAAGTTCAATTAACATAAATTGCGGTTGGTACCATCAGACACAGATCGCCAACACAGTTGTGAAATGTGATGTCATTAACCACTATTAACCACCATTTTGTGACAAATTTACCATTTACAGGACATTGATTATCGCCCGCCATGAACGACGACAGCAGATGCAGCAATCCCACACATTTTGTTCTTTAATAATGACTGCATGTTAGCATTTTTGGTGAGAATATTAGCATTATAACGTTAGCATTTAGCTCAACGTTTATCCACAAAAAACACAAAGGGCCTCTCTGGCGGCACTTGTGTTCTGACTTAAGCTAGTACTTGCTTACTGGTTAACAAAACATAATAATTTCAAAGGTACAGGAAAAGGTTATTAAATGATGTTTTATCACGCTAAGTGAACATTTACAGTGTTAACAGGATTAATAGTCCTGCAACTGTTTGAAACACACACTCAATGAGTTTAATGCTGTCAAACAAACAGAGTCAGAGTGAGAACGGACCTTTTACAGTGCATCTCTGTGCAGAAGTAGATCTGGAAGTCCTCAGCATTGTGAAGGACGTAGAGGAAGGCACTGCGCTCGTCAAACTTGGAGATGCTGAGGAGAAACAGCTCACAGTTAGTTGGACAGTAATCTCCTGTGAGAGCAGATGTTTTTGCTATGAAGTAAAAGTCTGTTTTTCACTGTGTGTGGACGGCCTTCGAACTGTAAACCCCAGCAGATTTGACAAATACAGACGTAATAACAACAATACATCTCTCTGATACACTTAGTAGGCATGTCATTTTATGCTGAATTCCTGCACAAAAGATAGAGAGAGAGCTTCCATTCAACGACTAAATGGAAACTTTTATTCGATGGGATGAGCCCTTGTGTCCAGCGCTTATCCAGCATGCCAAGGCTGGAGCTGCTGAGCCAGACAACCAAGCGGCTGTATGTGTGGTCGTATTGTTGCTCGCATAGCTGCTATTGTGTCCTGCTGGCTGTCTGCAGGCTGAGTGGGCACAGAGAATGAGTCGTTCCCTAGCAACATGTGAGCACAGCCCTCCACTTCTCCCCGATCTGACACTGAATTCCTTTGAGGAGCGAGGAAAAGGAGGCGCAGAGAAGACATCGTGAAAACTGTCTGTGGTAGACTGACTGTGGTAGACTGACTGTGGTAGACTGACTGTGGTAGACTGACTGTGGAATTAATGGAGCTTACTGATGCACAAGTCAGCTCTCATGTTACTGCACATTAAAAGTCTTTAATCAAATGCTTTTTGCAATGTTTTGTGCAAGACTGGACACCTGTGCACACATAACATGTTAGGCCCTAATGTGAGTCCTTTACATATTTACAGTGAGCAGTAAAAATCCATTTATGTTTGGCTCATGTTTGACTTTTTCCATTGTTATATTTTGCATTTGTCTTGAGGTTTTTCATTTGCCAGTAATTCTAATATTAGTTTATTTCTGATACGTGTTTACTGGGGCCGGGAATATTATCAAGTGCAATTGCAGAAGCTGCAATTTTTTGATTGCTGACTGAACAGCATTATAATAAAGTACTGTAGTGCAGCAGAGATGTTCTGAAGACATGTTTGCTTGGTAAAAACTCCAACAAATGTCACATCGTCATGAAATTAAAATTGTGATGCGAAAAATGATTGTTCAGATCGTTTAGATGTCCACCTGATGATACATTTAAACCAGTCACAGCCTGAAGACAGGTGTGATGTCACTGTCACATCACTCATCAGTAATATGTCATGTAACGACAGCAGGCACTGACCTGACACCTCGTACTGATGTGGCGCTGAAGTTCCACTCATGAATCCCTTTGTTCTGCAGGAGAGATCAAAACAAGTATCAGACGCACTGATTGACCTCACAGTAATGAAAAGACATCAGAGTTTTTATCACATTGGTTATAGCACATGAATTAAATGGAAGTATGAAGTCAGTGTAGCTGATGTAGCAGGTTTACTTGGACCAATTTCTGGTGAGCAACCACTTTTGTTTATGTGCTGCAGTGTAGGTGAGCAATAATTGGCACAATATGAGAAAATAATCAATAAGAAAGACACAAAGAACCTCCTGCACAGGAAACGAGAGCCCATTATCACAGCAGAGCATCTGACCAGAGATAACAAGACAGGAACCCTGGTCATCATCATCCATCTGTTAGCATATATGATGAGCAACTCTGATTTAATCATTAGTTAGTATAATTATTTACATAATGTTAAGCATCTGTATTGTTGCTATGGTTACGTGCAAAGCATGTTTGAGGCGTACCACTGTAGGATTTTTTGCACAGCCAATCAGAAACAAACATTTTCTGCACCAGCTCTCATGATACCTTGTGCAATTTACAGCGCGACTTCCGGCGCATCCCGTCACTTAACCGGAACACCTCGTTTCCAAAAAAGTGAAGTCGTGAGATGATATAAATGATGGACACCCACCTTGTCATCAGGAGCGACGTGCCAGATAGACACCGTGTTGTCATCCACGTCTTTGTTTATGGACAAATATGAAGGCTGGTAAACTTTAGTGGGCTCTAGTATCAACACCTGGAGAAGAGAGAAATGTGTTGAATTCTTATTTTTTAATTTTACCAATGAAAGTTTGCAGAGCCGGCTTAATATTTTTCATTTGTTTCACCATATTAAACCTGACACATTGAGCCTCAGCTGCATCATATGATTCCTTGGCTGGAGTCACTTACAGGAAATCGAACGGAGGAGATGTCTTTATTGGTGGCCTCCACCAGGAAGTCCATCCAGAAGTCCACCAGCTCCTGTTTGGGTGCCGGCTGCTCCGTTCCGGGTTTGTTAAACTGTTTGTAGATCACGATGGTCTCCACGATTGAGCGCAGATACCTGAAACCAACGGGAAAGAATAAAAGAAGAAAAATTCATCCACTGTGTCCTGAAAAAGGTCAAAATCCAAGCCTTTATTTGACCAAATCTAACTACAGAACAAACCCCTGAGCATAGATCAAGGAAGATCACAGAAACACACAATACCATATGATTGTGTTTCCATGCGGGGGCTCATTTTTCTTTGTGACGTTAATGGAAACTTAAGAGTATTCACAGCACTAACACAAATAAAGAACAGCAGGGTCATTAGCAACACAAAAAAACAAGCTGCAGACATTTTGCAGACATTTTACTGTACTCCACATGTTCAACATCTGACACGGCCCCATAAAATCTGGAGGAATGGAAATAAAGTCTGAAATTATGTATTGCAGCTAGTTAGGACTTTGTCCCTCCACTGTGAAAGGAGTTATTTTTGATTTAGTTGTCATATACAAATGTTAATCGTTAAAGGATCATTTTGGGCCTTATTTTCCTGTTTTGCCATTGAAACACACCAATGTCTCCACTTTTGCAAGTCAGGTTTTTGTTCCTGAGAGAAATTGTGGTGGAATCAAACACATTTTAGCTAAAAAAAACCAAACAATATCAGTTTAAGTGCTTGCGATATTTACAATATTTTTACTGTTTTACCTGTAAGACAGATATTTCCGACAGGGACCTGAAGCATCTATATCACAGTCTTCAATGACACCAGACTCCTTTGACAAAAACAGTAATTTCTGCCTCACAGAATACAGGAGCTGCACGTGGACCGCTGTCTCGATACTTTAGCTTGTTTGTATTAATGTGTGACTTTGGTGTTTTTAAAGGGTTAGTCTTGATCCAAACTAACGTGTTAAAACACGAACAAATCAACAAATCGAGACAGCGGTATACCAGCAACTTCTGTGTTCTGCTCAGTAAAATCACAGCTCGTGTCAAAGGGGTCTGTCGGCCTCGGAAAAAGAAAGCGGAGAATGATATAATGGCTTCATGGTGTGTTCCATTTGAAGTCGGAAGTCGGAATTTCATAGTTCCCAGTCAGCACTTTGAACTTGAACACCCCGTGAAGTCAGATTTCCACCTCAGAAAGTCAGACGCACCTTGTCAACGCCAACCTCAAAATCAGTCCAGCACCACTGTCTTATTCGTGTCCCTTTAAATCAGTCTTACAAAAGTCCTGTCCAACCAGAACTCGTATACCCACTTGATGTACTGGAACGCAGTCAACTCTGGGTATGACGTCATTTCAGTCATCAAACTCTGCCATCAGTTCCCCGTTGGAAAGGACGGTTTGTTAGCAAGGTAAAGTGGTGAAAATGTCCTAAGTATGGCATAAACGTAAACTAATTTACTTTTTCAGGTGGCTAAAATACGTTTTGCTGCCCCTATCCACAGCAGTATATCGCTTAGCTTCTCTGTGGGTAATCCTGTGTGTTGTACATAATACAAAGAATGAGGATAAGTACCTCACACAACCCCACTTAATAATATCAGAACTCACCCTTGAATGTGACACTTCCTGTTTCTCTGTCTCTCTTTCCATAAAGAAAATAATTTACATTCACATTTTAAATTCTTCACAAAATGTCACGACAAACGATTCACATATTCATCAGATCCATATAGGAGAGCTGCTGTTCAAATGAGCAGAGTGTGTTCCTCGTGATATTTTCTGTTCTCCAAATTCAAAATACACCAAATGGCTGCACAAAAACCACAGATGGCTACTGTGGTCTCAGGGAAAAGCAGAGCACACAGTTGGGGATGGATGCGGTCTAAAACGTGTTCCTAGGCGTGCTTATCTGAGAACGGCTTATCCCTGTTCTCACCAGATGGGGGCTTTGAGTTTGAAGAGTTTCTCAGAGGCTTGGATGACCCTGGTGTTGTCGCAGGCCAGGATGCTGGCGCCCAGGAAGAAGCCCACATCCCAGTAGCTCTGCAGCTTGTCCAGGCTGCCTTTCTTCCCCAGCAGGCTGCTCAGCTTCACTCCTGAAACACAACAAAGAGTTAAAGTTTCCCCCTCCGAACTGAGATTTTCAGCTGAGGAGAGACTGTCGCAACAAAAGGCTTAACAAATACTCTACCTGGACATGCTACAACTTGCAGAACAGAGATTGAGCTTTATGATTTATCATTGTTATCAGAGTAAGAGTTTAAAGGTAACTGTGAGAAATATTGTACTGAGGGAAGCTGCAGCTACATGTCCTGCTGCAGTAACCAGCCGTTTGGAGAGGCAGGTGGGGGTCGTAACATAAGTGCATGGGTAAACTGGGGGGGTGGGTGGGTCTAGTTTAGGGAGCTGCAGGCCGATTCCCAGGACTGCTCGCACTGTTTCCCACATTCCTGAGCTCCTCTGAGCCTCCGATTTGAGGGCAAAAGCAGAAGATTTGGAACAAGGGCTTAACAGCATGCTTGCTTGCCAAACAGGAGGAAATGTTGCTATATTTAATCAGATTTTTCTTTATGAAAGCAGCTATAATAAATATCTTTATGTATGTTTTATGTGTGATATGACAATGTTCACTTGTAGTGATGAATCCACAGAGAAATAACACAAACCTCTGCCGTTCCCTCAGTTTTATGAGGTTCATAGCTTCTTTAAGCTCGTTGTTTTTCTCGCATTGCTCTCATACCGATGTTTTCTGCGGCGGCAAACAGCTGATTTCAGTAAAAAAGCTCTAATACAATAATTCTTTGCTTCCTTTCCCAGCACCAAACAACACAGACACAGTTAGAGACAGCTGGTGAACATAGTGGAGCTATCAGCTACAGATATTTCCTTTTATGCCGCACATTATCACCTATTAATGTCAATATGGCGGACCTGTGAGGAAACTCATGCTTAATTAAACACCCAACAGACACATTTATGTGAAAATTGTATGTTGTTTGTTCAAAGCTGTTGTTTGTTCCTTTATGTGAAATGTTTTGTGATGCCGTCTTTGCCAGGACTCCCTTGTAACAGAAACATTCTGAAACTCAATGGAAATATTCCCGGTAAAATAGGAATTCTCATTAATCTTAAATTGTGTTTCTGTCCACCTAAATTAAAGGTGCCCGGATTCAACAACACTCTTCAGGGATTCAGCAACACACAACAAAAGATAGGAATTCAATTTGTTACAAACTTTTGTTTCTCTAATCTGAACCCTCTTCCTAGACAAACCAATAAAGGATCTCTGACAAAGAAAATAAATCGCAGTCGCTACCAGAGTTACCCCTGTTATCAGTCATTTGTTCGTCTTCGTGCACACAGGATAAGCGAATGTTAGGGATACGCTTAACAAGCTTTACCAAAATAGTTGAATTAATGTCTTGGATAGATGTGACTGATCATAGCGTCCACTCACCCACTTTGCGTAGCTCGAAAGACGTGTCAAACTGGTGTCCGGCTGCCAGGAGCAGAACAGCGTAGTTGATACCAGAGTGTAGTGTTGGCTCCGACTCAAACCCCTTTTTAAACCTGAGAGAAGAAGAAAAAGCGACTCTAATAAACACTTTTCTTTCATCCAAGAAATGCGTCATTTCCCAATCCCAAGCATCTCCGAGATAACGGATGACTTCACGGGGCTCCCCCGGCTTCCTGAGACACTTCAAGTTAGAAAAAACAATTACAGCCATATTGAGTTGGGACCAAATGCAACTGTGAAGACCCTCGCAAAACAAGAAATTTCATTTATTTAATGAGCAATCTGCTGAGCTGAGGGACGGGGTGTGAATGTTATTAGGGGCCTCTGCCAAGTTGTGACATGGAACTGAAAATAATAGCCAGATGGGAGCTCGATAATGAAAGCGGCATATTCACTCGACAAAGAGATGAGGTCTTAAGAGCTATTTCCAGATGAAGGCAATCAGTGTTATGTGCATTATTATTATTGCTTTGTTATTAAGTCAACTACCGTCAGCTATCGTTAGCCCCTGCACGCTGACATGACGAACATACTCATGAGGAGATG